>NW_011494862.1:2049357-2054451 GCF_000754665.1 Bison bison bison
CACAGATACAGAGAACAAATCAGTGGTTACCAGTGGGGAGAGGGGAGGAGAGAGTAGCAAGATAAGGAAAGGGGATTACGAGGTACAAATTACTAGGTATAAAATAAATAAGATACAAGGATATAATGTATAGCACAGGGAATATACCCAATATTTTATAATAACTTTAAATTAAGTATAATATATAAAAATACCAAATCACTATGTGATTTAACACTATAAATCAAATTTACTTCAATTTAAAAAACTTTTAAACAACAAATAAGCAAAAAATATATATATAATATTAAAAATAGTGGGCATCTAGTGATGCTGGTTTACTTGTCAAAGTTTTATAACAAAGCTTTGATAGCTGAAGATCAGAGTTAGGGAAGAGGATAATGTCAAACCAGTAGAAACAAATGGCAACCTTAGGAACACCAGAAAACATCTAAAAATATTATTTCCAAAAAAATTTAAAAATAAAAATATTATTTCTTTTTGCAGCCAGTTAGGCTGGCTGTGCTCTTCCTCATAGGGCCCCAGTGTGCAATCTCTGCAAACAGCAGCCTCCTTGGCTATTGCCTGTACAGGTTGCCCTAAGGGATCTTGGAGACAACTCTTTCTACTGGACCTTCATGACTGGCATGCTGTTCTGCCTAGGCTCCAGACAGGTATGCTTGGTGCCTGGGAGCAATGGCCAGAGTCATACGGCCATCCACACCTAACAGCAGAACAATAAGCCTGTGATTGAGGCCCTCCTCAGAGCCAAGTTCAAGTTCCCTGTACACCAGACGATCCACATCTCCAATAAGTGGGGATTTACTAAGTTTAATGCAGGTGAATGTGAAAACATGGTGGTAGAAAAGCGGCTCATTTAGATGGCTGTAGGGTCAAATATATCCCTAATCGTGGCCCTCTGACAAATGGGTCCTGCACTCATGAGAGCCTTGGCGCTGCCCCTCCTTACTCATGCTTACCCATAAATTCTTTCTTGACAAAAATAAATAAATAAAAATATTATATCTTGTAAAAGTCTTTGAATATTTGCAGAGAACAGTCACAACCATAAACTAGGGACAGTTTTAAATTATTTCATATAATATTTATAATTATTCTGCTCAATTCATTTTGATATTTGGCAAAACTAATACAATTATGTAAAGTTTAAAAATAAAATAAAATTTAAAAAAAAAGAAAAAAAATAAAGAACGATGTTTTCATTTAACAGATAAAGACTGTGAGGCTCAAATAAAATAAGCCTACTAGGCACCATGCCACTTTGGGACTTACATATATCTTTCCACTGTGCCACACTTCAGATATTTGAGAAGTGTAAATCTCTTGTATGACACAAAACTACAGCTGAATAAAATAATAAAATGACATAAGATTTTGACTTTCAAGTCTTACCCTGTTAGAATCCAAAGTAGTGGGCATATTTTTTAATTCATATACAGCAACTTGTCCATCGCTATCTCCCACCAGAAGGCAATCTGTTTGCTTAGCAAAAAGAACAGTTGTGAACTTGATTCCAGGGTTAGCAACATTGACAATCAGAGGGTCCAAACTGTAATGAAATATTATATTTGTAAATTTAGTTATTGTTAATATATTCTTTTTACATACAGACTAAGAAGACCCTGAGATATTTGTGATTTCATGTAACAAAAACTAAAAGCATCTTTGTGTGTTTCCAAAAGCAAAATAACTACTTCTCACCCTTTATTCAATCAAAGCTTTCATTCTTTCAATAAACTAATTTCAATGAAATAAATTATTCACAATTAAGATGTGAACTCATACTTTAAACTCCTGTGATGATTAATTTTATGCATTAATTTGGCTAAGCTGTGGTTTCCAGTTGTTTAGTCAAATACCAGTCTACACACTGATGTGAAGGTATGATATGATTAACTTAAATCAGTAGAATTTGAATAAAGCAAATTATCCTTCACAAAGTGAGTCGGCCTCATCTAATTTGTTGAAAGCCTTCAAAGAAAAGACTGAGGTCCTCGAAACTGAATAAATTTCTGCCTCTATATTGCCTTTGCACTCAAGACTGCAACATGGACTCCCCTGATGGAAATTCTGGCTTGTTACACTGTCAAGCAAACTTGGGAACTGCCAGGCCCCACAATCATATAAGCCAATATTTTTAAATCTCTCTCTTTCTCTCTCCCTTCCTCCCACCATCTCTATTTTATGGGTTCAGTTTCTCTGAGGATCCCTAGTACAACTTCTTAAACAATAAATGTCTTTTAAGGGAAGGATGTTTTGATCCAAATGAATCCCTAGACCATAAGTGAATCTGAACAATGAATCTTGTTTTAGATTCATTGAAGAATGAATCTTCTTCAATGAAGAACAAGAACCTTCTCAACTCTTACTCATCCAAAGCAATCCATTGGCATTCTTATAAAAGAAGCAGTAACTTGCATACTTCTTCTGAAGAAATTTTGCCTGGGAACTACAATTTTACTAGGAAAAAAAAAAAAAAGAGATGACACTCCTTTAAGTGACCACTTTCTATGTTAGTCATCTCATAGACAAAAATATATTGCTTTGTGTTGTACTCCTTGAGTTTTTGGTTCAAATTGTTTTATAGAATGAGTCGTGAAAAAATTTTAAAGTTACTAAACTATTAATCTCTAGGAAAAAATTTGCAATTATTAATAAACCCATTGAATTTTATATCATTTATTTCAAACAAGAATGTATTTCCATGCTTCTCTTCCTTAATAACTTGCCTAAAGGTCACAATATTTTCTAATATTGAAATAATGATTGAAGAAGTAGACTCATTAAACACAATTCCAGCACTTTATAAACTTTCATATTAAAAAGGACGGTCTATGGCCCTCTAATAACTTTGATGTAACACTTAAAGAAAAAAATTTTAATTAAACTGCATGTTTCTTCAAATATGTTTTAAAATGAGGTAAGAGAATAAGTAAATATCATAAAAAATACTTATTTTGCTCCCTTTATCTTACTAATAAAAGGTCTTCAGTTAAGAACAATTAGAAAAGTGCCTCTCTGCATTCTTCTATAAACCAGACAATGACAAAGAATTCAAGGTAGTTATGATATCCTATATCAGTCTATAAAAATTTGATGAGGGACTACCATGGTGTTTCAGTGGCTAAGACTCCATGCTCCCAATGCAGGGGACCTGGGTTCAATCCTTGGTCAGGGAACTAGATCCCACATATCACAACTAAGTTTGCATGTCACAACTAAAAGATCTGACATGCTACAACTAACATCTGATGCAGCCAAATAAATAAATAAAAAATTTTTTTAATTGAGGAGATAGAGTAACCCATTTTCATTCAAATATTTTTAAACTATTAATACATATGATGTAGGTAATTAATATATTATCCTGGCACATCACTTTATTCATAAAGGACTCTCACAGTATGAACTATTACTTGTTTTAAAGTAACTACAGTTCTCTCTAACCAATGTCAAAACCATCAAGCATCATTTAGATGGAACTGCAATTATCTTCTACTTTTATTATCTACAATTATCTTCAAGAAAAATGTTAATATTTACGTGCTGATGTGAAGGTCCCAAATCTCCACTCTGCTCTCATTTGCAGCTGCAAATATGTAGGATGATTTTGGAGACCAGGCAATATCATAAACAACATAAGTAGTTGGATAAAAACTCAAAAATGGTTTGAGATTCTCATGTTGCCATATAATAACACCCCAATCAGCAGAACAGCTTAAGAAAACATCATGGCAAAATGGGTTCCATGCTATTTTATACACTGGTCCCTAGGATTAGAAAAATAAAATATATAGTAAGTAGTATCTAACGTCTTATACTTTAAATTTGACCAACAAACTTAAAATGCTCAGATTTCTAAAAGCTTTATACACCATGCATTAATGTGTAAGTATTATCTTAGCTAAGAATACTAGGTCAAAGTTGAATCTCTTCCCTAAATTATGGCATACAGAAGCATACAAATATAGTTGCTACAGTACTTACTAAATATTAATATATACTATAGTATTTAAAAATATTTAGGAATATTAAGAAAAATAAAAATAAAGGAGAAAATGAAGAAAACATGGTAGGAACTAGCATTTTAAAATGTAGGGAATGCAAATATGCCAGAGTCAGTTTTACTTTGAGATCAGCATGTTAAATCAGCAGTCTTTCAGAAGCAAATATTGTGTCCTAATAACTTATGAAAAGAAATCAAGGATATCTAGAAGCCAAATTAAAAGCCCCGCATACTATGGGTGTTTTATATACAAATTCAAGCTTGTATTTTTAAATATGATGTTATAAATTATTGCATAAAAACAGTGTCTAATGATACTGTTTTTTCAGAAATATAACAAGATAAAATTTTCCATACCTACTGTAATTAAAACTAACCTTATGTCCTCTGTAGGTATCTAGATATTGTTCATTATATGAACAGGAACACTTGTGAATATGACCTTCTTCAGTACCAGCCAAATAGATATTTGTGTCCTAAACACCAAAAATCAGAATGCATTAACTTGTGATGTATTAGTAAATGTGCTAAACAGAAGACAGAATTCAAAATTTCTTAAAATATGTTCAAGAACCAAAACTAGAAATACTATCTTGTAGACAACTGACTGTTGTCTTTTTCTTTAGATCATGATTTTATAACAATTAAACTCCCTGAAGGATGGCTGTGCAAAGAAAATACAGATTCTTTTCTTTGCTAAAATAGAGTGTAGAACTTAGTACCTATCTAGAAATTATATGGACAAACATTCACTTAAAATGAAGAAGAAACTTTCTAACATTTCAAGAGAGAGCTAACAGTCCAGGGAAACAGTATTATTTCACTGCTGCTAAGTCACTTCAGTCATGTCCAACTCTGTGTGACCCCAGAGACGGCAGCCCACCAGGCTCCCCCGTCCCTGGGATTCTCCAGGCAAGAACACTGGAGTGGGTTGCCATTTCCTTCTTCAGTGCATGAAAGTGAAAAGCGAAAGTGAAGTCGCTCAGTCGTGTCTGACTCTTAGCGACCCCATGGACTGCAGCCTACTAGGCTCCTCCATCCATGGGATTTTCCAGGCAAGAGTACTGGAGTGGAGTGCCATTGCCTTC
>NW_011494862.1:2054551-2063293 GCF_000754665.1 Bison bison bison
GCTAAGACTTTCACTTTCCACTTTCATGCACTGAAGAAGGAAATGGCAAGAACACTGGAGTGGGTTGCCATTTCCTTCTTCAGTGCATGAAAGTGAAAAGCGAAAGTGAAGTCGCTCAGTCGTGTCTGACTCTTAGCGACCCCATGGACTGCAGCCTACTAGGCTCCTCCATCCATGGGATTTTCCAGGCAAGAGTACTGGAGTGGAGTGCCATTGCCTTCTCCAATTATTTCACTAGAATTAGTCAAAGAGAAGACAGATGACTTAACAAGAACATGATTTTTGCTGAGAATGAGAGATTAAACTAGACGGAGTCTCAGACATCTCAGATGTATGTACCAAATAGGGATTTAAAATGTGTTTTCTATACTGAAGTTATAGTCAGAAAGTCTGAAAGTCAGGGCTCTATGTGGAGCTATGTCAAGTCAGCATCACCTGGTAGTATTATTAGTTCAGTTCAGTTCAGTCCTTAGTCGTGTCCGACTCTTTGCGACCCCATGAATCGCAGCACGCCAGGCCTCCCTGTCCATCACCAACTCCTGGAGTTCACTCAGACTCACGTCCATGGAGTCAGTGATGCCATCCAGCCATCTCATCCTCTGTCGTCCCCTTCTCCTCCTGCCCCTAATACCTCCCAGCATCAGAGTCTTTTCCAATGAGTCAACTCTTCGTATGAGGTGGCCAAAGTACTGGAGTTTCTAGAACTGCAGAATGTCAGGCCCTGCCCCAGACCTGCTGAATCAGAATCATTTTAACAAGATTCCCAGGTAAGTTATAAGAACCCTGAAATCTGAGACACATTGCTCTAGCATGTATCAGTACTTAAGAATGCAGTTACTAGATCATGGGGGTCTATGTAGTTTAAATTACAAAATAAAGTCCATTTTTCCCCCAAAGTAGTATTACCAATTTACATTCAGCAGTATATAGAAGTTCCTTTTGACACACATTCTCTTCAACAGTTTGGTTACATCAGAAATCTTAGATTTTGCCATCCTATTAGGTATTAACTTACACTGAATGGTTTTAAGTTTCATTTATGTGGATATTAACAAAGTTGAGCACATTTTTATGTTTATTGGCCAATTGAATCTCCTGTTCATATTTCTTGACCATTTTACTAATAATCTTTCTTTTTCATATTCATTTGAATAAGTTCCTAATATATTCTATTACATATGCTTTGTCTATTATTAGGTTGCAAAAATCTTCTCCCAGCATACAGCTTATTTTTTTTTTTTACAAACTCTTAGTGTCATTTAGTAAATAAAAGTTCTCATTTTAATGTAGCTGGTATTATATATTTTACATAATTAGGATTTTGTGTTTTAAGAAACTGTTCCTACTTTGAAGTCATAGAGATATTCTCCCATATTTTCTTCTAAAAGTTTTTGCCTATAAATGGGTAGGGATCTAATTCCTTTTTTATATACGAACAATGATTATCTCAGTAGTATTTATAAGTAGGTCATCTTTCTCTGGGCTTCCCTGGTGGCTCAATGGTAAAGAACCTGCCTGCCAATGCAGGAGACACAGAGATGTGGGTTCAATCCCTGGGTTGGGATAATCCCCTGGAGGATGGTATGGCAACCCACTCCAGTATTCTTGCCTGGAAAATCCCATGGATGGAGGAGCCTGGTGGGCTACAGTCCATAACGTCACAAAGAGTTGGACGTGACTGAAACACAGTCACACAGATAAATGTCTTTCTCTAGAGCTCCTCAAGGTTGCTGTAAAGCTGGGTTCCTCAGTATATAAACCTGAGATTGAGATTTCCATGCAAGAGGTTTATTGGGAAGTTCTCTCAGAATCAACCTCTTTGAGGGAACTAGGAACAGGCAGAGATATTTAAGTTAAACTATGATGTAGCTGCAACAGAGTGCTCAGTCCAACCTATAAGCTTTGGAGCTGGGATAGCCCTTCAGAGTCCTACCTCCAGAAAAAGGGGTGAAATATGTTTCGCATCTCTTCCCAAACATAAATTAGTCAGAAATGATGACAGACTCAAACCAAACTAAATCAACAATCAAACTAAAGGTAAACTGTGTAAATATCACAAAAGTCAGAGATTCTAGGACTGGATAAAAAAGCAAAATTCAACAATATGCTCCCTATAAGAAACATACTTTAACTATAAAGACACAAATAGGTTAAATGTAAAAGAATGTAAAATGATAAACTGTGCTAATATTAGTTAAAAGAAAGGTGCAGTGGCTACATTAATGTCAGACTAAGTAGATTTCAGAGTAAAGAATGTTACCAGCTATAAATAAGGTCATTGTATAATAAGGGAATCGATTAATCAATAGAACATGACAATTCTAAACACTTATATACTTAAAGATACATAAAGAAAAAATTGATAGAATTTCAAAGGAAGAAAAGACAAATTCACAATTATGGTCAGACACTTCAATACCTTTCTGTCAATAAATCACGGAAGAAACAGGCAGAAAATCAGGAAGGATATAGTGAACTTGAACAATATCATCAACCAACATAACCTGATTGATATTCACAGAACATTTCACCCAACAGTAGCAGAATATACACTTTTCTCAAATGCACAGGGAATATTTACAAGTAAACATCACATTCTAGGCTCTAAAACAAATCTCAATATATTCAAAAGGATTCAGTTTATAAAAAGTTTGCTCTCTGATCATGATGGAATTGAATTAGAAACCAACAGAAAGATGCTTAGAAAAAACGTGAATATTTGGAAACTAAATAACGTGCTTTATCAAAGAAGAAATCAAAGGGGCAATATTGATGTTTTGAGCCAGCTAATTCTTTGTTTGGGTGGGGAGAGGATAGTGGTTGTCTTGCGCAATGTAGAGTGTTTAGCAGCACCCCTGGACTCTGCTCGAGAGAGAAAACTCTCCTCCCTACATCCCACCTCCCACAGCTGCAACAACCAAAAATATCTGAAGAAGACATTGTGACATGTCCCTGATGGAATGTACTCCCCTCCCTGCCCACATTGAGAACCACTCTTCTAGAGTCAAGGTGACAAGCAGATTATAGGAATTTGAGAATGAGTGCAGTGAGAATATGACTGCAGTGATAAAAGGGCTTCCGTGGTGACTCAGAGGTAAAGAATCTGCTTGTAATACAGGAGACCAGGGTTTCATCCCTGGGTCAGGAGAGATCCTCTGGAGAAGGGATTGGCTACCCACCCCAGTGTTCTTGCTTGGACAGTCCCAGGGACAGAGGAGCCTGGCGGGCTACAGTCCATGGGGTCACAAAGAGTTAGACACAACTGACTGACCACATACACAGTGATAAAAGTGAAAAATAGTAAAAGCCTGAACTATATGAATAGTAGGCTTGGACTAAAAGAAGTAGGATGATAAAACCTAAATATCATTTGGGTGATAGAGTAGAATAGAGTAAGAACTCAAGTTTTGGTTTGCATAAGTAGGTGAATAATGGTATCATTAAAGAGATGATCATATTACATATAATAGAAAATATATAGGAAATGTTTTCTTGTAAGAGTCACAGTGGTTGAATTTTCTGATTCCAAAGAGCCTCTAGGTAAAAAGAATTAGAGAAGCAGAACTTTACTAACAGTGCTCTGATTTCATTTTGGTCTTGATAGGCATAATCTGAAGTGGTCTTCCCAATCCCCAGAATCATGAGAGTCACCACTCACAGTGAGATATGGAAGACTATATAGTGGATTTGGTTTCTGTCACTATGACAGAGCAGGAGAGTACCCAAGAGGGGCAAGGTTGGGCATTCAAGTTAAAATGAGCAATTGAGTAGATAATCCTTCTATTGTTGCTCAGAAAAAACAGGCCTTTCTTCTAAAATGTAGATGAAGGACAGCCAGCTGGAAAGTGCCATTTCACCCTAGGCTAATACCTATGTTTGTTAGTTTTCTGCTTACAAGGCACAATATTTACTAACATGCTAACCTTTCATCTTTGTTTTTGGCCACGAAACATGTGTGATCTTAGCTCCCTGACCAGGGACCGAATCTGCACCTCCTGCCTTGGACAGTGAAATCTCAAACACTGGACTGCCAGGGAAATCCCAGCCTTATATCTTAATCACTTCAATGATTAGAAGTTGTATTGAAATAATTTACCTTGGGATGAAAAGCAAAACACATTCCAGGAGCCTGTCGAGATATCAAAGCTTCACCTTTCTTTTCCTTTTCCCCTCCTTTTTTGCTGGTGCTAGCAGTCGTTCGCCTCAAGCGCATCAAATCTTTAAAGAAAAAATAGATAGCTTATCTACCATGTGAAAAAATATTGTAGATATAATATGTCCCTTCTTGCAAACAATATGAGTTCTGCCATTCTGTGCATGTCATTAGGTTAAAATAAGCAAATACCAGAGTTAGATGCTTAGCAAAATGATCAAGCCCAGTTTTTCTCTTATTTAGTCAAACCTAAATTTATCACCTTTTATACATTGTTCACTAGGAAGTTTTAATTCAGCACATAACAAGAGAAAGATAATTTGTGTGTGTGTGGGGGTGTGTGTGTGTGTGAGAGAAAGAAAGAGTGTGAGCGTATTTATTGATTTTACCATGACAGTCCAGTCCTTTCCGTATAACCCATTTAGAGATCCTTCCATCCGCTGATATAGAAACTAGTATTTCTCTTTTGTCATCACCTGTTGTCCCTCGGTCTTGTTCTATCCACTGCAGTTGCCATACAGGTCCCAAGTGTTTTTGAGGTGATTCACTAAAACAAGGAAAATCACTAAGTAGAAAATCATAATTTTTAAAAAGACTTGCAATACTAAGTGATAAGGACAACTCCCTAAAGCATCATGACTTACTTACAGAATGATGCTTTTATTGTTCTCAACTGGACTTCAACTTTAAATATTTTTAAAATCAGGGGGAAAAACCCACTTTTCTAATATTCACTGATGTTTTTCTCATTTCTTACAAAAAAGAAAATTTTATTGCTATCATAATAGGACTATAAAAGCAAATATTTCTTTAAGAATCTACTCCTTTTACTCTATTCACTTACTTTTTCCTAGTTGTGTAAATTTAGTTTATTTAGATACACTGAATATAAGTATCTCCATTTTTACAAGGATATTTCTCATAGTTTAAATAAGTAAGTCATTTCAGTCCTATTCGAGTAAATAGTTACTTCACCCTTCTTCTTATATTTCAGCATTGTCCACTGGCTTGATTCTCTCTAAGGCTGAGATTTAAAATTTTTCTGAAAAATTAAAATCACTTCTCAGATTACTACTTTCCTGACTGATTAATGGGTTGCTTTGTTCCTAGTACTGACTCTCTTGATTTTTTATGTGAATCCTCCAAAGCAATAGGGCTGAATACTTTTAAATCTAGATATATTTGATTATTTGGTAAAAGTTATGAATCTTCTGCCCGGAAATAAACACAAGGCTCACACTTACAAAACTATGCAAATAATTTCAAAATTAAGCTAAAAAACACCTGCTTTAAAGGCTATTTCCAGTTCTTCTGAAGTTTATTCAAACACTAATATGAATATATGACCTCATTTTTGCTCCACTAATATCAGGTTTATTATAAAAACTTGAGGTATCTTTAGATCTCTTTCACTTTAAACTTTTTTTATTTTCTCAATATGTCGCATTAATTATTTCTTTCATTTATAAAATGAAAGTTCTTGAAATCTAATGCACATCATGGTGATTATAGTTAATAATACTATGTTGCATACATGAAATTTGCTAAAAGAGTAGATCTTAAGTGTTCTTACCACACCCAAAAAAAATGGTAACTATGTGAGGTTGTTGTTGTTGCTTAGTCACTAAGTCATGCCTGACACTTTGTGATGAAATAGACTGTGGCCCACCAGCTCCTCTGTCCCTGGGATTTTCCAGGCAAGAATAATGGAGTGGATGGCCATTTCCTTCTCCAGGTATGTGAGATTATGGATGCATTAATTAATTTGATTGCATTAATCATTTCACAATGATACATATATTAAATCATCACACTGTACACTTAATCATGTTGTACAACCTAAATAAACTCAATTTTTATTTGTCAATTATACCTCAATAAAGCTGGAAAAAATTTTAGCTTTTTAAAAAGCAGCAGCATACACCAAAAGAAGTTTGTTGGTGAGCAGGCAGAAAAGATGATAAAGAGATGTTAAAGCTGAGCATTCCAGTTGGAGAGACGTTATGAGGAATTATCAAATGTTTGAAGGATAATGGTATCACTCTCAATAACAGTATAAACATTCACTCAAAACTAAATAACATTAATTTTTTTCTTCTCCCAAAAAAAGTACATGTTATATATTTATCTAATTCTTGGATTTTCTCACCTACTATCCAGAACTGGAAGGTTACTGTTGTTCTGTACATTATAAATGGCAATAGTGCCATTGTGATAGCCAACTGCTAAAAGGTTAGGTGAGCCGATTGAAAAATCCACAGCAGTAACTCCATATGGACTCTGATAAGTACGCTCTGGCCACTGAATAAAAAATATATATTATATTACAATTTAAACTTGGTTTTATAGGCCACAGTACAGGAGGGTGTGATAGTGACTAAAGACTAGGCTGACGGCAGTGGGGATGTGAGGAGAGTTAACCTACATTCAGTTACTCCTAACTTCCTATATACATGAGAACAAAACCTCAGTCGGTTCATTTCCTTTATTTTGATGAATCCTCAGAGCTCAGTAATTTTGCAAAATACAGCATGTAGCTCTACAGTAATTATCATTTTGGGTAATCTTCCAACAGGATTTTCCATCACAGGTCTACATTCTTAAAAATACAAATAATAGCCACCAAATAAATTATCCTGCATATATTCCTATCTCCCAGTATCTGTTTCTAATGCTTGTATTATCTAATCATTTCTAAATAAGGATAGAAGAGGCTCTAAAACTTTCTAAGTTACTCTTTTCTACAACTCTGACTAGAGTTTTGTTGTTTTGTTTGAATGTCCAATTCAAATCCTTTCTTGTTTCTAACAACCTACGTGGAAAAGTAGACAACTTGCTGTTGATGAATCCTGTCAATCCTTCCACATGTTATAATTGCTTCTTCCTTTCTTTTAGGCTATATAAACCCAACTTCCTAACAGACGAGGGTTATTTATAAGAACTCCAATTATTTTTGTATGCCTTTCTGATCTTTTTAAAGTAGTCCACTTTACATTTCTGTTGTAAAGTAAAAACTAAGGGTAAAGGGACCTCCCTGGGAGTCCAGTGGTTAACACTCTCTGCTTCCACTGCAAGGGGTGCAGGTTTGATCTCTGGTCAGGGTACTTAAGATCCCGCATGGTGCGATGAAAAAAAAACACAAAAAAAACCCTAAAGGTAAACCTGTAAGTGACAGATTGACTAGAGCTATTTAGCAAAAAAAATAACTGATTCTTGTTCATTTTCTTTAAAAATTCATAACAGTAAGATATTATATGAATCTATTTTGCATCTATTGAGGATAACAGAAATCTATCTTATAAAGTGATGAGTTATTCATATACTGAAAAACAATCCAATAGTAAATGAAACAATTTTTAAAATTTGCATTTGCAAATATTTTTCTTTATAACGGGCAGTGATATACAATAATGGTTCAGCCCTGGATCATCAGATCTAACAGCACATAGTAGTGAATTTACTGTATCCTATAAAGTATCAGAATAAGTTTTAATTATTTAATTGTTACAGATTTAAACCAAAGATAATACAGTCTTACATGATAAAACTTCCTTGACTTTGCTTAATTATCAAATACAACTATCTACTACTTTTCGAGAATTATGTCAACATTTAATTAAATAAAAATAGGTCTTATTCCTGCTCGAGTTACCATGGGGTTCTTTATTGACCAACAGCAGGCCAATCCTCTTTTTTGCTCCTTAAATCCAAAGTGTCCATAGCCAACAGCCAAAAGATCCTGAAAACCAGAAAAATTCAAACTAAGAGAGGATAGCATAAAAATATTGGCAAATGTATAAAGATGTATATTAATGAACTGTGTTAAGAAGAGTGATGATATTTTAATTAAGGTTAAAAAAACACCATATGCCATTTTTTCACTCTACATTTCTATCATCCTAAGCACAATCACAAAAATAATCACATTTTCAGACTAAAAAATAAGTACTCAAAAAGAACCAATTGCTAACAAGCTCTTTTACATATTGAGATAATCTTCAAAAATTGTATTATTACATTATAATCTCCTATGAAGGCAATGGCACCCCACTCCAGTACTCTTGCCTGGAGAATACCATGGACGGAGGAGCCTGATAGGCTGCAGTCCATGGGTTGCTAAGAGTTGGACACGACTGAGCGACTTCACTTTGACTTTTTACTTTCATGCATTGAGAAGGAAATGGCAACCCACTCCAGTGTTCTTGCCTGGAGAATCCCAGGGACGAGGGAGCCTGGTGGGCTGCCGTCTATGGGGTCACACAGGGTCGGACACGACTGAAGCGACTTAGCGGCAGCAACATGGGTTTTTTAAGGATGATCTAATTTTTTCAAATGTAAAATAGAAGACATTTAAATTTAAGTGAGGTGCTATGGACTGAATTGTGTCTCCTCTCCTAAAAGTCATTTGTGGAAGTACTAACTCCTAATAATATGTGATTATATTTGAAAATAGCTGTGAAAAGAAGAGAAGCGAAAAGCAAAGGAGAAAAGGAAAGATATAAGCATCTGAATGCAGAGTTCCAAAGAATAGCAAGAGATAAGAAAGCCTTCCTCAGTGATCAATGCAAAGAAATAGAGGAAAACAACAG
>NW_011494862.1:2063591-2064875 GCF_000754665.1 Bison bison bison
CTGTATGCAGGTCAGGAAGCAACAGTTAGAACTGGACATGGAACAACAGACTGGTTCCAAATAGGAAAAGGAGTATGTCAAGATTGTATATTGTCACTCTGCTTATTTAACTTATATGCAGAGTACATCATGAGAAATGCTGGACTGGAAGAAACATAAGCTGGAATCAAGATTGCCAGGAGAAATATCAATAACCTCAGATATGCAGATGACACCACCCTTATGGCAGAAAGTGAAGAGGAACTCAAAAGCCTCTTGATGAGTGTGAAAGTGGAGAGTGAAAAAGTTGGCTTAAAGCTCAACATTCAGAAAACAAATATCATGGCATCCGGTCCCATCACTTCATGGGAAATAGATGGAGAAACAGTGGAAACAGTGTCAGACTTTATTTTTTGGGGCTCCAAAATGACTGCAGATGGTGACTGCAGCCATGAAATTAAAAGACACTTACTCCTTGGAAGGAAAGTTATGACCAACCTAGATAGCATATTCAAAAGCAGAGACATTACTTTGCCAACAAAGGTCCCTCTAGTCAAGGCTATGGGTTTTCCTTTGGTCATGTATGGATGTGAGAATTGGACTGTGAAGAAGGCTGAACACTGAAGAATTGATGCTTTTGAACTGTGGTGTTGGAAAAGACTCTTGAGAGTCCCTTGGAGTGCAAGGAGATCCAACCAGTCCATTCTGAAGATCAGCCCTGGGATTTCTTTGGAAGGGATGATGCTAAAGCTGAAACTCCAGTACTTTGGCCACCTCATGCGAAGAGTTGACTCATTGGAAAAGACTCTGATGCTGGGAGGGATTGGGGGCAGGAGGAGAAGGGGACGACAGAGGATGAGATGGCTGGATGGCATCACTGACTCGATGGACGTGAGTCTGAGTGAATTCCGGGAGTTGATGATGGACAGGGAGGCCTGGGGTGCTGCGATTCATGGGGTCGCAAAGAGTCGTACACGACTGAGCGACTGAACTGAAGACAATACTGATGTAGGCACTAACAATTCATCTGTTAAATGGATGACATACACTTAACAGTGTTGCTAAATAGAGTACAGTACTATAAATGTTGATCCTTTGATCTGTTGATCGTAGAAAAAGCAAGAGAGTTCCCAGAAAAACATCTGCTTTATGGACTATGCCAAAACTTCTGACTGTGTGGATCACAACAAACTGTGGAAAATTCTTAAATAGATGGGAATACCAGACCACCTCATTTGCCTCCTGAGAAATCTGTATGTAGGTCAAGAAGCAACAGTTAGAACTGGACATGGAACAACGGACTGG
>NW_011494862.1:2064976-2065522 GCF_000754665.1 Bison bison bison
GCTTCATGGCAAACAGATAGGGAAACAATGGAAACAGTGACAGACTTTATTTTCTTGGGCTCCAAACTCACTGCAAATGGTGACTGCAGCCATGAAATTAAAGGACACTTGCTCCCTGGAAGAAAAGCTATGACCAACCTAGACAGCATATTAAAAAGCAGAGACATTACTTTGCTGACAAAAGTCAGTCTAGCCAAAGCTATGGTTTTTTCCAGTAATCATGTATGGATGACTATACATGACTATATGAGAGTTGGACTATAAAGAAAGCTGAGTGCTGAAGAATTGATCTTCTGATCTTTTTGAACTTTGGTGTTGGAGAAGACTCTTGAGAGTCTCTTGGATTACAAGGAGATCCGACCAGTCAATCCTAAAGGAAATCAGTCCTGAATATTCATTGGAAGGCCTGATGCTGAAGCTGAAGCTCCAATACTTTGGCCACCTGATGTGAAGTACTGGCTCATTGGAAAAGACCCTGATGCTGAGAAAGATTGAAGGCAGGAGGAGAAGGGGATGACAGAGGATGAGATGGTTGGATGGCATCAC
>NW_011494862.1:2065622-2065896 GCF_000754665.1 Bison bison bison
CCTCCTGAGAAATCTGTATGTAGGTCAAGAAGCAACAGTTAGAACTGGACATGGAACAACGGACTGGTTTCAAATTGGGAAAGGATTATATTGTCACCCTGCTTATTTAACTTATATTTGGAGTACATCATGCAAAATGCTTGGCTGAGTGAAGCACAAGCTGCAATCAACACTGCTGGGAGAAATATCAATAAATTCAGATACACAGATGACACCACTCTTATGGCAGAAAGTGAAGAACTAAAGAGCCTCTTGATGAAAGTAAAAGAGGAGA
>NW_011494862.1:2065996-2067484 GCF_000754665.1 Bison bison bison
ATCACCGACTCAATGGACATGAGTTTGAGCAAGCTCCAGGAGTTGGTGATGGACAGGGAGGCCTGGCGTGCTGCAGTCCATGGTGTTGCAAAGAGTCACACACGACTGAGTGACTGAACTGACTATAAATGTATTTTCTCTTTCTTATTATTTTTCATAATAATATTCTCTTTCCCCTAGCTTGTGTTATTGTAAGATTGCAGTTTATAATACATATAACACATATAACATGTGTTCACTGACCGTTTATATTTGGTAATACTTTCAGTCAACAGTAGGCTATTAGTAGTTAAGTTTTGGGGTAGTCAAAAGTTACACTTAGATTTTTAACTGCATAAAAGGTTGGCACCCCAAATCCCCTTTTGTTCAAGGTCAACTGTATAAGTACATATGCACAAAAGTTTAATTATCAAACAAACCCAGACTTTTCTTTGTAATCAGAAAGAATACAAAGATAGTCCTCCCACCATCCTACCTCCCAAGCAACATCATGTCACCACAGTTCTCTCTGTCTTAAAATATTCTTCATCACTACCCTTGACATTGACAAACTCTTATTTATCTCTTTTAGACTCAGCATAGACGTCAATTCCTCTAAGAAGCATTCACAACTCTCTCTTATGTGTTCCCATGGTATTATTTTTCCTTATTAAAGCACATAGGAAACTAGTGTATGGCCAGGGCCTACATGTGACTAAATTACTACTGTATCTCTAGTGCATTAACAGAGTTTCTGCACAGAGTTAATACTCAACAAATATTTACAGAATTAATGAATAAATATGATGGATGCCATCTGTTATATTTTTAGCTTCATTCAAAATTAACTTTATTCTAAATAGCAATATATTAATTTTTAGCTGAGAGTATATTCAGTTTCTTAAAATGATTCATCTGTCTTTATTACCCAGTTATTATTGATTTATTAAATTTCACTTATCTACAACATGTTCCCTAATATAGTTTCATAAAGATAAATCCACACTAAAAGTATTTTATTTTATTCAAAATAATACACACAATTTAAGTAATGTGTTATTTCAGTCCAGTTCAGTTGCTCAGTCATGTCCGACTCTTTGCGACCCCATGGACTGCAGCATGCCAGGCCTCCCTGTCCATCACCAACTCCCGGAGTTTACCCAAACTCATGTCCATCGAGTCGGCGATGCCTCCAGCCATCTCATCCTCTGTCGTCCCCTTCTCCTCCTGCCCCCAATCCCTCCCAGCATCAGGGTCTTTTCCAATGAGTCAACTCTTCCCATGAGGTGGCCAAAGTATTGGAGTTTCAGCTTCAGCTCAGTCCTTCCAATGAACACCCAGGACTGATCTCCTTTAGGATGTACTGGTTGGATCTCCTTGCACTCCAAGGGACTCTCAAGAGTCTTCTCCAACACCACACTTCAAAGGCATCAATTCTTCGGTGCTCAGCTTTCTTCACAGTCCAACTCTCACATCCATACATGACCAAAGGAAAACCCATAGCCTTGA
>NW_011494862.1:2067584-2076910 GCF_000754665.1 Bison bison bison
ACAGCTATCTAGGTTGGTCATAACTTTCCTTCCAAGGAGTAAGCGTTTTTTAATTTTATGGCTGCAATCACCATCTGCAGTGATTTTGGAGCCCAGAAAAATAAAGTCTAACACTGTTTCCACTGTTTCCCCATCTATTTCCCATGAAGTGATGGAACCAGATGCCATGACCTTCGTTTTCTGAATGTTGAGCTTTAAGCCAACATTTTCACTCTCCTCTTTCATCAAGAGGCTTTTTAGTTCCTCTTCACTTTCTGCCATAAGGGTGGTGTCATCTGCATATCTGAGGTTTTGACAGAAATGATTATAGTTTTATTTTTCATTTAAAAATTTTTATTGGAGTAGAGTTGATTTACAATGTTTTGTTAGTTTCAGGTTGATTATAGGTTTTTAATATCCATAACAACTATCATGTTTGCACACAGTACCTTATAAGGTATAGCGATAAAACAAGGCTAATTCTTAAAACATGCATAAAAAAATACAGTTTAAACAAATTAGTTCTGATGACTTTAAACATACATCAGGGACCTCCCTGGTAGTCCAGTGGTTGGGGGTCCACTTCCAATGCAGAGTATATGGGTTCAATCCCTGGTTGAGAACTGGAATTCCACACATTGTGGGACAACACAGCCTGAGCCAAACAACAACAACCAAGAAAAAGATGCTACAACTAGCACCCAGTGAGGCCAAAATAAATAAATATTTCTCAAAAAGGACTGGAAAAAAAAAAAGTTATTTCAGAAGCATTAGTTGAGAATCATGTCTTCAGAATCAGTTTATAAATCTCAGGAAAAAATAACTCTCATTACTCTATAATCATTCTTTTTTTTACAAGAAAACATACTGTTCCCCAACTTGATGATTCATCTAATTTTCCTCAAGATGATTTTTAACAGAGCAGTACTAAAGGGCGTCCCTAATAGCTCAGTTGGTAAAGAATCCGCCTGCAATGCAGAAGACGCTGGTTTGATTCCTGGGTCTGGAAGATCCCCTGGAGAAGGGAAAGGCTACCCACTCCAGTATTCTGGCCTAGAGAATTCATGAACTGTATAGTTCATAGGGTCACAAAGAGTCGGACAAAACTGACCGACTTTCACTTCACTTTCACTAAAAGCAAGAACTCTGGAGCTGGATGTCTCGGTTTGAATTCTGTTTCACTTACTGGTTATATAACTTCGGGCAAGTTATCCTTTCTGTGCTTCAGTGCAACATAATGAGGAAAATAGTACTGTATTCATAGATTTGTGATAATACAAGTAAAACGTTTACAATAGTGCCTGGTACATAGTAGGTGCTATTTAAGTATTCACTGTAGTGTTAGTTTCTTAAGGGATCTCAAAATTATTTTGCACTTTTACAGGGTCACTGGATTAAGATGTTGTAGTTGTTATTTAGTCGCTAAGTCATGTCTGACTCTTTTTCGACCTCATGGATTAAGTACATACTTCCAAATATGGTTTCTTTAAAGAGAATGCAAATTTGGGTGCATGAATTTGGTTAACATGTTAAATTAAATAAATATATATTATTTTCTTGTTCACTTCTCAACATCTGACATAGATTCAGCCATATTCCAAGTACATCTCTTAAAATAAAAATGGCGACATTTTCATATTAAAGAAGAAAAAACATTGTTTTCTAGCTGTTGCATTTCCCCCTTTTTAAAATATAAACTTGTTTTCAGAGGAATTTTAAAACTAGAGGTTATGTCAATTTAAATCCCTTGCCTAACAGATGAGAAAAGAAAATCATTAATGTTATACTTGGTAAGTGCCCTTAAATGCTAGAGACAGCATTATTAAAACATTTGATAACTTACTGGATTTGCTTTATTCCAGGCAAGGCTGCTCACGTTAAGGCCCTTGGTTAGGTCACAGGAAAAGGACCAGAGTCGTTCCAAATTGGCTGGTATTGTTGATTGTTCTGAACTTATTTCTAAATCTTCTTCCTCTTCCTTCTTAGCCTCTTCTTCGACCACTTCAAGTTTTCCATCTACTAAAAAGTCTCCAGGCTCTTCAGGTTCTGGTTCTAAAATCAAATGAAAAGAAGATCATGGTGCTCTACACCCATCTGCTAAAGTTTCCAAAGAACAGCTCTATCTACCACTGATACTTCAGACACCACTGGACCTGCTAGGTCATAACGCCCAAGGGACAGGGCACCTAGAACAGCAGCTTGAACCCGCTGCAGAATCTTCTGTTGTTCTGAGCCCCACTCAAAGCTATTGGCTTTTCAGATCACTGAGTAAATGAACCAGAATAACATCCAAATGAGGAATGTGTTGCTTCTAAAATGCAAAGACAGCTTCCCTTATGGCTCAGTCAGTAAGAAATCCACCTGCAATGCAGGAGACCCAGGTTCAATCCCTGGGTCAGGAAGATGCCCTGGAGAAGGAAATGGCAACCCATTTCCTTCAGTATTCTTGCCTGGGAAATCCAGTATTCCTGCCTGGGAAATCCCATGCACAGAGGAGCCTGGTGGGCTATAGTCGAACACGACTTAGCAACTAAACCACCGCCAATGAAATGCAAAGAGATCCACTAGGAATGCGTCTCTCTCTCTCTCTCTCTTTTTTTTTTTTTCCGTTGCAGAGGACTCAGATGCAACTGCATATCTTTTACCTTAGAAGGTATATCTTGACATATTCTACTGGACCCTTGAAAATTTCACTGAGGTGGAAGGCCCCTGAAATTTTGTCAGATTTACTTCTCACCCTCCGACATGCAAATGTCTTGCCAGTAAGTTTACTTCTTGTTCACTAGGTCCAATCAACATGATACCAGCAGTGTAGTGGACCAGTGCGATGTCTTGCTGAAGGGAAAGCTTGCTTCAGACTAAATTATGACATTAAGCAGAACAGTGAAGGTATACTGCTGACCTGGCCAGCTGAGAGCAAATAGCTTTGGTTTTCCCAACAGGTAAAGGGAAAAAGCATCAGCATCCACACACTGTGTACCACAAGTTGTGTTAGTTTGCTCAGGCAATGAGACTCTAACTGAAACACCAGCTTCAGCTGGAGTCACCCCTGGTTAAGCTTACAATAATCCACTGCTACTCTCCAAGAGTCATGTGTTTTCTGTGTAAGCCAGATAGGTGAGTTGAACGGTGGGAGTCAACATTCCTGCATATTTCAAGTCCTGGATGGTGGTATTAATCCCTCAGATCCCTCCAGAAAGGTGGCATTGCTATGGTTTACTATTTTCATAGGTATAGACAGCTCTAGGGGCTTCCACTTCGCCCTTTCTTAAATTAGCTCTCATTCCACAAGCCAAGGATCACATGGGGGCTTCTGCCAGTTTCTAAATATTTCTATTTCAAGTATACATTCTGGAACAGGGAAAATAACTGCAAGATGATGGGTGGACACACTGTGAGATGAACCTGAACTAAAATTCTGTTGTTCACCTGATTTTAAATCCTAGTGGACCCCAGTGATGTTTTGGGTCTCCCTGAGTTAGTGTGAACTCAGAGCCAGTGTTCAGTAATCCATGAAATTTCTGCTGGTTTCCTTATCCACAGTGTACAGTCCTTCTAATAAAATGCTGTAGATCTTTATGGAGAAAGCTGGGATGAGTATTAACAGTACACACTCTTGGCAATGTAGCGTGAAACATTCTCAAAGTGGCCCAGTCTCCGCTTCATTCAAGACAGTCTGGTTCTATAAATTGGCTCAAGTCTAGAATAGGTTAAGGGGCTGTGACTTTGTTTTTTGGTGTTTCAAATTAGAAACACTTGACCTAGAACTTTATTGTTTATACAGATTAAGTGAGAATTTATAAGATGACTGTCTGTTATGGGATGAATTGTTTCTCTCCAAAATTCATATATTGAAGTCATAATGACTCAGAGGTAAAGAATCCACCTATGATGCAGGAGACACAGGTTTGATCCCTGAGTCAGGAAGATCCCCTGGAGAAGGGAGTGGCTACCCACTCCGGTCACCACCTGGTTAAGCTGGTGATGACTGGGAAATTCCATGGACAGAGAAATCTGTAGGGCTTCAGTCCATAGGGTGGCAAAGAATTGCACAAGACTGTGACACAAGTCTGTGTGACACACAGAGCACACACAAGAATGTAGTATGTCAGAATGTAACAATATTTTGAGAAAGGACTTTGAAGTGGTGATTACATTAAAATTAGACCATTAGAGAGGGTCCCAATCCATTGATTGATATCCCTATAAGAAGAGGAAATTTAGATACACCAAGAGAGACAAGGGATGAACACACACAGAGAAAAGACCATGTAAAGAGGCAGCAAGAGGGTGAACATCTGCAAGCCAAAGAGAGGCCTCAGAGGAAACCAACCCTGCTGGCACCTTGATCTTGGACTTTCTGTCTCTAGAATTGTGAGGAAGTAAATGTGTGTTGTCTAAGTCTTTATTCAGATGTATATATTGTGAACATATTCTTCTAGTCTGTTGCTTGCATTTTTCCCTGCATTTTTTTCCTACTGTTAGCAGTGTTTTTCAAAGAGCAGACATTTTAACTCTTGCAAAATTCTTATTGATTTTTTTCTTTTATGCCTTGGGATTTGGGGGCCTCCCAGATGGCTCAGTGGTAAATAATCTGCCTGCCAATGCAGGAGATGCAGGTTTGATCCCTGGGTCGGAAAGATCTCCTGGAGAAGGGAATGCCAATCCACTCCATTATTCTTGCCTGCAGAATACCATGGACAAAGAAGCCTGGTGGGCTACCACCCATGGGGTCACAAAGAGTTGGACACAAATGAACACACCTGCACTTGGGACTTTTGTGTATTAAGTGAATCTTTTCTTATGCTAAAATCACAAATATTTTTTTCTTTTATCTTGTCCTAGAACTTTATAGTTTTAAGTTTTACATTTAAATCTATGGTCCATTCTGACTTAATTTATGCATTTAATAGGACGTGAGGATTGAAGCTCATTTTTTCTCCCCATAAGGATATCCAGTTCTTTCAGCACTGTTTTTAAAAGATCAACTTCTCTCTATTGAATTACCTTGACATGTTTGTTAAAAATCAGTTAACCATATATGTCTGTGCTTATTTCTGGACTCACTAGTCTGTTTCAATCATCTATGTCTATCTACCCTTAGACAAATACTCAGCTGCCTTGATTACTGTATCTTTATAGTCAGTCACCTGTAATATAGTAAAGTCCTTCAACTTCATTCTTCTGCTACAAAATTGACTTAGTTATTCCACGTCCTTTGCTTTACCATATAAAACTAGAACAATATTGATGACTTAATCATCTTTAAAGAAATTTCAGATGGTGGGAAATGTCTCTTACTTTTATTCACATTTTCAAATTCTAGCACTCTCCATTCTTTTCTGTAGATTCTAATTTCTGTTATTATTTTCTATCAGCCTGAAGAACTTCCTTTAACTTTTTTTTGCAATGCTGGTCCGCTGACAATGAATTCTCTCAGCTTTTGTTTGTCTGAACATGTTTTTATTTCATCTTGATTTTTGAAGGATATTTTCTCTAGATATACAATTTTTAGCACAGTAAAAATATCATTGCATTGTGTTCTGGCTTCTGATATAGAAATAAGGGCACTATTAATTTCTCCCCTGTATGTAATGAATTTTTTCTGGCAACTTTTAGTTTTTTCTTATATAGTACTTATAATATACTTCAGTGTGCTTTTCATTGTGTTTATCTTGCTTGGATTTCATTGAGCTTCTTATAATTATTGATTTAAAGTTTTTTCAAATATACAAAATTTCTAGCAATTCTTCCTTCAAATATCTTTCTATTCTTCCTCTGTATTCTACTACTACAATTCTAATTACATATATATTAAACCACATGACCTTGGGACACAGGTCGCCAAAGTTCTATTTTTTTAGACTTATTTCTGTACTTTAATTTGGAATGTTCCTCTTACTTGTCTTTTAGTATTCTGTCAAACCCAAGCAGTAAATTTTTTCATTTCAAGTACTATGTATTCTATTTCATCTCTACAAGTTCCATTTTGTCCTATATGTAGCTTTCATTCCTATCATCATTGTATTCTTATTTTTTCCTTTAAATCTTTAAGCATATTTTTAGAACTTATTCTTTAAAAGACTTTTTTTTAGAGTAGTTTTAGTTTCACAGCAAAACTGAACCCAAATGAAGAGTTCCAATATACTCACACCCAGATTTACACATAGCCTTTTCCAGATCAACATCCTGCACCAATAGTACAGTGTTACAATAAGTGAACTCCCAGTGACAAATTATTAATACTCAAAATCTATATAGTTCACTTTAGGATTTACTCTTGGTGTTGTACATTCTGTGAATTTGGATAAGTGTACAGTGAAATGTACCCACCACTAAGTATTATGCAGAATGGTTTTATTGCTCTAAAAATCTTATATACTCTGCCTATTCATTTCTCCCAACCTCTAATCCCTGGAAACGTCTGATCTTTTTACTGTCTCCAAACTTGCCCTTTCGAGAATGTCATATAGTTGGAGTGACAGCATACGTAGCCTTTTCAGATGGGCTTCCTTCACTTAGTAATATGCATTTAGATTTTGTCTGTGTCTGTTCATGGCTTGATAATTCATTTCTTTTTAGTGCTGAATAATATTCTATTGTCTGGATTTACCACAATTTTTTCATTCATTCACCTTCTGAAGAACATCTTGTTTGCCTCCAAGTTTTGGACGTTATGAATAAATCTTCAATAAACATCTGTGTGCAGATTTTTGTGTGGAAATAAGTATTCAACTCCTTTGGGTTAATACCAAGGAGTTCAATTATGGACCATATGGTTACAATATGCTTAGTTTTGTAAGAAACTGCCAAACTGTCTTCCAAAGTGGTTGAACTATTGTGCCTTCCCTCCAACATTGCATAAGAGTTCTTGTTGCTCCACATCTTAGCCAGCATTTGGTGGTATCATGGTTTGGATTTTAGCTATTCAATAGTTGTATGGTGGTATTTCATTGATGTTTTAATTTGAAATTCCTTAATGACATATAATGATGAACATCTTCTTAAACTTATTTGCCATCAGTATATCTCTTTGGTGAGGTGTCTATTAGGTCTTTTGTCTGCTTTTAAATTGTTATTTGTTTCCTTATTGTTGAGTTTTAAGAGATGTTTGTATATTTTGGACGAGTTCTTTATCAGGTATGTCCTTTGCATATTTTTTTTCTAGTCAGGGACTTGACTTCTCATTCTCTTGACAATGTCTTTCACAGAGCAGATTTTTAATTTTAATAAAGTCCAACTTATCAATTATTTCTTTTAATAGATTGTGCCTTTGGTGTCAAATCTAAAAAATCATCACCATACCCAAGGCTATCCAGATTTTTTCCTATGTTGTCTTCTAGAAGTTTTATAGTTTTGCATATTTCATTGAAGTTTTGACCCATTTTGAGTTAATTTTTGTGAAGGGTATAAGGTCTGTATCTAGATTATTTATTTTGCCTATAAATATCCTGATGTTCCAGTATCATTTGTTGAAAAGACTATCTTTTCTTTCCTCATTATATTGCCATTCCTGTTTGGTCAAAGATCAGTTCAGTTCAGTTCAGTTTAGTTGTTCAGTCGTGTCGGACTCTTTGTGACCCCATGAATCGCAGCACGCCAGGCCTCCCTGTCCATCACAAACTCCCGCAGTTCACTCAGACTCATGTCCATCGAGTCAGTGATGCCACCCAGCCATCTTATCCTCTGTCGTCCCCTTCTCCTCCTGCCCCCAATCCCTCCCAGCATCAGTCTTTTCCAATGAGTCAACTCTTCACATGAGGTGGCCAAAGTACTGGAGTTTCAGCTTTAGCATCAGTCCTTCCAGTGAACACCCAGGACTGATTTTCTTTAGGATGGACTGGTTGGATCTCCTTGCAGTCCAAGGGACTCTCAAGAGTCTTCTCCAACACCACAGTTCAAAAGCATAAATTCTTTGGTGTTCAGCTTTCTTCACAGTCCAACTCTCACATCCATACGTGACCACTGGAAAAACCATAGCCTTGACTAGATGGACCTTTGTTGGCAAAGTAATATCTTTGCTTTTCAATATGCTATGGTCAAAGATCAGTTGACTATAATTATGTGGATCTATTTCTGGGCTCTTTATCCTGTTCCATTGATCTATGTGTCTGTTCTTTCACCAATACCACAATAACAACTGTAACTTAACTAACTTTTGAAGTTGGATGATGTCAGTCCTCCAACTTTTTTCTTCTTCTTCAATATGGTCTTGGCTATTCTGAGTATGATAGCTTTTTAAAAGTTCTTATCTGTCTTTTACCATCTCAGTCACCTTTTTATCTGTTTCTATTGACTGTCTTTTTTAGCTTTAGCTAACATTTTCCTGCCTATTTACACAGCTAGCAAATTTTTATTGGGTGCTGTGCATTATAAATGTTACAGCACTGAATGTCTGCATTGTGTTTTCTTTGATACAATACTGTATTGAAGTTTGTTTTGCTGAGCGGTTAACTTACTTTCAGATTAGGTTGATTTTTAAAATTAGCTTTTAAAAATTAAAATTTTTAAATTAGCTAAAAAGTTTATTGGTGGGGAGGAGGGTCTAGATTAGTCTTCATTCTTAAGGTATGGCCATTCTGGATATTTACTGAATACCCTATTTCTACCCCTCTGGCCAGTCAGAAATCAAATGTGTCGAAAGACTAAATGATAGATTTATGGAGGTTTTTTTTTCTCTACATAATTTCCTAATATCTTATTATTCCAATTACAGTCATCTCAGCCTCTTTGATGGAGAAGGCAATGGCACCCCACTCCAGTACTCTTGCCTGGAAAATCCCATGGATGGAGGAGCCTGGTAGGCTGCAGTCCATGGGGTCGCGAAGACTCGGACACGACAGTGACTTCACTTTCACTTTTTACTTTCATGCAATGGAGAAGGAAATGGCAACCCACTCCACTGTTCTTGCCTGGAGAATCCCAGGGATGGAGGAGTCTGGTGGGCTGCCATCTATGGGGTCGCACAGGGTCGGACATGACTGAAGCAACTTAGCAGCAGCAGCCTCTTTGAACTCTTATCTGGATGTCATCATATGAGCAAAACTGCAACACTACTATAGTTCATCAGCCTGTCCTCTCCTATTCTCTCATAATTATTTACATCCTAACTAAAAGCAGAACTACTATTTTTTCTTTTTTAAATGATCAGTGATATGTTCCTGGGCTGGAGGAAGCACAAGCTGGAATCAAGATTGCCGGGAGAAATATCAATAACCTCAGATATGCAGATGACACCACCCTTATGGCAGAAAGTGAAGAGGAACTAAAAAGCCTCTTGATGAAAGTGAAAGTGGAGAATGAAAAAGTTGGCTTAAAGCTCAACATTCAGAAAATGAAGATCATGG
>NW_011494862.1:2077010-2093577 GCF_000754665.1 Bison bison bison
GCCAACAAAGGCCTGTCTAGTCAAGGCTATGGTTTTTCCTGTGGTCATGTATGGGTGTGAGAGTTGGACTGTGAAGAAAGGTGAGCACTGAAGAATTGATGCTTTTAAAGTGTGGTGTTGGAGAAGACTCTTGAGAGTCCCTTGGACTGCAAGGAGGTCCAACCAGTTCATCCTAAAGGAGTTCAGTCCTGGGTGTTCATTGGAAGGACCCATGCTAAAGCTGAAACTCCAATACTTTGGCCACCTCATGTGAAGAGTTGACTCATTGGAAAAGACCCTGATGCTGGGAGGGATTGGGGCAGGAGGAGAAGGGGACGACAGAGGATGAGATGGCTGGATGGCATCACCAACTCGATGGACATGAGTTTGGGTTAACTCCGGGAGTTGATGATGGACAGGGAGGCCTGGTGTGCTGCGATTCATGGGGTCGCAAAGAGTCAGACATGACTGAGTGACTGAAGTGAACTGATGCAACTTTAGAAAGTTTCTATAACCTTCATTTCATTCATTCAAAAATTGAAAAGTTGAATTAAATAATCTCTCAAATCTTTAAAAATATTGTAGCCATAAGAACAGGAAGAATGCCTGTGTAATAAAATTAGGGAGAGGTAATAAAAGCTAGAACCTGGAAAGTATCAATGGCAATGGAAAGGGGTGTTTGACTATGAGAGAATAATTCAATATTGGAACAACAGAGAGGAAAGAACTTATGAGGTTTTGAATCTACGAGACTATCTCTTTCTTTGGGCTTCCAGGTCTGGACTCTCCTGCTATTCCCTTTTAGTGCTGGAAACTATATAAAAATGTCTTCTGATAAGTGATGTGTGTGTATGTGCTAAGTCGCTTCAGTCATATCTGATGCCTTGCAACCCCGTGGACTGCAACCCACCAGGCTCCTCTGTCCATGGGGTTCTCCAGGGAAGAATTACCAGAGTCAGCTGCCATTTTCTTCTCCCTGATAAGTGATAACTCAGTTTAAAGACTGCATCTAGAAATAATAATACCATTTTATTTTTTTAATTACTTGAGCTTGTCTAAAAGCGATTATATTTAAATATCTTTTTTAAAGTATACAATCTTTATTTCAAAACAACACTATTTTTTTAAAAGATGTTTTAGTATATAATGTGTTAAATACCTTTTAAAATAGGAAGCTGACGATAAGCTGCAAGTTTTGGCTGAAATATATTTTCCATTATAACTCGTTCCATAAAAAATAAGTCCTGCTGAAACTTATCAGATTTAAATACTGCATCTGAGTTGTCTTCTTCTTCATCACGAACTTTAGCCAGAATTACATTTTCAATATCCATTAGAGAACTACCTTCACTAACTGTAAAATACAAATATGATGCAATGGTAACATAATTCAAATATTATAATATTAGCTGGTTTGTACATTCTAAAGATTTATCAATGACATTTTGCCATCACTATTTGTATTCCTCCAGTATTCACAACAACTTTAATAGTTACTTATTGAATGTCTTGTAGGAACCAAGCACATGCAAGATATACATATATTATCTCATTCTGGAATCAAAAAATGTGCTGCTTTCAGAAAATAAGCAATGATAACTCATAAGGTAATTTGTATCTCCATATATTTTTATTCAAATTGAAATTAAATCATTATCAGTCTTCATTACACCTTCAGATAAAGGTTTAATTTATTGCTTTATAGAAATACTACACTACTGTTGTTTATTAATGCTATAACAAATTACCAAAAATTTAGTGGACTAAATTTAAAGTTCTAGATTAAATTTAAAATTAAATTTAAAGTGGATACAAATTTAAAGTTCTCTAGGTTCGAGATCAACCCAGGTCTCACTTGGCCAAAACCAAAAGGTTATTAGGGTTATGTTCCTTTCTGAAGGCTCTAGAGAATTAATTTCCTTG
This sequence comes from Bison bison bison, assembly GCF_000754665.1. NCBI lineage: Eukaryota > Metazoa > Chordata > Mammalia > Artiodactyla > Bovidae > Bison > Bison bison. The sequence goes on from NW_011494862.1 coordinate 2,078,913, forward strand.
CCAATTTCTAGAAGCAACCACCAACCCGCCGTCCATCTTCAAAAGACAGCAACATTGCATCTCTCTGATGGTCCTGCCATTATATCTCTCTCTGACCAGAAATGGAAAAAATACTCCAAAGTACCCATTTGATAGGTTTGGGTCCACTCAGATAATCCAGGATAACCTCCCTCTTTTAGATCCTTAATGTCGTCACATTTGGATAGTCTCTTATCTCATGTAAGGTAACCTATTCATAAGTTCCTGAGATCGGGATGTGTATATATTTGAGGAATGATATTCTACTTATTACTTAGTTAAAACAGAATGAAGGGGAATCCTGCATCCATGAAGATGGAGTAAACACACTTTTCCCTATTCCTTTGCTAAATACAACTAAAATCGTTGGACTTTAATTTTTTTTTTTTTTTAGAGGAAGCCTTTGAAAGCCTTTGTCAGAAGAAGGCAGAGGAAAAAGATTGCTCAGGACCCAGGGAATGACACAGTGGTGCGTTTCCTGGATTTCTTATTACTGCAGATACTCCAGACAAACCTCCTCTCTTTAGCCAAAACCCAGGAAAACAACAACCTTGCAAGAAAGAAAACTTAGGATATAACCATTTCTCTCCAGGAAAAACAGAAAAAATTCTAGCCCCACCCATTCCACAAATACCACTAGCCAAGCTGAAGTCTAGAGTTCCATTCTTGCCAATTCTAACAAGGCTTTCCAATCTCCCAGCCTTCCAGTGGGTGTGGTGTCAGAAAACGCTCAGTAAGGAGCTAGGACTTTCAATCCTACCCAAAAAAGAAAAAAATGACTGTGCTGCCCTTTGTGCAATGTCAGTTAAGATCTCTTGGGAAACATGGAATTCCACAGCTATTTGGCAGTAACAAGGTTCTTCCCAATAGTCAGAGTTGGATTGGTACAGTCAGAACTTACAGAACTGTCCCAAAGTAAAAAAGCCAAGTTCCAATCCATGGTGTCAGGAAGTGTTAATGAGGTGCTCCTATCCCTCCCAGCCATGTAGGTATCAATGGAAGTTAGAGCTCACTATCTACCTTACACAAGGTTAGAGCTCCCCATCTAACATTACAGAACAGAAATGAGATGATCCCCTCTCTCAGTGTAATTGAAGGGCAAGTGAAAAATATGGATTTCTACTCTAGTAATGGGTGCTTCCCAGGTGGTGCTAGTGGTAGAGAATCTGCCTGCCAATGTAGGAAATGTAAGAGACCCAGGTTCAATCCCTGGATCAGGAAGATCCCCTGGAGTAGGAAATGGCAACCTTCTCCAATATTCTATTTTTTTTTCCTCCAATATTCTTGCCTGGGAAATTCCATGGACAGAGGAGCCTGGTGGGCTACAGTCCATGGGATTGCAAAGAGTCAGAAACGACTAAGTGAAGGTGAGCACGTGCACACACACACACACACACACAAAATGGAGCAGTAAACCCTACTTTTACTTTCACCTGGTGGTAATGGAGCAGTGAATTTCCCTGTCAAAATAGTGTCAAACAAATCCTGCTAAAAATGAAGTTTAAACAAGATCCAGTTCTCAAAACATAATACCCCAAGTCTCTAAATTTCAACTGAACGTCACTGATCAAAGAACCAAGAAAATCTCTACTTAAATGAAACAAAAAAACACACAAAATCAATAGAAACCAACACTAAGAGGACAGAGATGCTTAAATTATCTGACAACAGATAAAATATATCTAACATAAAAAATATCTGACAAAAAATTCAACAGATGGGCTCAACAGCAAAATGGAAGGGACAGAGAAGAGAATCAGTGAACTTGAAGAGAAAAATAGAAATTACCACATCTGAAAACCAGAAAGAAAATAATCTGCAAAATATATATATATATATATATGAATAGAGGCCCAGAGACCTCTAACAAGATATATAATATTCACATCATTGGGGAGAGAAGAAAAGGATGAGACCAAAAAAGTACTTGAAGAAATAATAGCTGAAATCTTCCAAAATTTGGCAAAGAAAAACATACAGAATTAAGAAACAGTGAATTCCAAAAAAGATAAACCTAAAGAAATTCACACCAAGATACACCATACTCAAGCTTCTGAAAACTGAAAACAAAACAAAAATATACAAAGCACCAAGGAAAAAATACTGTCTTATATACAGAGGGAAATAAACTAAAAACCTTCTGCATAGCAAGGGAAACCATCAATAAAATGAAAAGACAACCTACTGAATGGGAGAAAATATTTGCAAACCATATATCTGATAAGGGGTTAACACCAAGAGCTCAAAGAACACAATAGCAAAAAAAAAAAAAGACAGAAGATAAGCTAAAGAGACATTTTTCCCAAACGGCACATGAGATGTTCAACACCACCAATTATCAGGGAAATGCAAGACATTAAGTTAAGTGGTCCTTTTCATCATAGGGGACTGGAATGCAAAAGTAGGAAGTCAAGAGATACCGGGATTCAGGCAAGCTTGGCCTTGCAGTACAAAATGAAGTAGGGCAGAGGCTAAACGAGTCTCACCAAGAGAATGCACTGGTCATAGCAAACACCATCTTCCAACAACACAAGAGAAGACTCTACACATGGACATCACCAGATGGTCAATAGTGAAATCAGATTGATTATACTTTTGCAGCCGAAGATGGAGAAGATCTATACAGTCAGCAAAAACAAGACTGGGAGCTGATTGTGGCTCAGATCACGAACTCCTTATTGCCAAATTCAGACTTAAATTGAATAAAGTAGGGAAAACCACTAGGCCATTCAGGTATGACGTAAATCAAATCCCTTGCATACAGTGGAAGTGACAAGTAGATTCAAGGGATTAGATCTGATAGAGTATCTAAAGAACTATAGACGGAGGTTCATGACATTGTACAGAAGGCAGGGATCAAGACCATCTCCGAGAAAAAGAAATGCAAAGAGGCAAAATGGTTATCTGAGGAAGCCTTACAAATAGCTGAAAAGAGAAGTGAAAAGAAAACGACAAAAGGAAAGATATACGAATCTGAATGCAGAGTTCCAAAGAATAGCAAGGAGAGATAAGGAAGCGTTCCTCAGTAATCAATGTAAAGAAATAGAGGAAAACAATTCCTTTGAGAAAATTAGATACCAGGGGAACATTTCATGCAAAGATGGGCACAATAAAGAACAGAATGGACCTAACAGAACCGGAAGATATTAAGAAGAGGTAGAAAGAATACACAGAACTATACAAAAAATATCTTAATGACCCATGAAGGTGTGATCACTCACCTAGAGCCAGACATCCTGGGATGCGAAGTCAAGTGAGCCTTAGGAAGCATCACTACGAACAAAGCTAGTGGAAGTTATGGAATTCCAGCTACTTCAAATCCTGAAAGATGATGCTGTGAAAGTATTGCACTCAATATGCCAGCAGTTGCCACAGACTGGAAAAGGTCAGTTTTCTTTCCAGTTCCAAAGAAGGGCAATGCCAAAGAATGTTCAAATTGCTGCACAATTGCACTCATGTCACACACTGGCAGGTAACGCTCGAAATTCTCCAAGCTAGGCTTCAACAGGACATGAACCGAGAACTCCCAGATGTTCAAGCTGGATTTAGAAAATGCAGGGGAAACCAGAGATTAAATTGCCAACATCCGTTGGATCATAGAAAAAGCAAGAGAATTCCAGAAAAAACATCTCCTTCTGTTTCACTGACTACATGAAAGTCTTTGAGTGTATGGCTCACAATAAAATATAGAAAATTCTTAGAGATGGGAATACCAGACCACTTTATCTGCCTCCTGAGAAATCTGTATGCAGGTCAAGAAGCAACAGTTAGAACCAGACATGGAACAACGGACTGGCTCTAAATTGGGAAAGGAGTTCGTCAAGGATGTATACTGTCACTCTACTTATATAACCTATATGCAGATAACATCATGTGAAATGCCAGGCTGGATAAAGCACAAGCAGAATCAAGATTGCCAGGAGAAACAGCAATAACCTCAGATATGCAGATGACGCCATTCTTATGGCAGAAAGTGAAGAGGAACTAAAGAGGCTCTTGATGAAGGTGAAAGAGAGAGGGAAAAAGCTGGCTTAAAATTCAACATTCAGAAAACTAAGATCATGGCATCCGGTCCCATCACTTCATGGCAAATAGATAGGGAAACAATGGAAACAGTGACAGGCTTTATTTTCTTGGGCTCCAAAATCACTGCAGATGGTGACTGCAGCGATGAAATTAAAAGACACTTGCTCCTTGGAAGAAAAACCATGACCAACCTAAACAGCACAGACATTACTTTGCCAACAAAGGTCCGTCTAGTCAAAGCTATAGTTTTTCCAGTAGTCATGTACAGATGTAAGAATTGAATCATAAAGAAGGCTGTACACAGTGAAGAATTGATGCTTTTGAAGTTTGGTGTTGGAGAAGACTCTTGAGAATCCCTTGGACAGCAAGGAGATCAAACCAGTCCATCCTAAAAGAAATCAACCCTGAATATTCACTGGAAGGACTGATGCTGGAACTGAAGCTCCAATACTCTGGCCACCTTATGAGAAGAGCCGACTCATTAGAAATAAGACCCTGATGCTGGGAAAGTGTGAAGGCAGGAGAAGGGGATGACAGAGGATGAGATGGTTGGATGGCATCACTGACTCAATGGACATGAGTTTGAGCAAGCCCGGGGAGTTGGTAAAGGACAGGGAAGCCTGGTGTGCTGTAGTCCATGGGGTTGCAAAGAGTTGGACACAACTGAGCAACTGAACAACAATGTTAAGTGAAATAAAACAGAGAGAGAAAGACAAATACTGTATGATTTCACTCATATGCAGAATATAAAAAATAAAAACAAAACTCATAAACAAATTGATGGCTATTAGAGGGGAAGGAGGTTGAGGGGTAAGTGAAATGGCTAGAGAGGGAAGTTTATAGAGTGACAGTAACTAGACTTATTGTGGTGATCACTTTGTAGTGTACACAAAGATCAAATTATTATGTTGCACGCTTGAAACTAATCTAATGTTTTAATTCAATTATCCCAATTTTTAAAAAACTGAAATAAATGAAATCTTACTTTTTTCTAAATTACTCCCTGCCACCGTTTGTTCCCAGTCTTTTGAAGGTACATTTGCTTTACTACTTGAGTCAATCATAGACCGTTTTGGTGGTAAAGATGAAAGTTCCATAGCATTGTAAGAATCATACAAATCCCAAGCCGTGGACATTATACCTAAATAAAGAAAAGGAAGGTAAACATTACTTTAAACCAAATTATAATATTTTAGCTTATATATAGCTAGCTAAAGCAAAATCTAAGGTAAGAATATCTATTGTTCAGGGAAAAAACTATTGTTTTACAGCAATGGCAAGAAATAGTTAATGATGCCCATGGATTGTAGCTTGCCAGGCTCCTCTGTCCATGGCATTCTCCAGGTCAGAAAACTGGAGTGGGTAGCCAGTGATCTTCCCAACTCTGGGATCAAGCCCAGGTCTCCAGCATTGCAGGCAGATTCTGTACCATCTGAGCCACCATGCTAATGCTAAGTCACTTCAGTCATGTCTGACTCTGTGCGACCCCATAGATGGCAGCCCACCAGGCTCCCTCGTCCCTGGGATTCTCCAGGCAAGAACACTGGAGTGGGTTGCCCTTTCCTTCTCCAATGCATGGAAGTGAAAAGTGAAAGTGAAGTCACTCAGTCGTGTCCAACTCTTAGCGACCCCATGGACTGCAGCCTACCAGGCTCCTCCATCCATGGAATTTTCCAGGCAAGAGTACTGAGACACCAGGGAAGCCCCAATTTTAGTTTTGGTAACATCATTACATTTGTTCATTGGATAAAATATAATTAACCTAAGAAACAGAAAACCTAGGAAATAGGTACTATGTACATGCCATAATTATGTATGTTAGAATAATAAATCAGGATTGTGACTTCCTAATTCTATACTATCATACACAATTGAAATCTTATTTTAGCTACTATCAGAAAAATGGTATTCCTAACTATACCTAAGTTTTGAGTATTTCTGAGTGTAAGATTGTGTAAATAGTTTTTAAAAGTTTTAAAACATTGTTTCTATCTACTGGTTTAATTCAGGCTATAATAACAATTGGCCATATAACATTAATAGAAAAATAATTTTATTTTAGCCGAGTAAAAAGACGTGATTACTGTAAAAGAAAAGGTAAATAAGACTTACATTTCCATAACCTAGAAACAACTGGTAACATTTTCATGCATGTCCTTCCAGACTGACATAAATATATATGTGTTAGCACATGAATAAATACATATGCATTTTTTAATTAAAATGATCTCATATCACACATACTTCTTAAAAGATTTTTTACTATACTATATAATATACATAGAAAACAAACTGTCTTTATGAAATGTACCAACTTTTAGAATTTAACTGTATTTTAAAAAGTTAGCCAGGAACACTAATACATTCATTGAATTATCCATTTATTTGAAATGCAACTTCTATAATAAAGTATTGCATGTGGACTGTTAGGTAGGAAACTTTTTGTCAGTTTTTCTAAATCTTTACAGAGGCAACTTCAGCTAAATTGACATTTCTGGCTTCTCTATGTCCTTTATTCATACATTACCAGGCAAAGAGAAATGACTAATCCTACAGGAAAGTTTAGGAGATGGAATTACAATTTGGCCACTTCCGGATTCTTTTGTTAAGTCTGCTCATTTGCAGAAAGCATGAATTCTCATCTGTTCTCACCCATGCACAGAAGGTCTGCGCTTTCTAGCTGTGCCAATTATTGTTGGTATTCTTCTGAAGGGAAGAAATAGCAAGTCCACTCAGCTGTGGATGAAAGGCTACATGTTTCAATTAGCTTCATCAGTGGCAAAGGCACTTTTTAAAATTTCCATCTCTTCTATTGATCCATAGTCTCAATATTTACTTGATCTTTGTCAAATTCTTTAGTATAAACTGTAGCATTGGTTTTAAAAATTCCAATTGGAGTATAGTTGATTTACAAGGTTGTGTTAGTTTCAGGTGTATAGCAAAGTGAATAGGTTATATACACACATATATCCATTCTCTTTTATATTCTTTCCCCTTTAGAATTCCCTGAGCTAACTAAGAAAAAAGTACTAATATCATATGAGAAAGAGAGGATGTCCCTGCAGATTCCATGAACATTAAAAAGATAACAAAGGAACACTATGAACAAACTATCCCAATAGATTTTACAATCTTGATGAAACTGACCAATTCCTTGAAAGACACAGTCTGCCAAAACTCACACAAGAAAGAATAGACAATCTGTATAGCCCTATCTCGATTAAGGAAATGGAGTCATAATTAATAATCTTCCAAAACTAAAAGCACTGGGCTCAGATACAGGTATTGAATTCTACTAATAATTTAAGGAGAAAATTGCACCAATTCCCTGTAACATCTTTCAGAAGATAGAAATAGAGGGAATACTTAACTCATACTTTGAGGCCAGCATTACTCCAATACCAGAAACAGACCATAAGAAAGGAAGATGGCAGACCAATAACTTTCATGAACATAGATGCAAGAATCCTCTACAAAATGTTAGCAATCAAATCCAACAATATATAAAGAGAATTACACACCACAACTAAGTGGAGTTTCTCCCAGATATGCAAAACTAGTTCAACACTGGAAAATTGATTGATGTAATCCATAATATCAGGCCAAAGAAGAAAAATGACTTGGTCATATCAACAGATTCAGAAAAGGCACTTGGCAAAATCCAACACTCATTCATGATAAAAACTTGCAGTAAACTAGGAATAGAGGTGGAACTTCCTCAACTTGATAAAGAACACCTACAAAACCCAATGAGTTTCTTCTAGAAACTAGAAAATATTTCACTAAGATCAGGACAAGGCAAAGATGTCTCCTCTTACCACTCCTTTCAACATCATACTGGAAGTCCAAGCTAATGCAGTAAGATAAGAAAAAGTAAATGCTAATAAAAGAAGTACAGAATGGAAAGGAATAAATAAACTGTTTTTCAACTCAGATGACATAATCATCTATATAGAAAACCTGAAAGAATTAACAAAAAAACTACTGAACTACTAAGTGATTACAGCAAAGTTTCAGGGTACAAGGTTAACACTATGCAAAAATCAATCTCTTTGCTATATATTAACGATGAACAAAGGAATTTGAAATTTGAAACAATATGATCTACATTAGCACCCAAAAGCGAAGTAGGAATAAGTCTAACAAAATATGTACAAAACGTAAGGAAGACTATAAAACTCTGATGAACAAAATTAAAGAATGAAATAAATGGAGAGATATTCCATGTTTATTGATAGCATGACAACTCAGCATTGTCATGATGCCTGTCCTGCCCAAATTGATCTATAGATTCAATGCAATTTCAATCAAATCTAAGCAAGTTACTTTGTGCATATTAACAAACAGATTCTAGGGGAGACTCTCAAGATGGTGGAGGAGTAAGACGTGGAGATCATCTTCCTCCCCACAAATACATCAAAAATACTTCTGCATGTGGAACAACTCCTACAGAACACCTACTAAATGCTGGCAGAAGACCTCATGCTTCCAGAAAGAAACCAACACAACATTGTAAAGCAGTTTTCCTCCAATTAAAAAAGAAGTGAATTGACAAAAAGGAACTGATTCTAAAGTTTACATAAAGGGACAAAAGACCCAGAAAAGCCAGCACAATATTGAAGACAAAGAACAAAATAGGAGCACTGACACTACTCAACCTGAAGACTTACTACACTGCTACAGTAATCAAGATAATGTGCACGGAACAGAATAGAGAGCTCAGAAAAACACTGACATTAACATAGTCAGCTAATGTCTGTCAAAGGAACAAAAATAGATGAAGCAAAGATAGGCTTTTCAACAAATGGTGCTGGAACAAACCGGACATCCAAGTGCAAAAAAAAAAAAAATTAATCTAGATACAGATCTTACATCCTTCAGGAAAATTAACTAAAAACTTGTTTTAAACCTAAAAGTAAAAGGCAAAACTAGAAAACTCATAGAAGAAAATATAGGCAAAAATTTAGATGACCTTGAGTATGGCAATAACTTTTTAGAAACAACAGCAAAAGTACAATCTATTAAGCAATAATTGATAATCTGGGTTTCATTAAAATTAAAAATGTCTGCTCTGTAAAAGAAAATGTCAAGAGAATAGCAAGACAAGCCACACACTGGAAGAAAACATTTGCTAAAGATACAATTGAAAAAGGACTGTTGTCTAAAATATACAAATATCTTTTGATCCTTAACAATAAGAAAACAAACAACCAAATTTTAAAATGGGCCAAAGAACTTAACAGATATCTCATCCAAATAAAAAGGCATACAGGTGGCAAGTAAGTATAGGAAAATATACTCCTTATCATATGTCATCATGGGAAAATAAGTTAAAACAAAAAATGAGGGGAATTCCCTGTGATCCAGTGGTTGGGACTTGGCACTTTCACTGTGGGGATCAGGGTTTGATTCCTAATTGGTGAACCAGAATTCCCCAAGCCATGCAGCATAGCCAACCCCCACCCAAACAAACAAAAATAAGTTACCACTGCACACTACTAGAATGGTCAAAATCTGGAATACTGACAACACGAAATGCTAGTGAGGATGTGAAACCACAGTAACTCTCCATCACTGCTGGTAATGGTACAATCACTTTAGAAGGCAGTGTGGCTATTAAAAATAAATAAATAAAAATACTGTTTCCATACAATCTAATAATCACACTCCTCAATATTTACCCAAAGGACTTAAAAACCTATATCTACACAAAAACTTGCACATAGATATTTATACCAGCCTTACTGATAAGTGCCAAAACTTGAAACAATCAAGATGCCTTTCAGTAGGCAAATGAATAAATTAACTGTTGGTACGTCCAGATAAAGGATAATTAAGAATCTGGCTACCTATGGTTTTATAAGCCTTCTATGAGGGAGGATAGGATTTCAGGGACTCTCTGTGTATAGAATTCAGTATGCATTGGGGGTATTTGTTTGGGGTTTTTTTGTAGTTTTTTTGTTTGTTTGTTTTGCTTAAGTATCCATTGTATAGTCAGCTATGGTTTTTCCAGTAGTCATGTACAGATGTGAGAGTTGGGTCATAAAGAAGGCTGAGAGCCAAAGAATTGATGCTTTTGAACTGTGGAGCTGGAGAAGACTCTTGAGAGTCCCTTGGACTGCAAGGAGATCAAACCAGTTAATCCTAAAGGAAATCCACCTTGAATATTCATTGGCAGGACTGATGCTGAAGCTGAAGCTCCAATATTTTGGCCACCTGATACATAGAGCTGACTCACTGGAAAAGACTCTGATGCTGGGAAAGATTGAGGGCAGGAGGAGAGAGGGGCGACAGAGGATGTTTTTTACAAAACATCACTGACTCAGTGGACATGAATTTGAGCAAACTCCAGCAGATAGTGAAGGACAGGGAAGCCTGGCATGGTGCTGTTCATGGGGTCACAAAGAATGACTCAGTGACTGAACAACAACAACCCATGTCTTGATCTGTGCCTGGTATTCTCCATCTAAAGAGCCTCTATTTTGTCCTCTCCAGAGTAGAAATTTTTGACATATTCCAGGGTAGAAGAGGGGTAGTTTCTCAGAGAAGGTACTTTATTCCTTTTGTGACTGAATTATATTCCATTATATGTATTTACGAGTCTTCCTGATAGCTCAGTTGGTGAAGAATCTGTCTGCAATGCAGGAGACCCCAGTTCAATTCCTGAGTCAGGAAGATCCACTGGAGAAGGGATAGGCTACCCACACCAGTATTCTTGGGCTTTCATTGTGGCTCAGGTGGTAAAGAATCCACCTGCAATGTAGGAGACCTGGGTTCAATCCCTGGGTTGGGAAGATCCCCTGGAGAAGGGAAAGGTTACCCACTCCAGTATTCTGGCTTGGAGAATTCCATGGACTGTGTAGTCCATGGGGTCACAAAGACTCAAACATGACTGAGAGACTTTCACTCACTTCACATATGTATTTACACACTTTGTCTGTTCATTCATTCACTGATTGACATTTCAGTTGTTTCTACTGTTTGACTGTGGTAAGTATTGCTTTCAAGAACTTGTGTGTACATGTATTTGAGTACCTAGTTTCAATTCTATGAGGTATATACCTAGGAGTGGAACTGCTGAGTCATAAGGAAAGTCTTTCTCATTATTTGAGGAATTACCAAACTATTTTCCAGAGCAGCTGAACCATTTTACATTCCCAGCAGCACTGTATGGGAGCTTCAATTTATCAACTTCTTTGTCAATGCTTGTCCTCTGGTTTGTTCTTTTTAATTATAGCCATTTAATGTGGGAGAAGCAGCAACTCATTGTGGTCTTTACTGTATTCTCTAATGACTAATGGTGTTTAACATATTTTCTTCTGCTTGTTGGTCATTTGTTTTCTTCCTTTGGAAAACAAGTTCAAGTTTTATGCCCACTGTTTTATTCTGTTGTCTTCTGGTTCTTGGATTATAAGTGTTTTGTATATAGTCTGGATACTAGACCTTAAGAGAAATAGGATTTGCAAATATCTTATTCCATCATGTAAGTTGTCCTTTCACTTTTTTGATAGCTATTTGATGGACAAAGCTTTTAATTTTGATGCAGCTCAGTATTTTTTCTTTTGTTCACAATGATTCCAGTGTCATATCTAAGAATCTACTGTCAAGGCAAAGGCAAAAATATCTACCTCAAATTTTTTAAGAGTTTTATAATTTTGGCTCTTATCTCACGTCCAAGGGCAAAGGAGAAGCCCCAGCAAGACAGTAGGAGGGGTGAAATCACATATAGAATCAAACTATATACTTGCCAGAGACACTCAGAGGGCTCAAACAAACCTTGTATGCACCAGGACCCAGAGACCCCACAGAGACTGAGACAGAACTGTGTTTGAATGTCTCTTGCAGAGGTACGGGTCAGCAGTACATTGCTGCAGGGGTTATGGGTGCAGTAGACCTGGGTATGGCATAAGTCCTCTTGGAGGAAGTCGCCATTAACCCCACCATAGAGCTGCCAGAACTTACACAAGAATGGGGAAACAGACTCTTGGAGGGCACAAACAAAACCTTGTGTGCACCAGGACCCAGAAGAAGGGAGCAGTGACCCCACAAGAGACTGACCCAGAGTTGCCGATGAGTGTCCAGGAGTCTCCAGTGGAGGCACGGGTTGGTGGTGGCCTGCTGCAGGGTTGGGGGCACTGAGTGCAACAGTGCAAGCATGGGACCTTTCGAAGTAGGTCAAAATTATCTTTATCACCTCCACCATAGTTTGGCCTCAGGTCAAATAACAGGGAGGGAACACAGCCCCGCCTATCAACAGAAAATTGGATTGAAGATTTACTGAGCATGGCCCCTCCCATCAGAACAAGACCCAGTTTCCCCCTCAGTCAGTCTTTCCCATCAGGAAGCTTCCATAAGTCTTTTACCCTTCTCCTATCACTTCATGGCAAATAGATGGTGAAACAGTGCAAACAGTGGCTGACTTTATTTTTTTGGGCTCCAAAATTACTGCAGATGGTGACTGCAGCCATGAAATTAAAAGACACTTACTTCTTGGAAGGCAAGTTATGACCAACCTAGACAGCATGTTAAAAAGCAGAGACATTACTTTGTCAACAAAGGTCAGTCTAGTCAAGGCTATGGTTTTTCCAGTAGTCATAGATATGAGAGTTGGATTATAAAGAAAGCTGAGCACAGAAGAATTGATACTTTTGAACTGTGGTGCTGGAGAAGACTCTTAGAGAGTCCCTTGGACTGCAAGGAGATCCAACCAGTCCCTCCTAAAGGAGATCAGTCCTGGGTGTTCATTGGAAGGACTGATGTTGAAGCTGAGGCTCCAATACTTTGGCCACCTGATGCAAAGAGCTGACTCATTTGAAAAGACCCTGATGTTGGAAAAGATTTAAGGCAGGAGGAGAAGGGGACGACAGAGGTTGAGATGGTTAGATGGCATCACCGACTCAATGGACATGAGTTTGGGTAAACTCAAGGAGTGGGTGATGGACAGGGAGGCCTGGCGTGCTGTGTTTTATGGGGTTGCAAAGAGTCAGACACGACTGAGCGACTGAACTGACTGACTGATCAGAGGGCAGAAGAAATGAAAACCAGAATCACAGAAAACCAATCTGATCACATGGACCACAGCCTTGTCTAACTCAATGAAACTATGAGCCATGCCATGTAGGGCCACCCAAGATGGACAGGTCATGTTGGAGAGTTCTGACAAAACATGGTCCACTGGAGAAGGAAATGGCAAACTACTTCACTATTCTTGCCTTAAGAACCTCATGAACAGTATGAAAAAGCAAAAAGTTAGGACACTGAAAGATGAACTCCCCAGGTCAGGAGGTGCCCAATATGCTACTGGAGACCAGTGGAGAAATAACTCCAGAAAGAATGAAGAGACAGAGCCAAAGAAACACCCAGTTGTGGATGTGACTGGTGATGGACGTAAAGCCCAAGGCTGTAAAGAGCAGTGTTGCATAGGAACCTGGAATGTTAGGTTCATGAATCAAGGCAAATTGGAAGTGGTCAATCAGGAGATGGCAAGAGTGAACATCAACATTTTAGGAATCAGCAAATGGACTTGAATGGGTGAATTTAACTCAGGTGACCGTTATTATCTACTACTATGGGCAAGAATCCCTTAGAAGAAATGGAGTAGCCATCATAGTTAACAAAAGAGTCCAAAATGCAGTACTTGGATGTAATCTCAAAAACAACAGAATGATCTCTGTTTGTTTCCAAGTCAAACCATTCACTATCACAGTAGTCTAAGACTATGCCCTACCAGTAATGCTGAAGAAGCTGACATTGAATGGTTCTATGAAGACCTACAAGACCTTCTAGAAATAACACCAAAAAAAGACGTCCTTTTCATTATATGGGATTGGAATGCAAAAATAGGAAGAGATAGCTGGAGTAACAAGCAAATTTGGCCTTGGAGTACAGAATGAAGAAGGGCAAAGGCTAATAGCATTTTGCCAAGAGAATGCACTGGTCATAGCAAACACCATCTTCCAACAACACAAGAGAAGACTACATGTGGACATCACCAGATGGTCAATAGTGAAATCAGACTGATTACATTCTTTGCAGCCAAAGATGGAGAAGCTCTACACAGTCAGCAAAAACAAGACCAGGAGCTGACTGTGGCTCACATCATGAACTCCTTATTGCCAAATTCAGTCTTAAATTGGATAAAATAGGGAAAAACACTAGACCACTATGATATGACCTAAATCAAATCCCTTACAGTTATACAGTGGAAGTGACAAATAGATTCAAGGGATTAGATCTGATAGTGTGCCTGAAGAACTATGGATGGAGGTTCATGACATTGTACAGGAAGCAGGGATCAAGACTATCCCCAAGAAAAAGAAATGCAAAAAGACAAAATGGTTTTCTCAGGAGACCTTACAAATAGCTGTGAAAATAAGAGAAGTGAAAGGCAAAGGAGAAAAGCAAAGATGTACTCATTTGAATGCAGAGTTTCAAAGAATAGCAAGGAGAGATAAGAAAGCCTTCCTCAGTGATTAATGCAAAGAAATGGAGGAAAACAGTAGAATGGGAAAGACTAGACATCTCTTCAGGAAAATTAGAGATACCAAAGGAAACATCATGAGAAACGCTGGACTGGAAGAAACACAAGCTGGAATCAAGATTGCCGGGAGAAATATCAATA
>NW_011494862.1:2093677-2123961 GCF_000754665.1 Bison bison bison
GGACTGGAAGAAACACAAGCTGGAATCAAGATTGCCGGGAGAAATATCAATAACCTCAGATATGCAGATGACACCACCCTTATGGCAGAAAGTGAAGAGGAACTAAAAAGCCTCTTGATGAAAGTGAAAGTGGAGAGTGAAAAAGTTGGCTTAAAGCTCAACATTCAGAAAATGAAGATCATGGCATCCGGTCCCATCACTTCATGGGAAATAGATGGGCAAACAATGGAAACAGTGAGAGACTTTATTTTTGGGGGGCCCCCAAATGACTGCAGATGGTGACTGCACCATGAAATTAAAAGATACTTGCTCCTTGGAAGAAAAGTTATGACCAACCTAGACAGCATATTAAAAAGCAGAGACATTACTTTGCCAACAAAGGTCCGTCTAGTCAAGGCTATTGTTTTTCCAGTGGTCATGTATGGATGTGAGAGTTGGACTATAAAGAAAGCTGAGGGCTGAAGAATTGATGCTTTTGAACTGTGGTGTTGGAGAAGACTCTTGAGAGTCCCTTGGAGTGCAAGGAGATCCAACCAGTCCATCCTAAAGGAAATCAGTCCTGAATATTCATTGGAAAGACTGATGTTGAAGCTGAAACTCCAATACTTTGGCCACCTGATGGGAAGAACTGACTCATTTGAAAAGACCCTGATGCTGGGAAAGATTGAAGTCAGGAGGAGAAGGGGATGACAGAGGATGAGATAGTTGGATGGCATCACCAACTCGATGGACATGAGTTTGAGTAAGCTCAAGGAGTTAGTGATGGACAGGGACACCTGGTGTGCTGCAGTCCATGGGGTCACAAAGAGTCGGACACAACTGAGCGACTAAACTTAACAACACTTTTGAGTTAATTTTTCCATATAATATGAGGTCTGAATCCAACTTTATTCTTCACATGTGGCTATCTAGTTTCCCCAGCACCAGCTGACGGTCTTGGCACCTTCATCAAAAATCACTTAACTATATATCTGAGGGTTATTTCTGGGATCCCTATTCTATTCTTCTGGTTTATATATCTATCTATATGCTGGTACAACCTATTTTGATCATAACTTTATAGCAAGTTTTTAAACCAGGAAGTATGAGGTCTCTAACTCTGTTCTTTGTCAAGATTGTTTTTGCTACTTGGGGATCCCTTGATATTCTGCATAAATTTTAGGATGGTTTTTTTTCCTGTTGTTGCAATGAAGTCTTTGGGGGTACTTCCCTGGCAGTCCTGTGGTTAAGACTCTGTGCTTCTACTATAGCGGGTGCAGGTTCATCCCTGATCAGGGAACTAAGATCCCATCTGGCTTACAGCATGACCAAGAAGCAAAAATAAAAAAAAAAAATTTCAAAGTCTTTGGCATTATTCTGGGTGGTATTCATATCTTAATAATCTTAAGTCAATTCATAAATACAGAATGTATTCCCATTTACTTAGGTATCCTTTACATTTTTCAGCAATGTTTTATAGTTATCAGTGTACAAGTTTTTCATCTCCTTAATTAAATTTATTCTGACATATTTTATTATTCTGACATATATTTATTTTTATTTTATTATTCTGACATATATTTATTATTTTGGATGCTATTAGAAACAAAATTACTTTCTTAATTTCCTTTTTGGATTGCTCATTGGTAGTATGTAGAAATACACATGAATTTTGTGTGTTAATTTTATATCATGCAACTTTTCTTTTTATTGTAACTATATGTTTATTTAACATCCATGTTAATAAACATGCTAAATGTTTAAATAAACATTTTATTTAAATGGATATATAAACATTTTATTTAAACATTTATTTAAACATTAAAAAATAAACATTTTATTTAAAATGTTTATATGTTAAATAAACCTGTTGTGGTACTCATTTCACAATACATGTAAATCAAACCATCATGCTGTACTTATACATTGATGCATATCAATTATTTCTCAATAAAACTGGAAAAAACAGTCTCTTGTTAGAAAACACATAGATGGATCATGGTTTTCTCTTACAGATTTTTTGATGTTTGCTGTCTTTTTTAAATCCATCCTGCCAACTTTTACTCTTTAATTGGAGTCTTTAATTCACTTATTTAAAGTAATAATTGTTTAGGAAGGACTTCTGACGCTTTTAATTTGTCTTCTTATGTCATATACTTTCTATATTGTTCAAATTCTCCATAACTGTCTTCTTTTGTGTTTGATATTTTTTATAGTGTATCATTCTTATTCCTAGTTTTCTTTTCTGCAATTTTTAAGTTATTTCTTGGTGATTGCCTTGGGGATTAAAATTAATTTCTTAAAATTTTAACAATCTACTTTAAAATAATACTACCTTACTTCCATTATATAAACTGCTTCTATACAGCTAAATCCCATCCACTTTAAATTGATGTCATAAATTATATCTTTCAACTTTGTATGCCCAGTAGCATAGATTTAGAATTATTATTTAATGCATTTATTCTAAATCACATTGCAAAAACACAGGAGTTACAAATCAAAATTATAATACTGGCTTTTGTGTTTACCTATGTCGCTACCTTTATCAGTGTTCTTCATTTCTTTCTATGTCTTTGAGTTACTTTCTAATAGTGATAAGCATAATATAGTCTTTCTGAATTAGGCAAGAAAAGACAAAAGCCTTGAGTCAATATTCCAGGAAGCTCCTAGACATGTTAAAACATACATGCCAAATTCTTTGAGAATAAGGTCTGCTCTGTTCCTTCTAGAACCAAGGGCCAGGGTCTCACACTAGGAAGGCAGGCTTCTGTCTTTAAGACCACCACTGTATCTGAGAGGGGAGTGGGACAAGAGAAAATAAAGATGCCATAAATCTGCCCTTAATATGTAAAGAGTACAAAGTTCCATGATACAGTTTGTATAAAAATCAAGATTGATAATTATGCTATTCCAATCTTCTGAATCTGTATTTATTACTTATTAACTAAATTGTCAAATTTTGAAAGTTGCAGATCACAGTACCCAGCTATTGTGATTTGGCCAAATCATTTCGTTTTGCCTTATATACTTCATTATAATAGTTGTTAATCAACAGACCCAATGGATGTATATTAAAATATAGTAATTTACCAAGCAGAATATAACATAAATTACCTTTGTCTTCTTTCAAGATTTTGTCACATTGAACGTCTTTATTTTTTGGTGCTCCATTAATAGTCTGCATCATCCTTTCTACGTATAAATCATTGCCCAATCTATTTCGACAAAGAGTCTCATAGTTCTTGTTTCTCTGGCTATAAAAAAATAATATATACTCAACTTACTGATAAAAATTAATTTTTACCACACGTATCTTTTTATATTATACTTTTCTCAAAATTAATTATTTAATGTAGGTTGCATTAAAAAGTGATCAAAAAGTGAATCAAAAAGTGAACAATCAAAAATCTTAGGAAAACACTGCATTAAACTACCTCCAAAAGACTCTTTTACACTATACTCCCCAACATCCCTACAACTTTGAGTACCCACCAATAGTGCAATTGGCCTTGTACCATTTCCACATAGGTTTTATGAACTTTGATACAGACACTTGAAAAAACCACAAATTTCTCTCAAAGTACTACTTTTGTGTCATTCCATAATATGTATTGCATGTGTGTGTGTGTGTGTGTGTGTGCTCTGCTGCTGCTGCTGCTAAGTCGCTTCAGTCGTGTCGGACTCTGTGCAACTCCATAGACGGCAGCCCACCAGGCTCCCCCGTCCCTGGGATTCTCCAGGCAAGAACACTGGAGTGGGTTGCCATTTCCTTTTCCAATGTGTGAAAGTGAAATGTCAAAGTGAAGTCGCTCAGTCGTGTCAGACTCTTAGCGACCTCATGGACTGCAGCCTACCAGGCTCCTCTGTCCATGGGATTTTCCACGCAAGAGTACTGGAGTGGGGGTCCCGTTGCCTTCTCCGGTGTGGGTGCTCAGTTGTACCCAACTCTTTGCGACCCCATGGACTGTTCCCTACCAAGCTCCTCTGTCCATGGGATTCTGCAGGCAAGAATACTGGAGTGGATTGCCATTTCTTTCTCTGGGGTTCTTCTTGACCCAGGGATCAAATCAGGGTCTCTTGCATCTCTTGCATTGGCAGGTGGATTCTTTATCACTAGCCTGGCCTGGGAAGCTCTGTACTATGCATTATTTTCATAATTATTTAGTTCTGAGTATGTCTTTGATTTCCATTATGATTTGGTTCATGAGGAATTTACAAAATGCACTTTTTAACTTTCAAAAGTGTATGTGAATATGTCTCTATGTCTTAGTTGAGATTTATGCTATTAATTTTTAACTTCACTCCACTGTGCTCAGAGTATTTGTCAGATATCACTTCTTTGAAATTTTTGAAACCTTACTTCATGGCCTTGTACGTGGGTGAGTTGTATAATATTCCATGTGTGCTTGAAAAGAGTATGTGTCCTCTAATTGTTGAATTCAGAGTTCTATATATTACCATTAAACTATGGTTTGGGTTCAAATTTTCTATAACTAATTTTTTATCTGATTGACATCAGTAATTGAGAGGCATGTTTATATCTATTTTAATACTTACCAAGTTTCCAATTTTTGCCTCATATATTAAGAGGTTATTTTATTAGAAGTTTCATGTTTAGAATTATACCTCCCTTATCCTTATGAAGTGACTCTATCTCTAATAATGCTATTGGTTTATTTCTCTGTAAATGATATGTTCTTTACTGTTTTCTTCTGCTTTTAAAATCTTTTAGGGATTATCTTAGTGGTTCAGTAGCTAAGAATCCACTTTCCAATGCATTGGACATTGTTCAGTCTCTGGTCAGGGAAATAAGATCCCACATGCTACAGGACAATGAAGCCAATAGAGCACTACTACAGCATCTGTATGCTGTAATTGGTGAAGCCTGCACAGTGCAACTACTGAGTCCATGTACTCTAGAGCTCCTGTGCCACAAGACAAGCCCACGTGCCACAACAAAGAGCCCACGTGCCACAACAAAGAGCCCAAGTGCTGCAGCAAAGACCCAAGGTAGCAAAAAAAAAAAATTCTTCTTTTAATATTTGGTATTTTGGAGTATAATGTATCCATTGGTGTGTGTGGATTTCTTTTTTTTTTTTTTTTATTCCTATTTCTGTGGAATGGTGTTTTTCAACAGTTTGGGGAAATCCTTACTGTCTTTGAATAGCAGCTCTCTTCCATTCTTTGCATTCTGCCCTTTTGGAAATGATTAGGTGTACGTTAGACCTTTAGCCTATTATCAATATCAATATCAATATCAATATTATCAATATCAATATCAAAATTATCAATATCAATATCAATATCAATATTTAATTTCTGTCTGATGCTTTAGATATCATTTTTCTCTCCAAGATTTTGTATAACTTAGATCTAAGTTTTGATTTATTACATATCTATTCAATTATGTCTCGTTTAAATTTTAAATGCTTACTTTTTAATAACAAAGATTAAAGCTTTGTTTACTTTTTAATTTTAACAACTATATAAACTAAACTTTATTTTAAAATTCTTTTAAAATGTTTTTGCAATTATCAGTCATCATTTTGATAGTTTCTTAGGGTTAATGATGTTTTAACTCTATCTTATTTTTCTTCTAATATTTTTCGTTATTTTTGACTGTGCTAGGTCTTCATTGTTGTGTGTGGGCTTTCTCTAGCTGCAGCCCTAAAGGTCTTGGTTTAATATAAAAGCCTCTCTTTTGATTCTCTCAATTTGGGAGGGGGGGTCCAAGACTTGCCGGTGGGCTCTAGATCCATGTGCTAATATTATCATTTTCCTCTAGCATCTCTCCCTGATTTTAAATCACTTATCTATCCCATTGTTATTCTTTTCCTTTTTCTGGTCCTAGGATTTTTCCCTTATGTCTCATGTACTTTAAAAAAGTATGTTATTCAAGATCTAATTGTATTGTATTTTATAGTCCAAACAATTTTACAATATTTTATATTTGGGTAAAAATAATACCTTAATTATGCTAGTGATGAATTTTTTAGTACTATGAATCATATTCAAATTATACTTGAAGGCAAATAATCTGAATAACTATATAAATACTAAATAATCTATTTATGTAGCTATATTTGGAGAAGGCAATGGCACCCCACTCCAGTACTCTTGCCTGGAAAATCCCATGGATGGAGGACCCTGGTAGGCTGCGGTCCATGAGGTCGCTAGAGTCGGACACGACTGAGCGACTTCACTTTCCCTTTTCACTTTCATGCATTGGAGAAGGAAATGGCAACCCACTCCAGTGTTCTTGCCTGGAGAATCCGAGGGACGGGGGAGCCTGGTGAGCTGCCATCTGTGGGGTCGCACAGAGTCGGACACGACTGAAGCGACTTAGCAGCAGCAGCAGCAGCCATATTAATTTAGTCAGAGCACGCTTTGGAGCAAAGAAAATTATTTGAGATAAAGAGGGGTATTATATAATGATAAAGGGGTCAAGTCTACAAAAAGATGTAACAATCCTTTATGTATATGTACCTAACAGCAGAACTTCAAAATACATGAGTCAGAAATCCATTTATATTCATTAATAAAGAGAAATGGAAAATCTGCTCTCAATAGTAAATTCCATCATATCCCCATAACACATTTTCCCTTCTTAAGTTTAAGTTGTTTTGAATATAAAACTGGCAGTCATTTCTTTTTAAATTGAAAATAATTCATATATGTATAAAAGAAAAAAATCATTAAAACCTATACTGAGACTTAGAAGCTTCCTTTATTTCTTTTGTTATTTAACTTAGTAGCTCACCTATTTTTAAAGAATATGGTACAGCTATGAGTTACTCCTCTAGGAAGAACATACAACATATATACTTTACATGTAATTTCATGGGGTACAAATATCACTTTATAGGATGCAGTTTCACAAGGCACATATACCACCAGTGTTTATCCGGAAATCCTCAAAGACAGAAACAAAGATAGAGCCCTCTGATTTAGCATTTAAATTACAAAAGCAATGTAAATGATTAAACCACACATACCTTACTTTCTCAGCTTCTTCAGATTCTACAGAAAACATAACTGTTGGTAGATTTAAAAAGTTCATTGTTTCTGTCTCTGTGAGAATTATCTCTACAGTCTTCTCCAGGTCTTCTTTTGTTATAATTTTTCCAGGTGCTGTCCTCATAACTCGTAAATCTAAAATATATAACTTAATGAAAATAATCTATTAACTGCTAATTTTAATCATCACTTCATCAAAATGTCATGATGAGTCATACATTGCAGGTGGCTTTATATGCTCAAAGAATACGTCATGTTGTGAGATGTAGTCTATTTAAACTTTCTGAAGCCAAACTGGATCCTATGGCTCATAAACCGTCTCTGCTGCTGATACATCAAGCTTACTCCAATATCAAGTGTATAGTCATGACTACAAGGGCATCCCATTACATCTATCCCATAATATTAACAGGGAGATTAAGGTAAATGACTGTTGATACAACTCAAAAGGAATATGGACAAGTGTATTTCCCAAATAATATGCAACCCTTCTCCGAGTCCTGAAGCTAATTTCTTGTCTATATCTAATATCTTGTCTATATCTTCTTGTCCTTCTAATCTGTTGACTTTTGATTTAGATGATAGCCCACCTCTAATCATCTTCACCAAGAGCTCAAAAGATTCTCCAATGAAAGTTGTGGTTAAATACAGGAGAAAAACAGACTTAATATCCACACAAAAAATACATTGAAAAGGGTTAATCCCAAGTCTGTAGTCTAGTCAGAAGTCCAAGGTCCTTAAAAAATTTCACTGAGGACAGAGTTTCAGGGCTGGGAGTCTGGACTTGGTTGTGTGGGTAATAAAGGAGCCATGACAAGGATATATAGGTCAGAATTCAATGTTTTATGTTAAAAATTAGGGTGAGAAGCAGGGATCCATGAGATTCTGACATGGGTAAAGCTTGAATAGGCAAAGGGGATAAACTTTCCAGAGATTAAGGCTTAGTCTCCTTAAGAAGGCCCAGAGTATGAGAAAAACACCTTTTTCATAGCTTAAAAAAAAATACAAGCTACTAATTCCACAAATCAATCACCAACATTTGGAACTGATAAATAAATTAGAGTATACTCATCTATGAATATTAAGTAGTAATTAAATATATTAAAATTATGAAAATGTTTGTGATAAAATGTTAAGTGACTAAATAGTCCATGACAAAATCCACAGTATGATTGTAACAATTAAAATACTAGTGCCCATGGAGAAGCTGAGGAAACAAAATTTTAAATTACCAATCCTTTACAGTATTGGATAATTCTTTTTAAAAATGTTTTTAAATTTTTATTATTTATGCAATAAATTTAAAATGAGGGAGAAATGATTTATATAAGTAAATCTACCTACATAGCAGATATAGGATAAGTGAAAAAGTAAATAAAGTATCCACATGGACACAACTGGAGATATATCTAGTCCAAACTGTTAGTTTGATCAATGAAGAAAATGAGAGACAGGCTAAGTGAGAAGTTTAAAGTCACACAGGCAGTTTTGAGCTCTTCTCTAAACTTCCTTTCTTTAAGACCACCAGGTCTTCATCCAATATTTAGTTACATATACCTCAAAGTAGCTACGACAAAACTAGACAGCATATTAAAAAAGCAGAGACATCACTTTGCCAACAGAGGTCCATATAGTCAAAGCTATGGTTTTTCCAGTAGTCATGTACGGATGTGAGAGTTGGACCATAAAGAAGGCTGAGCACCGAAGAATTGATGCTTTCGAATTGTGGTGCTGGAGAAGACTCTAGAGAGTACCTTGGACTGAAAAGATATTTAAACCAGTCTATCCCAAAGGAAATTAACCTTGAACATTCATTGGAAGGACAGAAGGTAAAGCTGAAGTTTCAATACTATGGCCATCTGTTGTGAAGAGGCGACTCGTTGGAAAAGACCCTGATGCTGGGAAAGATTGAAGGCAAAAGAAGGGAGTGACAGAGGATAAGTTAGTTAGATAACATCAACAACTTAATGGACATGAATTTGAGCAAACTTTGGGAGATAATGGAGGACAAAGGAACCTGGTGTGTTACAAACAGTCCATGGGGTCACAAAGAGTCGGACATGACTTAGCAACAACCTCCTCAAAGTACCATTATGACACAGATATGCTAATTATAAAAATGAATGATCTTACAGTAGATGGAACCAATAGAGTAACACCTTAGTTACCTATCATGATTGAGGAAAGTCGTAGATTTCTTTTACTTAGTGGCAGAGGATCTACCACTCATAGACAAAACCCTAGGATGGCAGAAAGAATTTTTGTCTGGATCTCTCTAGCAACCTTTGCGTGAATGTTGGTTGAATACGTTATATATTGAGAAACTGCTTCAAACTCCACTATATACCTATAGAATTTGTCTATTTATTGACCAGACACCCTAACCCTAAATGGACTTTAAACCAGATTTAACTACATATCACTCTCCACCTAGAAACACATCACAATATATCAATCTGCCTTGCCTGTTCTTATTTACTGCTAATGATGGAGGGAACATAGTTCCACTCCTGACGATTCTTACAGAAGGAAGAAGCTCTAGAATGACAATCTTGGCTCTTCTCCACACCTTTATTCATGATTCCCATTGAGAGGGTTGCGGTAGGCCTGAGATGGTCTGATGTTTTATTGAATGGGTGGGTAAGTCTGTCAAATTTGAGAGTTTAACAGCAGGCCTTTATTCATAATGTGATATTCTGGCTCTAATATACCATATCTACATTTATTACATTTTTCAATTAATTCAGAACTGCATAGGGGAAAGGGATGTCATTACTTGGCTACCTTCAAAGACTCCAGTAGCTAATCATCTATGAAGTCTTCCTTGGCCTCTGCATAAGCTAGAATTGGTGTGATAAAATTGCAGTGCAATTCAGTCACACAAGCATCTTATTCTCACCCTTCCTCACAAATTACATACGTATCAAGACACTTTATAAGTTCACGTAAAAGATAGCTATTATTATTCAATTGTTCTATGAGACCACCCACAATCTATAGGTAAGACGATGTTTTGGCTCCTACCTTGCCATTAAAATCATAAGCTTTTGTAACCATAAGCCTCCTTTTGGTTGTACAGTAAAAACAATGGTTCTCAAACTTCAGCATGCAACAGAATCATCTGGAGAACTGATTAAAGACTGCTGTGACTCACCCTTAGACATTTTTTTGACATTTAATAAATATTAACTTTAGAATAGTTTTATATATACAGAAATCCACAAGAATATTACGAAGAGTTACTGTATACCCTGTACCCAGTGTTTCCTATTGTTAACATTACTTTGGTACCTTTATCACAACTAATAAACCCAAACTGATGCTTCATTATTAACAAAAGTGAATACTCTATCCCAATTTCCTTAATTTTTAACCAATGTCCTTTTCCTTTTACAGGATATATTGTAGGATATATTATGTACATGTATATACATGTAGGATATATTATGTCTATTGATTGTGTCTTCTTAAGTTTCCCTACACAGTGACAATTTCTCAAACTTCCCTTGTTTTGATGACCTTGAGTTTTGAGGAATACCGGTCATGTATTCTGTAGAATGTCCATCAGTTCAGTTTGTCTGATATTAGACAGGTTATGGATTTCTAGGAGGCAGACTGCAGAGGTAAAGTGTCATTCTTATCATATCATATCAAGGGTACATATTATCAACATGACTTACTACTGATGATGTTCACCTTGACCTGAGGTAGACTTTGTCAGCTTTCTCTGCATTAAACTTACTCTTTCCCTCCCCTTCTATATCCTGTACTTCTTAGAAGGAAGTTGATATGCAAAGCCCACATTTAAATGAGACAGTTAAGCTCCACCTTCTTGAAGGAGAAATATCTATATAAATCATTTGGAATTCTTTTGTATACATTTGTTCTCAATCATTAATTTAATCAGTCATTCACTTGAATCACTATGGACTCATGGATATTTACTTTATACTTTGGGTTGTAATCCACTATTACATAACATATTTTGTTCTTGAAATTATTCCTCCTATTACCATCACAAGATGTTGGCTGCTATGTCCTTTTCACATATCTCAGATTTTTTGTTTGTTTAATGTGGTTTTTTCTCTTTAACACTTATTTCAGTTCAGTCACTCAGTTGTGTCTCTTTGCGACCCCCTGAACCGCAGCATGCCAGGCCTCCCTGTCCATCACCAACTCCCGGAGTCCACCCAAATCCATGTCCATTGAGCCAGTGATGCCATCCAACAATCTCATCCTCTGTCGTCCCCTTCTCCTGCCCTCAATCTTTCTCAGCATCAGGGTCTTTTCAAATGAGTCAGCTCTTCGCATCAGGTGGCCAAAGTATTGGAGTTTCTAATACTTGTTTACTTTCTGATTTACCTTATATATTCTCTGTTCCAGTCTAGAAGCAGTCATTTCTCTAAAGACCCCTGGTTCCTTTTATTGGAGAACAGTATCAGAAACCAAGATCTGGGCACTGGGTATGCTTGTTGCTATAGGGGTGTCATTTCTTCTAGGCTTTCTTAGCAGAGAGGGCTTAAGAAATATTTGTCTATAGTAAACCCCCCCCAACCACACACATATAATCTACATATACATTAAGCTAAACACTAGTTTACTCTTTCTGACTCTCAGTATCATATGGATAATTATAACCTTCTCCCTTTGTTTGCCTGCAATCTCCAACTCCAATGACAGTGAAAAAATCTAGTGCGTACTATCTGCCTCCCACTTATTTACATGTTTAATATTAGTGCTGCTGCTGCTGCTAAGTCACTTCAGTCATGTCTGACTCTGTGAGACCCCAGAGACGGCAGCTCACTAGGCTCCCCTGTTCCTAGGATTCTCCAGGCAAGAACACTGGAGTTGGTTGCCATTTCCTTATATATATACAATGCTTCAGATTGTTAACTCACACTCCAGTGGAAAATGACTCTATCCAAAAAGAGTATGGAGGCTATGTGTACCTCCATGCTTTTAATCTTCTAATCTCCATTCAATTTCAATGTTACTTAGAGCTATACCTCCCCTGACATCCCAGTCTCTCAGTGAAGTAGTCATATATTTCTAAAGCAGTTAGATTCTTATGTCACAGTTTGTATTTCATTCTGGGTGCTCTGATCTCTTGAATTTGTTTTTTTTCAATGTAGTATATTAAGGTTGACTCTTTGTGCTGTAAGAGTCTATGGATTTTGATAAAAGTATAATGTCATGTGTCCACTACTATGGAATCACACAGAATAGTTTCACCATCCTAAAAAATCCACTGCACATTTCTTTTCACATGGACTATTTCTTTGATGTTCAGGATTCATTCTATGATAATTAAATCAGAATTCTGGACATGTGATCTAGGTCATCAGTATTTTTAATACTAATTTATAAAAGTGTTATATATTAGAAGCATGTAGGAAATTTTTAAATATACCCAAAAGTGTGTTATAGCAGGACTGAACCAGCTTGCAAGGGGCAATTATTAAATTATCAGGAATTTTGTAAGCTAATCATTAAATAGTCATTATTCAAAATTAAATTATATAAACTTACAACTAAATACATATTAAAAACAAAGATAATAACCACTCAAAAATGACCACTTCCTATGTTATTAAATTTTATTATTCTCTAGACTCTTGAAGTTATTTATATTTATTGCATCTGTATTGTAAAAATACTGAATAACAATGTTTCACTAAGCATGTCTTGTAAGCTTCCCACTCAGAAATTTCATGTTGATAGCTTGAATTTGTTGGGGGTGAAAATATTTATACCACAGAAATTGGCAAATACTACAAATCAGGACTTTCTCTACTTCAGAGTAGGTTAGTTTTATACTTATCAGCACACCACTTCTTATGCCTAACCCCCTCTGCCAGATATTCCTATATTGTTGGCCTAGAGTAAGACATGAGTGTGGGAAATTTTTAAAGGTATATAGATTATGTTACTGTGCATTCAAGATTTAGAAATGTGAATCTAAATGAGTTGCCAGGTCGTCAGTTTAGTTCAGTTCAGTTGCTCAGTCGTGTCTGACTCTTTGCGGCCCCATGGACTACAGCACGCTAGGCCTCCCTGTCAATCACCAACTCCCAGAGTTCACCCAAACCCATGTCCATTGAGTGGGTGATACCATCCAACCATCTCATCCTCTGTCGTCCCTTTCTCCTCCTGCCTTCAATCTTTCCCAATATCAGGGTCTTTGCAAATAAGTCAGCTCATCATATGGTGGCCAAAGTACTGGAGTTTCAGCTTCAACATCAGTTCTTCCAATGAACACCCATGCCTGATCTCCTTTAGGAGGGACTGGTTGGATTGCCTTGCAGTCCAAGGGACTCTCAAGAGTCTTTTCCAACACCATAGTTCAAAAGTATAAATTCTTCGGCACTCAGCTTTCTTTATAGTCCAACTCTCACACCCATACATGACTACTGGAAAAACCAGTTTGGTTTTGCCTCACTTACAGAGGCTTGATTTTGTAGTTAGAATTAGCCAGCAAACCAAGATGATATAAGCATCGATACTATTCTTCAACACCTCTGGAGGTGAAGTTTTGATACTTTTGATTGTTTTTGTTAGAAACAAGTAGAGGTAGTAGCTGTGCTGGGATTCTCCAGGCAAGAATACTGGAGTGGACTGACATGCCCTCCTCCAGGGGATTTTCCCAATCCAGGGATCGAACCTGTATCTCTTAAGTCTCTTACCTCAGCAGGTGGGTTCTTTACCACTAGCACCATCTGGGAAGTTCTTAGAGGTAGGCCTCAAGGCAAATTGTTACATAAAGATTATTGTCTTTTTCTTAAGAGCAATGAAAATTCATTGAAGGGTTTTAAGCAGTGAGAATGAAGTTAGATTGCTAAAAATATCATTGTAGTAGGGATAGAGTAGGATAACTAAATGGTTTAGAAATCCCTCTAAAGGATTAAAGACAGAAAGGGAATTTTAAGGGAGTTTGGGGAGACTGTTATAAACTACTGACCACTCAAGAAAAGAATCTACTAATCTAGCAAAAATCCACACTACCTTGAAGAAAGACCAGGTGCATCTAAGCACCAGGCACACTCAAGCCACAAACTCTGATTGTTAAAATGCAAGACAAAATATATATAGGGTCTGAATCTTGTTATTAATACATGAAGTCAGGGAGTTAATGGTTCTTGAAAAGTAGCATTTCTGCATGTAGTCAAGACAGAAACACAGGTGAAAAGGGAAAGAAAGTAGGTGAAAGGGGACATTATACCAAAACCCGAGATGAATTACTATGTGGTGGTGGTGTAGTCACTAAGTTGTGTCTAACTCTTGTGACACCATGGACTGAAGCCCACCAGGCTCCTCTGTCCATGGGATTTCCCAGGGAAGAATACTACAGTGGGTTGCCATTTCCTTCTCTAGGGGAACTTCCTAACCCAGGAATTGAACCCAGGTCTCCTGCACTGCAGGTGGATTCTTTACTGACTGAGCCACCATATGTCATCATCCTTCTAATAATATAGATCTGATTTAAATAGTGTCATGACAGTCCCCATTAGAACATATAGGGTCAAAGGAAGAACTAATGATGCAAGCCATGCTGTCTACCCAAAAATGAGGAAGAAGATGATCTTCTCTCCTGCCCACTTATTCTTTAACTCTAAAAAAACAAAAGCCCTTTTTGTTCTCAGGGCTGTGCTCCCTTGTTGGCCTGCTTGTAGTGCTCACAGGAATCCTGTGCTTATATAAATCCACTCTTGTCTATCTTTGCCTCACATTGAATTCTTTCTGCAAGGAGACAAAAGAATCTGAGCTTCATTAAGTCCTGGCACAAGGTGAGCAGTATCAATTAAAAGACAGTGGATTTGAGTTCCCTCTCAAGTTAGGGAATTGTAGGTTCAAGCCCCAATATAAGGTGTGGCTTAGTTTGAGTCGCAACCAAGGAGTGTGGTTTCAACTCTGCATGTAGTTTGGAAAAAATTGGAAGGTGGCAAGAATATATGTAGAGACTGCTGGGGAGGTTATGACAATAATTTAATTCTCTTTCTTCCATCCTGAGAGGATGGGCTTCTTCCTACAACAGACATTCCTAATGTCTTAATTTTCACTGCTAAGCCTTTCTCTCTTCTGAGGCCTCTTTCCATTAATACTGCCTGAAAAATCAAGTATTTGGTTTTTCCAGCCTCTCTTGAAGCTGGTGGTTGCAGTGTGACACAGTTCTGGCCAGTGAGATAAAAGCAGAAATACACAGGAAAAAGGAAAGCTTCTGGGAAACGTTTACTCTCCTGATAAATGAGGGAGATGGAACTGGTGCCCAGAGTTGGGACAGGTATTATGAGGTCCTGTGGCAAGAAACGAGAAACGGCTGAAAAAAGGATAGCAGAGCTGCCAGTTCTGATTCTGATACAACTATGCCACAAACACAAAGCCAAAAGCTATCTACCTTTTAGTTCAGTTCAGTTCAGTTGCTCAGTCATATCCGACTCTTCGAGACCCCATGGACTGCAGCACACCAGGCTTCCCTGGCCATCACCAACTCCCAAAGCTTGCTCAAACTCATGTCCATCGAGTCAGTGATGCTATCCAACCATCTCATCCTCTGTCATCCCCTTCTCCTCCTGCCTTCAATCTTTCCCAGCATCACGGTCTTTTCTAATGAGTCAGTTCTTCTCATAGGTGGCCAAAGTATCAGAGCTTCAGTTTCAGCATCAGTCCTTCTAATGAATATTCAGGACTGATTTCCTTTAGGATTTACTGGTTTGATCTCCTTCAGTCAGTCCTAGGGACTCTCAAGAGTCTTTTCCAACACCATAGTTCAAAAGCATCAATTCTTTGGTGCTCAGCTTTCTTTATGGTCCAATTCTCATACCCATACATGACTACTGGAAAAACCATAGCTTTGACTATATGGACCTTTGTTGACAAAGTAATGTCTCTGCTTTTTAATATGCTATCTAGGTTGGCCATAGTTTTTCTTCCAAGGAGTAAGCGTCTTTTAATTTCATGGCTGCAATTACCATCTGCAGTGATTTTTGAGCCCCCCAAAATAAAGCCTGTCACTGTTTCCATTGTTTCCCCATCTGTTTGTCATGAAGTGATGGGACCAGATGCCATGATCTTCATTTTTTGAATGTTGAGTTTTAAGCCAGCTTTCTCAATTTCCTCTTTCACTTTCATCAAGAGGCTCTTCAGTTCCTCTTCCCTTTCTGCCATAAGGATGGTGTCATATGCATATCTGAGGTTATTGATATTTCTCCCGGTCATCTTGATTCCACCTTGTGCTTCATCCCACCCAGCATTTCACACGATGTACTCTGTATATAAGTTAAATAAGCAGGGTGACAATATACAGCCTTGACATACTCCTTTCCCAATTTGAAACCGTCCATTGTTCCATGTCTGGTTATAACTGTTGCTTCTTGACCTGGGTACAGATTTCTCAACAGGCAGGTCATGTGGTCTGGTATTCCCATCTCTTGAAGAATTTTTCACAGTTTGTAGTGACCCACACAGTCAAAGTCTTTGGCGGAGTCAGTAAAGCAGAAGTAGATGTTTTTCAGGAACTCTTTTGCTCGTTCGATAATCCAATGGATATTGGCAATTTGATTTTTGGCTCCTCTGCCTTTTCTAAATCCAACTTAAACATCTGAAAGTTCTCAGTTCACATAATGTTGAAGGTCTGGAAGGAATAGCAACTCCATGTATATCTACCTTTAACTTCCTTTAATGTGGAAAAACTGTCTTCATTTAAGCTAATAGTAGTTGGGTATTCTGTTACTTGTCAGAAGCATTCTGTTACATAGTCTAACACCAGAACAAAGAGTTCATTAAGCACTTTTCCTATAAATAGTTTAACTAATCCTTAATTGTCATCTCAGAGGAAAAGACATCCATACCACACTCCAGCGCAAATGTTCCTCAAGGAAATAGCCACTTCTTCCAGTGCTTTAGTCAACCACTATTTCCTCTTTGATCTTCACTCACATAATCCTTCATATTATCTCATGTTTTTATCTTCTACCTGGACTGAGTCTCTCCAATTTGTTCTCCTGACAAATTACTAATTATCTCTAAAAACCCAATTCAAAAGTCAATAATGTTCTTTATGAATGTTCTCCTGCTTTTTACTTTCCACCTCATAGTAATCTTTTCTAAGTGTTTCCATCACATTATGTCTCACTATGGAATCGATCACAGTATATCAGAATTATTTGTCTCCTGAGTTAGAAGCTGAGCTTTTTTAAACAGGGTTTGTGATTACTGAGGCTGTTGGTGCAAGGGAGTCACTTGAGAATTTTACAAACTATATAAACATTACCCTGATAATTCTCATGTAGCTGTGGCACAAGCCAGCATTTCGGAGTGATTACCATAGTTCTTCTGTCTCAAACACCCAAAAAATAATGAGCACATTTACAAAGAAATAATGAAGTGTTACTTAAATAAAAGACTGGATTCTCATTACCTGTAAAACTAGACAATCTTTCCCGTTTAAAGGACGGTTCTTCTAGGTCTTCTGCCATTGATTCACTAGTGGATACACTTGACTTAGAAACTGTGCTGCTTCCTAAAACTGACCTTTAGCAATGAAAAACAACATTATTTATTTATTCATATGTCCTTATAGGCAATTAAATGTATAAATGAAAACTATCAGATACACAGAAATCAAATACACTGTAATCATATAAGCAAAAGTGATAAAAATAATTCTTTAAAAATTAAGTTGATAATTAGTGTTCTTTAAGTAAAAGTCTTAGTCCTTTTGTCTAAAGTCTTTCAATGTATTCCCAACAGTATGTTTAGGATAAAAATCTAAAATACAGCCTATCTACCGAGATTCTCCATCTCATCATCATATCACAATTCTTCTTTTTTTTAAAGTTCCTCAACCTTATGGAGCTCTCTTACCTCAGGGCCTCAGCCTGGAATACTCTGCCTTTAATCTTCACCAGGTTTCTGCTCATTATTCAAATCCCATCTTAAATGCACTTTTATTCAATTTGATAAATGTCTTCTCAAGATTTAATTTAAAATAAAGTTTATATATTTGGTGGGAAATCAATACATTGAAGAGTCCAAAAATAATTTCCTTTAAACATAGGAACTTAACATTACTCCATGATATTACATACTTTTTCCTTTCTATTTATAGTTTCAACTGGCCTCCAAAAGGTTGGGCTCAGTTTATTGGAACATGCTTTATTTTGCACAGAACTCCCATGGTATCTGTATGGCAATTTGGAGGTAGATTCTAGACAGCATATTTTCTCCTAAAATTTCGTGCTTAGTTAACATCTAGAACTTTTAATTTGTCAGATTGAAAGTTACACACTAAAGTACTTCCCCATGATCTTTTAGATTGTTTTAGGAATACTGTTTTATTATCACAAATATTGAACTTCTCTATTGGAAGCTCTAAAAATTTTCAATTATGTAAGTATCTGCATATGTAAAAGCAAAACAGATGATTTACCAAAAAAAAGTTCTAAAACAAGACAGAAATCAAAGCGTAGGAGAATAAGGATTTATATGGAAGAATAGGGAGGAAAAAAAGGGAAGCCCCTAATTGCAGCATAAAAGAAACTGAAGAAAACTAAAGAAATATGTCTGTAATGCTAGGTCCCATCTTTTTGGTTCCTCAGGAAATCTTGAGTAAAATCTATATATGTTTTCACAAATATATATAGAATATATATATTGGTAGGAGTTGGTAGGTGTTGGTAGGAGTATAGACGTAAGCCCCGCATCTAGTTAAAACACACGACGAACACGAGCGGTGGCATACTAGGATGAGAGAGCAGAGCTGGCAGACAGGACAACTGACATCTAACTTCCACACGTGCAACTTAAATGGAAATATGTAGGAAGACATAAACACAAAGAAGCATAGAATAGTATACTCTACCTTGTAAACTGCCCTAACATACTAGGATTTATTGTATTTTGATAAAGGCTATAGGAAGCTATGAAGTCTGATGTATGTGATCCGTCTTGTGAAGTCAATAGTTTATTTGGCTTTCCTGTACTGGAATATGGATCTGGACGGTAAAGAGGTTTGGGAGTAACATCAACTCCATGTATATCAGTCACCTGTAGAAAATAGTGATTTAAAATAAAATAAGTAAAAAAGATGGGGTTTCTGTATAACAAGTTCTAAAACTAGGGATAAAAATGGTAGAGAAAAAGATAAAGTGTGTAGGATAGGACAAACATGAAAAATTGAATGATAAAAGATTTTATGTTTAAAAAACTTCTAAACTGAGGTAATACAACTTAAAAAAATCTCATTCATGTTTTATCTATATACAAGTAATACATATTAATTTTGAGAAAATTAAAAAATGTAGAAAGATAATTCTGATTGTTAATATTTTGGTATATTTATATATAATCTTTAAAAAACCCACAATTTTTCATTTAACATTTTATTAATATACATTACCCAAGTTACTACACATTTTTGGCTTATATGTTTTGGGCTAATTTTCAATTATGAAATTTAACACATACAGAAATGTAATTAAAACATAACAATATAGTTAAATAATACAAAGCAAACATTGTTATAATTGCAACTAAAGTAAAAAATTAGAACACTTAAAAGAACCTCTAGGAGACTTTGCTCCTTCTAGACAAAAACAGCTCCGCTGGTTTTTGCTCCTTCTGTGTTACTGCCTCTCCCTCCCTCCCAAGTGAATATAATTAACTTGATTTTGGCAGTTATTTTCTTTCTTTTTTTAATAGTTTTTTTAAGTATGCATTCCTAAATAACAGCATTTACTTTTAAAAACTTATATTGAAGTAATATATACATAGACTTATACACATAAATGATAGCTTAATATATTTTCATAAACAGAAGACACCCAGGTACCTACCATTCAGACTTAGAAAATTACCAGCATGTTAGAAGTTCCTTCCCTGAGTCTCCATCTCCTACACCAAAGGTAATGATTATTTTGACTCCATGGATTAGTTTGCCCTGTTTGTAAACTTTATTTTGATGAAATCAGGAAGCATGTACCCTTGGTATCTGGTTTCTTTTGTTCAAAATTATATCCACATTTGTGAGAGCCATTCATATGGTTAAGTAGAGTTGCAGATGGTTAATTTTCACTGTTGTGCAATATTCCATTGTGTCAATATATCACAATTTATTTATTGTTCACAGATTTTCGGTAGTTCCCCAATTTTTGGCTAGTACAAATGACGCCACTATTAAGATGGATGTGCATGTTTTGCTGACTATACTGTATGAATTTATGTTGGGTGTATGCCTGAGGGAGATCCCTGGGTAGGGAATTATTTTATGTTCACATATAGTAGATACTGCTAAAAGGTTTTCCTCCCAAGTGGTTCCCACCAACAAAGTATGAGAGAATTCTGGTTGCTACAGATTTTGGTTAGCACTTAGTATTTACCTAGTTTGGCAAGGCCATTTAGTTTTTAAAATTTATAATAGTCATATATTATGACTGAATTATCTGACGTCTTCTGTTCAGCAGCTCATTTTTATTTATCTCTCCATATTGTTGCATGTATAATTGTTTATAATCACCAATAATTTATTGGTGATTGGTTGTGTCTGTTGGATTAGCATATCATATTTTATTTATCCATTTTACTTTTAATTGACACGGAATTGTTTCCAGTTTTTGGCCATCATGAAAACTGTTTCAATAAATATTTATGTAAAAGCATATTGTTATACACAAGAATGCATTTCTGTAAGGGACAGATAGATGTGGAATTGAAAATCCCATGGACGGAGGAGCCTGGTGGGCTGCAGTCCATGGGGTCTCGAAGAGTCGGACACGACTGAGCAACTTCACTTTCACTTTTCACTTTCCTACATTGGAGAAGGAAATGGCAACCCACTCCAGTGTTCTTGCCTGGAGAATCCCAAGGACGGCGGAGCCTGGTGGGCTGCCGTTTATGGGGTTGCAGAGTCGGACACGACTGAAGTGACTTAGCAGCACGATTAGATAACACCAAACTCTTTTCCAAGTTGACTGTAAGCTGTTCATGATTGCCAGCATTGTGACAGTTGCTGTTATTCTATATTCTCATCAACAACTAGCATTGTCAGATTTAGAAATTTAAACTAGTATGGGTATAGGTATACAGGTATCTCATTTTGAACTTTTCATAAAGTTGAACTTCTTTTCATATGCCTATTCCCATTCTGACTCCCTTTTTCGGAGGAAAATGTCCCATACATGTCCTTTGCACACTTTTCTATTGAGTTCTGTCTCTTTAAAATTTACATTAGAGTTCATTAAAAGTCCTGCAGTCATGAAGTCAAATGACGGTTGTTTCTTGGAAGGAAAGCTATGATAAACCTGCTGCTGCTGCTGCTAAGTTGCTTCAGTTGTGTCCGATTCTGTGCAACCCCATAGACGGCAGCCCACCAGGCTCTCCTGTCCCTGGGATTCTCCAGGCAAGAACACTGGAGTGGGATGACATTTCCTTTTCCAATGCATGAAAGTGAAAAGTGAAAGTGAAGTCAATCAGTCATTTCCGACTCTTAGCGACCCCATGGACTGCAGCCTTCTAGGCTCCTCCATCCATGGGATTTTCCAGGCAAGAATACTGGAGTGGGGTGCCATTGCCCCCACTCCAGTGTAAAACACTCATTAGTGTAAAACACTAAGATCAACATTCAAAAAACTAAGATCATGGCATCTGGTCCCATCACTTCATGGCAAATAGATGGGGAAACAATGCAAATGGTGACAAATTTTATTTTCTTGGGCTCCAAAATCACTGCAGATGGTGACTGCAGCCATGAAATTGAAAGACGCTTACTCCTTAGAAGAAAAGCCATGATCAACCTAGACAGCATATTAAAAGCAGAGACGTTACTCTGCCAACAAAGATTCGTCTAGTCAAAGCTATGGTTTTTCCAGTAGTCATGTATGGATGTGAGAGTTGTATCATAAAGAAAGCTGAGCAGTGAAGAATTGATGCTTTGAACTTTGCTGTTGGAGAAAACTCTTTAGAGTCTCTTGGACAGGAAGGAGATCAAACCAGTCAACCTGAAAAGAAACCAACCCTGAATATTCATTGGAAGGACTGACACTGAAGCTGAAGCTCCAATACTTTGGCCACCTGATGAGAAGAGCTGACTCATTAGAAAAAACCCTGATGCTGGGAAAGATTGAAGGCAAAAGGAGAAGGGGATGGCAGAGGAAGATGGTTAGATAGCATCACCCATTCAATGGACATGAATATGAACAAACTCTGAGAGACAGTGAAGGACAAGGGAGCCTGGTGTGCTGCAGTCCACAGAGTCACAAAGATTCAGACATGACTTAGTGACTGAACTACAACAAAACGTCCTATGAATTTTTTCTGTTTTATGCGTTGAAAATGTCATCTTTCACTTTATGGCTTCATTTTCCTTGTTGCTGTTGTTCAGTCACTCAGTCATGTCCAGCTCTTTGCGACCGCATGGACAGCAGCACGCCAGACTTCCCTGTCCTTCACCATTTCCCAAAGTTTGCTCAAGCTCATGTCCACTGAGTTGGTGATGCCATCAAACCACCTCGTCCTCTGTTGTCCCCTTCTCCTCCTGCCTTCAGTCTTTCCCAGCATCAGGGTCTTTTCTAATGAGTCACCTCTTCACATCAGGTGGCCAAAGGATTGGAGCTTCAGCTTCAGCATCAGTCCTTTCAATGAATATTCAGGATTGATTTCCTCTAAGGTTGACTGGCTTGATCTCCTTGCAGTCTGAGGGACTCTCAAGAGTCTTCTCCAACACCACAGTTCAAAAGCATCAATTCTTTGATGCTCAGCCTTCTTTACGGTCCAACTCTCACATCCATACATGACTACTGGAAAAACCATAGCTTTGACTATACAAAACTTTGTTGGCAAAGTAATGTCTCTGCTTTTTAATATGCTACATTTTCTTTGTAGTATCTTTTAATAAAAAGTTCTTTTTCTTAGCACAGTTGAATTTATCACATTTTCCTTTTTGGTTTACATCTTAGATTTTTCATCCAGGAAAACATTCCCAATCCTTAAATTATGAAAATATTTTTGCTTTTCATGTTTAGAACTATAATACACCTGGAATTGACTTTTGTGTATACTATGAGAAAGGAAGCCAATATGTTTTTATTCCATATGAATACCCAATTGTTTCAACAAGAATTTTTTAAAACCCTATTATTTTCCCATTACTCTCTACTGTACATTTATTATAAAACAAGTGTTTATATGTGCTTGAGTCACTTGTAGACTTTTTGTCTATACCTTTGTTAATGTTACACTTTTTATAAAATTTGTTACCTAGGAGAGTAAGTCCTTTCACATGGTTCTTATTCAAGAGTATCTTGGGGACTTCCCTGGTGGAACAGTGGATAAGAATCCACCTGACAATGCAGGGGACACAGGTTGGATCCCTGGTCCGGGAAGATTCCTCATGCCAAGGAGCAACTGAGCCTGTGCTCTAGGGCCCACGAGCCACAACTACTGAGCCTGCATACCACAAGTACTGAAGCCTGCACGCTCTAGAGCCATCAAGCCACAACTAAGGAGCCCTTGTGCCACAACTACTAAAGCTTGCGTGCCCTAGAGCCAGCAAACTGCAACTAATGAGCCCACATGCTGCAGTTACCAATGCTCATGCACCTAGAGCCTGTGCTCTGCCACAAGAGAAGCCACCATAAGCCCATACACCGCAACTAAAGAGTAGTCCCCACTCTCCGCCTCTAGAGAAAACCCATGCACAGCCACGAAGACACAGTGCAGCCAAAAATAAAAATAAAAAAATGAAATCTTTTAAAAAGAGTATCTTGGATTTGCGCCGGAGCGGCTGAGAGCTCTTGCGGTCGGGCTCCTGGATGCCAGAGTGGCCGCGCCATGAGGTCCCTCCGCCGCCTGCTGCTGCTTCTCCTGCTGGTGCTCCCCACCACCCTCCTGCTCCGAGGCGGCCCAGGAGGCTCATTGGCAGTGGCTCAGGATCTTACAGAAGATGAAGAAACAGTGGAAGATTCTATAATTGAAGATGAAGACGATGAAGCAGAGGTGGAAGAAGATGAACCGACAGATTTGGCTGAAGATAAAGAGGAAGATGATGTATCAGGTGAACCCGAAGCTTCACCAAGTGCAGACACAACCATCCTGTTTGTGAAAGGAGAAGATTTTCCAGCAAATAACATTGTGAAGTTCCTGGTAGGCTTTACAAACAAGGGTACAGAAGATTTTACCGTCGAGTCTCTCGACGCCTCATTCCGTTACCCTCAGGATTACCAGTTTTATATTCAGAATTTCACCGCTCTTCCTCTGAACACGGTCGTGCCGCCCCAGAGATAGGCAACCTTTGAGTACTCCTTCATCCCCACAGAGCCCATGGGCGGCCGGCCCTTCGGTCTGGTCATCAACCTGAACTACAAGGATTTGAACGGCAATGTTTTCCAAGATGCTGTCTTCAATCAAACAGTTACAATTATCGAGAGAGAAGATGGGTTAGATGGAGAAACCATATTTATGTACATGTTCCCGGCTGGTCTCGGGCAGCTGGTTGTCGTTGGCCTTCATCAGCTCCTGGAATCTAGAAAGCGCAAGAGGCCCATTCAGAAGGTAGAGATGGGAACCTCAAGTCAAAACGACGTTGACATGAGCTGAATTCCTCAGGAAACTGAACCAGATCAATAAAGCTTCACCAAGAAGGTTGCCCAGGAAACGGGCACAGAAGAGATCAGTGGGATCTGATGAGTAAATGTTCCTTTGTGCAACAATTCGGTCTTTACTTAACCCGCCCTAATGTTTTTCGGCCTGATGGGAATTAGTGCAGAGAAGCTGTATCACCATAGAAGGCAGCTACTACTTATGTGTGGACTGAGCAATCAGTCTGTGGTGATCACATTGCTGAAAATGCACTGCATTTATTTTTCTAAAGTAACAAATTTGTTTTTTTTTAAACCATTAAAATCTATGTATGTGAAAAAAAGAGTATCTTGGTTATGCCTATGCTTTAGCAGTTTTACATAAACTTTAGTATTACCTTGATAAGTTCCTGGAAAAAATAAAATAAAAAAAAACAACTTTTGAGATTTTGACTGAAATTGCAAAGAACCTATAAATCAAAATTTGGGTAAAACTTATATACTTAGAATATGGGCTCTTATTATGCATAAACAGCTCTCTCTCCAATTGTTTGGGTCTTAATATCTCACAGAAAAATTTATAGGTTATATGTATCTTTGTTAAATTTATCCACAAGTATTTAATGCATTTTAGTACTATTATAAATGGCATCATTAAAAAATATGTAATTTTTGAAATATGTGTGGCTGGTATATACAAATATATATTTTTTGCTTTTGATTATTTTTGTTATCCAATAATCTTGCTAAGCTCTTACTAATTTGATAATTACTAGGTGATTTAAAATTTTATATGTAGATAATTGTGTCATCTACAAATATTCAAAGTTCTGTTTCTTCCTTTTCCAAATCTTATACTTTACATTTCTTTTTCTTATCATACTGAAATGCCTAAGACTTCCAAGAATGTTGGATAGAAACGGTTCCTTCTTAGAAATGCTTTACCATTAAATATGATCATTGCTATAGGATTTTATAAATAACAGTAAGGAAATGTCTTGTGATTTCATTTCAGAAGAATCTTTTAAATCTAGAATAAAATTTTTATCTTATCAAATACTGTATTGAGATGATCGTACACTTTTTTTCCTTTAAGCTATGAATGTGGTGAATTACACTGATGGATTTTTAAATGTTAAACCAATATTAATTCCTTGATATAAACTCAACTTTCTTACAATGTTTTGTCTCTATTGTTATTGAATTTTAATATTTTATTGAGGATTTCTCCATCTATGTTTCCAAGTGAGATTGACTTGTAAAGTTTATTTCTCATACTGTTGTAGTCAGATTTTGATATCAGGATAAGTCTAGCCTCATAAAATGTTTTACGGTATACCCACTTTTCTTGTTCTGTTTTTGTCCTTATGTGTTTGGCATGTATCACTAGTGAAACCATATGGGCCTGGAATTATCTTTGACAAAAGATTTTTAAATTACTCATTTCTTTAATAAAAACTTCCAATTTTCATTTTTATTTTTCTCTTTTTAAAATGTTAATTTTTCCATTTTATATCAATTTTCAAATCTTTCAAAATTTAAAATTGGCATAAAGTTACATACAATCTGCAAGGATTATCTTTTTAAATAGCTTTGAAAGTGTACATGT
This sequence comes from Bison bison bison, assembly GCF_000754665.1. Classification (NCBI taxonomy): domain Eukaryota; kingdom Metazoa; phylum Chordata; class Mammalia; order Artiodactyla; family Bovidae; genus Bison; species Bison bison. The sequence goes on from NW_011494862.1 coordinate 2,119,853, forward strand.
CAGTGGTTTTTAGCGTATTCACAGATATGAGCAACCATCACCACAGTTAACTTTAGAACTACCTCAAGAAGACTCTGTATCCTTTGATTCTGACTCCCTAACACTTGTCTCTCCCAGTCCTTGTTATTGTTATTCAGTGGACAAAGTCATATCTGACTCTTCAGACTGTGGACTGTAGCATGCCAGGCTCTTCTGTCCTCTTCTATCTCCCAGAATTTACTCAAATTCATGTCCATTGAGTCAGTGATGCTATCTAATCATCTCATCCTCTGCCGCCCCATTCTTTTGCCTTCAGTCTTTCAGTCCAATCTCCCAGTCTTAGGCAACAACTAATGTATTTCATGTCTTTACAGATTTCTCCATTCTGGACTTTTATGCGAGTGGAATCACAAAGAGTGTGGTATTTTGTAACTGGCTTGTTTCATTTAGTATAATGGTTTCAAGATTCACCCACAATGCTGCATGCATCAGTAGTTCGTTCCCTTTTGTGGTTGAAAAACGTTCTACTGTATGAATATATCACATTCTGCTTAGTTATTTGCCCACTGTTGGATATTTGGGTTGTTTGCACTTGCTGACTATTATGAATAGTCAGGGTTTGAAGTTTCAGGGTTTGAAATATATCTTAATTTCTCTTGGGTGTATATATATCTAGAGGTAGAAGTGCCAGGTCATTTGGTAAGAGTATGTTTAAACTTCTGCTGCTGAGTCATTTCAGTCGTGTCCAATTCTGTGCGACCCCATAGACGGCAGCCCGCCAGGCTCCCCCGTCCCTGGGATTCTCCAGGCAAGAACACTGGAGTGGGTTGCCATTTCCTTCTCCAATGCATGAAAATGAAAAGTCAAAGTGAAGTTGCTCAGTCGTGTCCGACCCTCAGCAACCCCATGGACTGCAGCCTACCAGGCTCCTCCGTCCATGGGATTTTCCAGGCAAGAGTACTGGAGTGGGGTGCCATTAAACTTCTGAGTTACTACCAAACCATTTTCCAAAGTGTCAGGACTATTTTATATTCCTATCAGTAGGGTTCTGGTTTCTTGATATCCTTGCCAACAGTTGTCATCAGACTTTTTGATTCTAGCCATCCTAATGAGTATAAAGTAAAGATCTCACTGGTTTTGATCTGCATTTCTCTGATGACTAATAATGTCATGCATCTTCCCATGTGCTTTTTGACCATTTATATATTTGACTCATTTCTTTGGAGAAATGAGTATTCAAATTCCTTGACCAATTTTTAATTGGGTTATTTGTCTATTATTTTTAGTTGTAATTCTTTATATATTTCATATACAAATCCCTTAACAGATAGATCATTTGCAAATATTTTCTCCTGTTCTGTGGGTTGACTTTTTACTTTCTTGATTATGTTCTTCAAAACACAAATATTTTTAATTTTGGTAAAGTCCAATCATCTGCTTTTTTTTTTCTTTTGTGGTTCACATTTTTGGTGTCATATCTGAGAATCCTTTTCAAAGTCCAAGGCCATGAAGATTTACCACTTCTAAGTTTTTTAGTTTTAGCTTTATATATATGTCTTTGATTCATATTGAATTAATTTTGATATGGTATGAGGTAAGGGTCCAACTTCATTCTTTTGAATGTGGCTATCCAGTCATCCCTACACTATTTATTGAAGACCCTCTTAAAACAGTCATCAAACCCTTATCAAAAATCAGTTGACCATTGATGTAACAGGTTTATTTCTAGACTCAATTCTATTCATTGATCTGTATGTCTATCCTTGTGCCAATCAATACCACACTATCTTGATTTCTGTTGATTTGTAGTAAATTTTGAAAATGGGAAGTGAGAATCTGCTTACTTTATTCTTATTCTTCAGGAGTATTTTATCTATTCTGGGTTTCTTGAAATTCCATATGAATTATAGAATCAATTGTCAATTTGTACAAAGAAGTCTGCTGGGATTTCTAATAAGGATTGTATTGAATCTACAGATCAAATTGGGGAGTACAGCCATTTTACCGATGGTAAGTTTTTCCACTCATAAATTTTGGACGCACTCCCATTTATTCAGATCATTGTTAATTTCATTCAGTAATGTTTTACAGTTTTTGGAGCCGAAGATGTCACTGCTATTATTAAATTTATTTGTAAGTACTTTACTGTTTTGGATGTGACTGTGAAATTGTTTCCTTAATTTTAAAATTATTCCAAATGTAAAAACTATAATTTATTTGTATATTGATCATGTATCCTGCATCTAGCAGAACTCATTGGTTAATTTTAATTGTTTGTTTGGCCATGCTGCAGCTTATAGAATTCTAGTTCCTTAACCAGGGATTGAACCTGGGCCACCACAGTGAGAGGACCAAGTTTGAACCATTAGACTGCCAGGGAGTTCCCTAGTTTTAATACTTTTTGGTGGGTTTCTTAGGAGTTTATGTACATAACATTATGTCATCTGCAAACAGAGATTTACCTTTTCCTTTCCAAACTGGTTGCCTTTTTTTTCTGCCTAATTGCTATTTTTAGACCCTCCAGTACAAAACTGAATAGAAGCAGCAAGAAAATTTTGTCTTGTTCCTGACATCAAAGGGAAAGCATCCAGTTGCCTGCTAAGTTGATGCTAGTGGGTTTTTCATAAATGTCCCTTATCAAGTTGAATCCCCTCTATTATTATTTTAAGCATTTTTATCATGAAAAGATGTTGGATTTTGCAAAGTGCTTTTTCTAAATCTATTGAGATGATCATCACTTTTTATTCTACTGATATGAGATACAGTAAATTACACTGATATTAAGATATTAAAGTACTTTGCATCCCTGGGATAAACCCTTGGTAACTGTTATGGGCTGAATTGTCTCTCCCTACCAAAAAATTCATATGTTGAAGCCCTAACTCCCAGACCTCTCAATGTGACTGAATTTAGTGATAGGGCCATTAAAGAGATAATTAAAATGAGGTAATCCAATCTGACTAGTGTTTCTAAGGAAGGGCAGATTAGAACATTGTTTAAGCCATCCAGTTTGTGATATTATCTAATGGCAGTCTTATGAAACTAATGCACTCAAGGCATAAAATTCTTTTTATGTGTTACTAGATTACTAGTAACTGTAGGTTTTTCAGAATGCTTCTAAGGAAATTCTTTCTTTTTCAAGTTAGTTGAAATGGTTTTTTATTAATTTTTTATCATTAATGGATATTGAATTTTTCAAATTCTTTTTATCTGTTGTGATAATCACATTTTTTTCAGTCTACTGATAAGACAAATAGTACTGACTTTTGAATATTAGAACAACCTTGCATGTATTATCTCCGCTTGGTCATGATGCATTATACCTTTTACATAGTGCTGTTGATACTATATAACATGTATGTAATATATAATGTATATGTAATATGTATATAATTATTATGGACTGAATGTTTTTGTATCCACCAGATTCATATGCTGGAACTCTGATCCCAGTGTGATGGTATTGGGAGGTGGAACCTTTCGAAGGTAATTAGGTCATGAAGGTAGCACCCTCACAAATGAGATTAGTGCCTTTACAAAAAAAAACTAGAGAGCTAGCTAAATCTCTTTCCACCATGTTAGGATACAAAGAAAGTTGGTAGTCTGCAACCTGGAAGAAAGTCATCACCAGTACCCGACCATTTGCCACCATAATCTTAGACTTCCAGTCTCCAGAACAATAAGAAATAAGTTTATAAGCCACCCAATCTACAGTGTTGGGGGCCAGAGTGAGGTACTCCGCCCATGGCAAAGGTCATGAGGAAGGAGGCTCGACATACGCAAAGGCGGGACCGAGCCTCAGGAGTCCCCCTGGAACTCCTCGAGCATCTACCCCCATAACCAGAGCCTGCCTACTTTACTACTTTGTGCTCTCACCTACACCTCTGACTTTACGGGGGGCTGTCCCCCACCACCTCTTTCGGAGAAGGAGTTAACTTAGAGCTCCAGTTAATAAAAACTTCTGGGCGTGACAAGAGTGTTTTAACCTACAAACTCCTCTGAAGGTTCTCTAGCCTGCCTGACAGGCTTGTCCGGCCACATGTGATCGCTCACAGCCTCCCAACCGTGAGAGGCACGAGATGCTTTAAACCTTCTAAAAACAGGTTCCTTAGAAAAGTTAGAAAACTATT
>NW_011494862.1:2124110-2124669 GCF_000754665.1 Bison bison bison
CTTTATTTGGGTGGCGTCTGTTTTAAGAATAATCACGCCTGGAGAAATAAGTGTCCTGGTTGACTGACCGCTGTCACAAGGAGAGGGTCATAATTTGTTAGCAGGCCCCCTGGCCAGAAGATGATGTAACACCCCTAAGACCTCTGTATACATTTGTATGAAGCACCTGACTTTGATAAAAGTCAGGACTGCTGTCCCCACGTGACTTTTGTATAACATCTCAGTGTATAAAAACAGACTCTGGAAAATAAAGAATTGGGATCAGTTCCTCAAAAGACTGGTCTCCCCATGTCTCTCTCTCTCTCACTCTGGCTGAGTCTCCATCTGGAGCGCGGAACCCGCCATGCTTACTTATTATGCCTGGGCTTCTAAGATCCGACCGGGGAGGCCTCAGTGTCTCCTCTCATTCGGGAGAACGGAAGGACGCCTGCGGCCTACGTAAGTGGTGCAAGCTTCTTGTCTTGAAGTTTTATTGGTCTCCCGCGTAAACCAAGCTACTCAGCCTCTTTTCTCCACTGAATTTTCCTACTGAGCTATCCTCATTCTATTACTCTTTATA
>NW_011494862.1:2124769-2125616 GCF_000754665.1 Bison bison bison
GATGAATATTTAAATAGTCGCCTAAGCCGTCTCCCCTTCGAATACCCTGGATCAGCCGGGGCTGGACCCCGGCACTATAGTATTTTACTATAGCAGCATGAGCTGACTAATTCTTAAGGTCATGAGTAGACTCTCTTTATTCCACTCTAATAACAATGATAGGAGCCAACTGCCAATATTATACTGTAAGATTTGTTAGTTATATGGTAAAGACTCTAACAAAATCAATATATCAATATAGGTATACCTCATTTCAGTGGTAAAGACTTCACCTACAATATTGGAGCCATAGGAGTTCGACCCCTGGGTTGGGAAGATCCCCTGGGAGAGGGCACAGCAACCCACTCCAATATTCTTGCCTGAAGAATCCCATGGAAGAGGAGCCTGGCAGGCTACAGTCCATGGAGTCACAGAGTTGGACACGACTGAAGCGATTTAGCACAACACAGCATACCTCATTTTATTGCACTTCACTTTATTGCACTTCAATATTGCGGCTTTTGTAAAGTAAATTGAAGGCTTGTGACAACCTTGCATCCAGCAAGACTACTGATACCATTTTTCAAAAGCATCTGCTCATTTTGAGTCTCTGTGTCACATTTTGGTAATTCTCACAATATTTTAAATATTTTCATTATTATTGTATTTGTTATGGTAATCTGTGGCCAGTGCTCTTTGACGTTATTATGATTCATTGAAGGCTGAGAGGATGGTTGGCATCAGTTCAGTTCAGTTGCTTAGTTGTGTCCAACTCTTTTCAACCCCATGAACCACAGCACACCAGGCCTCCTTGTCCATCACCAACTCCCGGAGTCCACCCAAACCCATGTCCATTGAGCCGGTGATG
>NW_011494862.1:2125763-2143654 GCF_000754665.1 Bison bison bison
CAGCAACATCAGTCCTTCCAATGAACACCCAGGACTGATCTCCTTTAGGATGGACTGATTGGATCTCCTTGCAGTCCAAGGGACTCTCAAGAGTCTTCTCCAACAAGCATTAAAGATTTTTTAAATTATCTATATTGGAATTTTTAGACATAATTCTATTGCACACTCTATTTAGACTACAGTATAACACAAACATAATTTTTATATGCACTGGGAAGCCAAAAGCTATACAAGACCCACTTTATTGTGACATTTGTATTATTCCAACTGAACCCATAATATCTCTGAGGTATGCCTGTACTGTATTAGAAGTTATTATTTCAAAGCAGCATACTTCCCTGGTGATCCAGTGGTTAAGACGCTGCCTTTCAATGCAGGGGGCACGGGCTCAGTCCCTGGTTGGGGAGCTAAGATCCCACATGCCCTGTGGTGCAGAGCAAATGGTGCTAGAAAACTTGAATACCTCTATGCAAAAACAGCAACAACAGCTGACCATACCTTGTACCATATACAAAGATTAAGTCAAAATGGATCACAGACCTAAGTGTAAAACCTAAAAAGAATTTTGGGAAAAAAAAAAAACAGCATACTTTCTACCTCTTACATTTGAATCAATTTATTACCAGCATCATTTTCAAACAAACTTGGAATTCTAAAGAATATTACCTGTGTGACTGTCTTTGCGGAGGAAATAGTCATTTTTTCCATTTGTTTTGCTTCAGGTAGAATCATCATGTTTTTTGACATAGCCATTCTGCTTTGGTTTGCACCAGCATATCCTCCTTTCATTAGCGCTCCTTTTCCTGGACCAACAAAGCTAATAGACTTCCTTGGCCCTAAGCCAACGTTTCTATGTCAGGAAAAGAAAATATAACACAGAAGATCCAGGATTGAAGAAATATTAGCCAACAGATAAAAAAAAAAAAAAAAGCAACTTTCACTTAGAAACATGGAAACAATCTGATCATATAAACAAGAAAAAAAATAGTAGCCACTTGAGACCTCATTATATGTAAGCATAGTTCTAGAATGTTTACAAGCACTGTGTCATTTTTTCCTCACAATAATTCTAAGAGGTTGCTATAACATTATTTTATTTAAACCATAAAGGCTTACAGGGAAGCATTCCTACTAGAGTTGAAATTTGAAAACCAGTCAGATCAAAAGTCTACACTTATTTCTCTGGGTCTGCTTCCTTATCTGTAAGATGGGGGTAGTAATAGTATCTTATACATTACTGGCTTCCCAGGTGGCTCAGTGATAAAGAATTCACCTGCCAATGCAGGAGACATGGGTTCAATCCCTGGGTCAGAAAGATCCCCTGGAGGAGGAAATGGCAACCCACTCCAGTAGTCTTGCCAGGACAATCCCATGGACAGAGGAACCTGGTGGGCTACAGTCCAAGGGGTTGCAAAGAGTCAGACATGAGTGAGCAACTGAACACACACACATAGGTTATTATGAGGATTAAATGTATTCATTTCTATATTATGGTTAGGAAATGCCTGACACATAGTAATCATAAATAGGTGTAGACTGCAGTTATGTAGGCAGACTGAAGCATGAGTAATAAAACCTGGGAAAGAATATCATGTTCCTGCCTGAACAATTACATAATAGATTTTAATAAGAAGAGAAAATATAATAAAAATATTTGCATCCAGGAGAAGAAGTATGATTTCACTTTTGGATCAATTCTCGAAATTCCTTAAGACAAAAATCTAGTCATTCTTTCATTCTAGTACTCTAATTGTGCTGCAGACTTCTTTAAAATAAGAACGATTGCCCCTTAAATGATAAAAAGGCAGTGTGTTTCCAAAGAAAACATTTCAAACAATACTTTTACTTTCCAAATCATAACAAGATCAGACAAGAATACAATACTTGAAAATGACCACAATCTGCTTTTCACATTTTATTTTTCCTCATAGCATTTATTCCTACTGACACTTTGTATGTTGTCGTATACTCCTCTCCTAGAACGTAAGCGTCTTTGGAGCAAGAACTTCGTCTTGTTCATTGCTGTATCACTAGTACACAAGACAGTGCCTAGTATATTGTGGGCACTGTTGTTTAGTTGCTAAGTCTTGTTCGACTCTTTTGCATCCCCATGAACTGTAGCCTGTCAGGCTCCTCTGTCAATGGGATTTTTCCAGGCAAGAATACTAGAGTGGGTTGCCATTTCCTCCTCCAGGGAATCTTCCTGACCCAGGGATTAAACCCTCATCTCCTATGTCTTCTGCATTGGCAGACAGGTTCTCACCACTAGTACCACCTGGGAAGCCCTTAACTTGATGTGTGCGGCTTGCTCAGTCGCACATCAATTCCTCTGCCAGTGGCAAATCCCAGTGCTTTTCCATGTGGTCCCCTCCTCTTGGTATCGATAAGTGATAAACCATTTTTTTAATGGCAATGATATCCTGATCTGTTGTCCTTACTGAAATTTTCTATTAATACACTGCATTTAACTCAGCCTGTGTGGGTAAGTGAAGCTAGAGAAAAAACATCTAACCATGATGCCAGGTCTCATTTTAAATTACAGATTGTTAAAGTGGGTCCTTAATGTGACAGCAACCACACTGCATTACCTTGGTTAATTTTTACTACCCCTTCTAAAGTCATCATTTCACACTTCTTGAATATCAACATTTCCTCTCCTGTGTTTACCTTCCGCTAACTAAATGAGAAAGCTGAAGCAATCAGGTAACTTTCAAATACTCCCACTGTTACATCTGTGCACTTGCCTCTCTCTGTGTGTCTATATTCCCTATTTCTCCCATTACTCTGAATGAGTTATCCATGATTCTTGCTTAGGTCAATTCCTCTACATGTGTTCTAGATTCCACTCCTTTTTGCCTATTTACGGACATTGCTCTAGTCATTCTCTCATGCATCATAAGCTTCTCTCTACTGGATGACTTCCCTGGTGACTCAGAAGGTAAAGCGTCTGTCTACAATGCGAGAGACCTGGGTTCGATCCCTGGGTTGGGAAGATTCCCTGGAGAAGGAAATGGCAACCCACTCCAGTACTCTTGCCTTGAAAATCCCATGGACGGAGGAGCTTGGTGCAGGCTACTGTCCATGAGGTTGCAAAGAGTTGGGCACGACTGAGCGACTTCAAACCTAATTCTCTTGCAGTCCTCCCCGTTTTTGTCAAAGGTAATGTTTTCCTTCCAGTTGTTCAGGTGAAAAAAACTTCAAAATGTATCCTGAATCTAATCATTGGTCATCACTCTTTGTTGCCACTATCATGATCCAAACACTATCCTCTCTCTTGAATTACTGCAGAAGCCTTCTAATTGATCTTCTCACTTAATCTAAATTCCCTTAAGTCTATTCTTCACATGATAACCAGAGTGATCCTTAAAAACACAAGTTAGATCATATCACTACTGTTTCCCATCTCATTCAGAGTAAAAACCTAAAATCTTACTATAACCTAAAAAGTCCTACATGCATCTAGATTGAGCTCTGACCTCATGATCAATGCTTTCTTCCTTGTTTACTCTGCTTCAGTCAGTGTCATCCTTGATATTTTTCACACATGCCAGGCCTTTGCAGTTGCTATTTCCTCTGCCTGAAATGTTCTTCCCACACATGTACATGTTTAGCATCCTTTCTGTCTCCAGGTCTTAAAGCCACATTCTTAATGTGGACTTCTTCAGCTCCCCTATCTAAAATGTCAAATACCCCTCAAATACGTCATATCCCCTTGCTTAATTTTTCTCCTTAGCACTTCTAACGTATTTTTACTTATCTAATTTATGAATTAGATGTTCCCCACCTAACCCTCCAGCCCTGAGAATCTAAGTTCCACAAGTTTAGGGACTTTGTGCTCTTTTGTTGCCTGCTGTATCCCTGCTGCTGCTGCTGCTGCTGCAAAGTCACTTCAGCTGTGTCCGACTCTGTAAGACCCCATAGACAGAAGCATACCAGGCTCCCCCGTCCCTGGGATTAGTGCCTACAATAGTACCCAATACACAGTAGCTGTATAATAAAAAAATTGCTGAATGAATTCCCAAATCATTATATCCAATTCAAAACATTCTCTCAATCTTCATATTCAAATGCTTACCAGTCTAATTGGATAGCTCCAGCTAAATGTCTTCTAGACATCTCAAGCTAAATAAATACATAATGAAATCATATCACATTTACTCATAAACCAGCCCTTCCTCTTTTATTCCCTACAGGGACCAAATAGAAACAAATTAGCAATGATGTTGCTTATACCAATTAGGTAGTTACTGTGATCTAATAAGAATCCTCAGTAAACTCTCCCAAATTTTCAGACTGTAAGTTTTATGGGAAGGAGCCATATTTTATGTCTACCACGAAAGCCCCAACTCTTAGTACTCTGCCTGATACAGTGGGAAATTTGACACAGAAAATACCAGTAAATTTAAAAAATTGAAATAAATACTTGTAGTCAACTATGTTAGAAATGTATGGTACATATCTATCCTAGCTGTGTTAGAAAACAGATACTTTTAATACAGGCAAATTAGTGGGCAATGAACAGGATGACATTCAGGAGATATTCACTTTGAAAGTTTTGCCTCAAAAATAGTCATGATACAAGAGGTATGTAGCTGTAGGTTCCTGAGTTTCTGAAGCAGAGACATAATCTATTTTGTTCACCCCTATGTCTTCAGTGTCTACAGCAGTAACCGGAAAATATAACGCATTCTATATAATTGGTATCTATATAATGAACACCTGATGATCACTTCTATGAAAAAAGAGATTAATGACATTAAAGCATGCAACACATACATAAATCTCACAATGAAATAACTGCAGGAGGAAAGGAGGAGTGGCTTAAGAAAAAGTGTCTTTATTAGTCTCTTTTTATTTTAATGAGATGAAGGTAGAAATTTCAATCTAAACCAAATCAATTTCTTTCATTTATCCAACTGTTATTTATAAAATTACTGTGCATAAGGCTACATGCTGGCAGGGATACAATATGAATCAGATATGGGCCCTAAGGAGTTGACAGTCTTAATAAGAGAAAAAACATATATATGATTACAATGCAAGTACAAAATTGTATTTGCCTCAAAAGACTTACACTTAAGATATAACAAAAGTTGCGGTAAAGATTACTTTGGGTGAGAGGAGTAAGCAGAGAAATCATGAAAGTGGCATTTGAGTCAGGCCTGAATGCAGGTCAAATTCAAAAGAAGTGTGTGTGGTGTGTATGTATGTGTGTTTGTGTCTAATGCAGCTGCAGGTGAGGAGGGATGAGGGTATTGGAGCAGGACAGGAAATACACCCTGAGCAAAGCTCACTGTGAACAATAAAAGTAGAAAAGCAGGTGGTATATACAGAGAATCTTATATGATTTGGTTAGATGCATGAAGGAAAATAAGCTTTGAAGAAATAAAATGACCACGCTAAGTCTTTGAAATTTACTAAGCAAGCAAGAGAGTGCCTTTGAGAGAGAAGAGTAAGCTACTCAAAACTATATTTCAGAGAAATTCAGCTATATACAGAACACACTAGAAGCAAGAAGACCGTTAGTTACAATGCTATGGAAATAGGCAAGGTGAGAAGTAATCAAAGCTTAACCTAAGGTGGGGAAATGTAGAAATAAAACAAATCCTAGATAAAGCATGTTTTAAGCATATCTTTTTATTTTCTGTAATTTAATGTTTTGACATCTAGGAATTTGCTGCACCTGAAGGGACTGCCCCTCCCAGAGCTAATCAATTTTTATGCATAGTAAGTGACTTGCCTACAAGTACACCATTTATATTGGCTTCCCAGGTGAAGAACCTGGCTGCCAATGCAGGAGACATAAGAGACTCAGGTTCCATTCCTGAGTCCAAAAGATCCCCTGGAGGAGGGCATGGCAATGTACTCCAATATTCTTGCCTGGAGAATCCCATGGACAGAGGAGCCTGGCAGGCTAAAGTCCATAGGGTTGCACAGATGGACGTGACTGAAGCAACTTACCATGCACACATCATTTATATGCAAACCAATCAATCCAGAGTCCATACCCTCAACCTCCTCCTTTAGCAGGCTCTCAGAGACCTCACTCTCTGGGTCACTATCCACTTGCAGTAATCAGTGCAAAGACAGGAACCAGAAACCTAGGGATAGGCCCAATACCCAGAACCTTTAAAATTATTCAAACAAGCTATTCTTACATCTGCTTATTCTGGTTTGTCCGTTCCTTGCCATGGAAACCACAATAAAGCTTCTTGCCCAGGTTTTCCTCTTGCTGGTTCTACATCCTGCCTGGCCCTGGTGCCTCTTCATGTACACCTCTATGTGGTTCAGCATGCCATGCCTCCTGGTTTTAGGGATCTATGAGTATTTAAAAACAAACTAACTTCATCCTTTATGTTAGTTCTTTCTGTGTCTGTTTCTTAACCATACTCGATTAAAACAGCCCAAATACCCTTAAAACACAACAGACACAGAACTAATGCTTGCATGCATGCTAAGTCACTTGCCATGTCCAACTCTTTGCAACCCTATGGACTGTAGGCCACCAGGCTCCTGTGTCCATGGGATTCTCCAGCCAAGATACTAGAGTGTGTTGCCATGTACTCCTCCAGGGAATCTTCCTGACACAAGGATTGAACTTGTGTCTCTCATGTCTCCTGCACTGGCAGGCAGGTTCTTTACTGCTAGCGCCACCTGGGAAGCCCTACAGAATAGGACTTTGTAACTGATAATAACCATCCTGATTAACATTTAAACTTCAAAGTACTTCCACTTGTTTTTGTAATTCAATTTTTTTTACTTATTTCACCCTTTAAAAATAGGAGCACAATATTGCGATTCAGCATTTCTATACATTACAAATGATAACCACCCTAATTCAAATCTTATAATAACTTATTAGATATTTAATTGCCATGTTTTACATGTGAACAAACTTAGGTCAATTTAAATCCCCAAACTCATCCAATAACTCACAGACTATGTGTTCCTCAGCAAGTCTCTTAATCTGTTTCCTTCTTCGTACATAAATTAAAGTTAATAATAGTACTGGCCTCATAAAGTTAAGGTCATGATTAAATTAGCCTTTATTTCTAAAGCACAATAAAAAGTTAAATTGTAGACATGTTCAATTTTAGATATTATGAGTGCTAATCTGGTGGAGTTGTTTGGCAGCAGTTGAAAATCAAGAGGAAAGTGAATTTCAAGGAACAGAAGTGAGATACAGATTTGAGAAACTTTCATGGAGATGATAATAAATGAACTGAGTTCCAAAATAAAAACCTAGAGCCACAAAGAGAGGGTAATGGGCCAAGGAGAGAAACTGGAAGTAGAAAGTAAAACTAGAAAAAAGGCACCTAGCCCAGTAATAAGTGAACCAGTTCAGGGGTGGTTCAGGGTTAAAGAGGGGAAGATTGATATTGTTAAATGCTGTGAGGTAAAAAGAAAGCCCACTGAATTTGGTGACTTTTGAAACCTTTAGGTTACTCATTATTGACCTCTCAGTAATTTTCATACAGCAATGGAGACAATAGAATGCAAAGGTTAAAGAGTAAACACAGATACTTGTGGTTTATGGTCTGACATGTAAAGGCTGCAAAAGACATCGATCCAGTACTCACAAGAAAAAGGTTTAGCAAACTGAAAATCAGTGGGTCTTCTTAGACCCATCAGAGAATTGAGGTTACATGCAAACCCCTGTACTGAAAGAGATGTAGGAAAAACAGAATCACAACTTACTGAAACTGCCACTAGAGCTAACAAGTGGAAGGAAAACCTAACAGGCAATAGCCTAATTGCTGAAAAATGAGTGTAGACTAATTCAAAAGAGAAAAAAATTGCTGGGGGCCCAGCCTTAGAGAGGCCCCCACACTTATCAAGTTTTACCTTTAGGAGCTCCAGCAAGCTCCCAGGATGAAGGTCAGAGTAAAACTCCCTGAGTTTCAGCAGGCGGACAGGAAGTAACCATTCTGAAATATAAACAGAATGTTTAGTTATCCTTAACAGAGGCCTGCCCTCAAGGAAAACCATTTTACCAGAGCCTAAGCAACATGGGGAAAGGGAAATACCTTACTTCAAGTCCACCTAACCTTCTTGTTCCACCTAAAAAAAAAAAATTCTGAGAATTACTTATGAAGGTCATGGCCCAGGGAAAAAGGCCCACTAAAAGATTAAGACCTAATCATAGGATTAAGGTACACTTCTCTCTGCCTTCCCATTCTCACCCAGCACATCTTACCACATCAACAGAGCTTCTGTATAATAACAGGGGATTACAATGGGAAGAACTGCAAGGCTCAGATTCTAAGCAGGAGTCTCTAGGGAAACCTAAAAACCAGAGGAGACAAAAAACCAGGACACTAGAGGAAAATGAAGTCTCGGAAACCTACAGCTACAGTAAACAGCCTGATTCCTAAGCAAATAAACACAAAACTTCACACTAAGTGCTTACTTATCTCAGTTTATATTACCTGATGCAACATATTTAGCTTTCAACAAAATACATGGCATAAAGCAGTCTGAAGAAACAAGCATTAGAACCACAACAGATAATGGCAGAGATTTTGGAATTAAGACTGGGAATTTAAAATAATTATGATTAATATGCTAAAGATCCTAATGCAAAAAGTGAATAACAAACAAGAACAGATAAAAACTACTCTCCCCCTCTCCCACCCAAATCAAAAGGAAACGAATAAACTGGGCAAAGAAGTGAGATAAAAGCATTGAAGAAAGCACTAGTGCTTTGTTTTTTTCACCACAGTGGAAGACTGCCCTATACAGCCAATCCCCAAACTATGATTTTTCGACTTCACAATGTTTTGAATGTAATACAGTTCATTAGAAATCCTACTTTGAATTTCTTTTCCTGGGCCAACAATATAAAATCATACTCCCACAGCTCCCAATCGTGCAATCACAAGGGGAGGCAACAAATACAACCATTCTGTACCCACACAATCATTTAATTTTCAGTACAGTGGTCAATAAACTATATGAGATATTCAACACTTTATTATAAAATAACTTTGTGTTAGATGGTTTAGTCTAACTATGGGCTAATGTAAGTGTTCAGAGCATGTTTAAGGTAGGCTATGCTAAGTATGCTTCTCTGTTGGCTCTGATGGTAAACAATCTGCCTGCAATGTAGGAGACTGGGGTTTGATCCCTGGGTCAGGAAGATCCCCTGGAGAAGGGAATGGCTACTCACTCCAGTATTCTTGCCTGGAGAATTCCATGGACAGAGGAGCCTGGGGGGCTACAGCCTATAGGGTCACAAAGAGTCAGACGCGACTGAAGCAACTTAGCACGTGTGCCCATGATGTTTGGTAGGCTCAGTGTATTAAGTCCATTTTCTACTTAATGATATTTTCAACTTATGATGGGTTTACTGGGACATAACCTCATGGTAAACTGAGGAAAATCTGTATTGTTAAGCCAATAGGAAAAAACCCAATATAGGAAAAACTGGAGTGGGAAAGTGAAAAATTGATAAATACATGTTTCATGAGATCCTTTCTGAGATCAGTATTAAATCCTAAACTGAGAAAGATGAGAAATAATATATGAGGTCAAACCAATGGTTGTAAACTTTATTACCTATGAAATTTTGTTTTTAATTAGATAATATGGCTACCTCAAAAAGTGAAGGTTATACTACTTCCTATCTCCCACCCTAGTTCAGTTTAGTCACTCGGTTATGTCTGACTCTTTGTGACCCCATGGATTGCAGCACACCAGGCTTCCCTGTCCATCATCAATTTCCAGAGCTTGCTCAAACTCATGTTCATCGAGTCAAGTCAGTGTCCATCTCCCACCCTACTCTTTCCTTAATAGGTAATCTCCCATGAATGTGTCATTGTTTCAGAAATCCCCAAGGGAATTTTTCTAACACTCTCTCAGGTACTATGAGAGTTTTATGATTTTTTAAGAATTTACATGAAGTCAACTTAATTTTACTTTGAGATTTCCATACCAACAAGTAAAAAAACCAGACAAGAGAAGCAGTAACCAATGTTACTAAAGTATATATTACACTCATTTGTTTGCTGTCAGCAAATATTTATCATCTTGCATCTAGGCAACAGCAGTGAACAAAACAAAAACCTCTGCCTTCATGGAGTACATCATAGCTTGGATGAAAACAGATTAACAAAAAAGTATATAATGTACCAAACAGAATAAACTTTTTGAAGAATAATAAAGTAAGTTGAGGAACTGGAAGTATTGGGAAGAGTTTATTATTTTATGTTGGGTAGTTAGAGAAGGACTCTTTGATAGCTGACAGCTGAAGAAAACAAATGAATTATGAAATGACTAAGGGTACAATATTCCAAAGAACAGTAAATGCTGTTGAAAGGCCTTGAAGTGGGAAAAGGTGCTTGATATTGTTGTGGAACAATACAGAGTATAACTAGCCAAGGGGAAGCATCCAAGGTGAGATCCTGTGTGGCCTACAGAGGATGAGCTATTACTCTGAGTGAAATGGGAAGAATCAGAGACTTTTGAGAAGAGCCACAGTGATTACTACATTGAATGAAGGTGATGGTAAAGAGACCATTTAGGAGTTTACTGCAATGTGACAGTTACTGACCCTGGAGTGGTGGTCTGGACTTATTTTGCATGCAGAGATGGTAGAATCTACTGGTAGACGGGGGTATTGAGATGTCAAAGGTAAACTAAAGTTTTTTTACTGAGTAACTGGAAGAATGGAAATTGTCATTTACTGAAATGGGAAACTGCAAATTTGATTAGAGGGGAAAATAAGTTCAGTTTTAAATATGAATTTTGAGATGCCAATTAACTTCTAAGTGCAGCTATCTGATTTTAAGCCTGTTTTCTTGGGAGAGGTATTGGCTGGAGAGATAAACTTGTAAACTGTGAGCAAATGGGTAATTTTTAAAGACAAAAAACAAGAGTGAAGAGAAAAGGTTGTAAGACTGACCGACCCCTCAACACTCCAATATTTAGATATGGGAGAGACTGAAGACCTAACAGCAAAATATTTTGAAAAGGAATAGGCATAAAGCAAGAGGAGAATTAGGAGAGAGTAGTGTCCCAGAAACCAAACGAAGTGATTCAAAACTCAGGAAGTGGTAAATTAGATCAAAGCTGCTGATGGGTGAGTTAAGAAACAGAAATGGCCATTACACTTGGCTGGACAGTTATTGCTGACCACACAAGCTGTTTTTAGTGGAGTGGAAGGATGGACAAACCCTGGTGGTTCAGATGGTAAAGAATCTGCCTGCAATGCAGACCTGGGTTTGATCCCTGGGTTGGGAAGATCCCCTAAAGAAGGGAATGGCTACCCACTCCAGTATTCTTGGCTGTAAAATTCCACTGTACAGAGGAGCCTGGTGGCTACAATCCATAGGATGGTGAAGAGTCGGACACGACTGAATAACTAACACTTTCACGTTTCAGAATGGACAAAAACCTGAGTACCATATCCGAGACAAAAAAGAAGATTCTCTCCCAACACCTTTGAAAGAAGTTCTGCTCAAGAAAGATTAGCTGAGCTGGAAGAGATAGCAGAGGGGAGATGCTGAGGGTTTGAGGAGAGAGAACAAAAGTGATCTGGAAGTGTGGGAGAATGAATCAATTAGGAAATTTTAGTGGAATAGATAGACTAAGCGACCATTTGAAGTTTTAAGTGAGACAACTGTAAAGCTGTGGGCTTCTGTCCAGCCCTTAATCCAACTGCTGCAGAACAGAAGGTTGTAAGCTGGAATGAGTTTTAAGGGAGGACGGTATGAGGAGACGGCGTAAAAAAACCTCGACTACAGAGCATAGTAATGTTCAGTCTGATAGCTCACAGAAGCTGAGAGACTGAACATCTGGGTACAGCTCGAAGGTAACAAGTTGGAGAGAAATAAACCACCACACCAGGAGTGCCAGGAGGAACGGCGGTTCTAAACAAACGAGGTCTTTTCTCAAAAGAGGTTTGGAAAAGGCTGTACTGTGCCAAGGAAGGAGACACTGCCACCTCGGAGGTTACAAGGTTGCTGACTCCACACAGATGAAGCGATAAGTTCTAAAAGGGCTCCCTCCGGGACCCAAGGGGATGGACTAAAGTTTTAGCGTCCGAACTTACACCCCGACGTTCGGCTGCCTGCGGCCGTTTACTGGCGAGATGGGCATGGTGGCGACTGGCTGCGGAATGGTCAACCGCCCTTTTTCCTCGCTGCTTCTGAAGCCCCTGTACCCGAAAGCCGGCGTTAGCGGCTCTGGCTAAGGCACGGGAATGTTTGCCGGGCGTCATGGAGACGGTGGAGCCCTGGCTCAACAAGAGGCCGCGCGGTTGGCTGGCGGCTGGAGGCCGAGGAGGAGGGAGGAGGCGGAGGGGAGGGCAGAGGGTTGGTGGAGCAAGAGGAAGCTCCGGACGACGACTAGAAGAAGGAGGCGGGCGGCCCGGGCCTCAGGCCCCTCCCAGGCTCTGAGTCTCCCGGGCTGCAGGCGGATGGATGGGGCTTCTTCAGGCGGTGGCGGCAGCAGCGGAGGTGGCGGCGGCGGCAGCAGCAGCGGCTGTAAGTGCAGCCTCCATAAACCATCTCTCCTCTCCTAGTCCTGTTCGGGATAAGGGGCTACCGAGGTGTCCTCGGTCTCCTTTCTCTCCTTCCCCTCCCCCACCGCAGAGTACCGCCCGGAAGACCCTTCACTTCCGGGGAGGAACTAAGAGAGCGCGCCCACCGGGCTGCCCCTCCTGGAGTGGCGCCGGCCACCCAAGGCGCATGCGCAGCTCCTCTCCACCGCCCACCCCCGCCCAACTGGGTCTTTTGCTTTGGCGTTGGCGGCGGCGCGCTGGGAATCCGCTGCGGAGTGAGTTCGCCTCGCCCTGTCCGCTTCCGCCCCTTCCTCCAGTCGGCCCAGGAACCCGGTCGGGGTGGGGCCAAGCTGACCGCCCCGCTGTGGCCCCGCCTCTTTCGCGCTGTATCTCCGGGTCCTGTCTCAGCCCAGGGAGACTCCTGCTCCCACTGCATCCCTGGTGGTGAGCAGGGTCCTCGGCAAACGGGTCCTGGGCAAAGCAGCCCTTTTCGGAAGGAGTAAGGGAGGGAGGAGAGGCCCGAAGAGGGCATTGTTGTGAGGGAAAGAGGTCCTAGCAGCCCGTGGGAGGATCCCTGGGGACAGATGCCCCCCCCCCCGCCCCACCTTTGAATGGCCTTGTTTTTTCAGCTTTTGGTGGAAAGATGTCTGGCATGGAGACCATCTCTAGTCCTCGATTGCTGTGTGACCTTGGGCGAGTCACTACTTCTCTCTGGGCCCCAGTTATCCCTAAAACTTCCTCCAACGCTAAAACTGTTTAATTTTGCAGAAAAGCTTATGCAGTTACAAGACTGGCCGATCTACTGAGGCCGCTTAGCCGAGGTGACCCGGACTTGAGTGAACCTTTCTTCAGTCATGGGTGGAATGAGGCGACCTATTTATTGAGTCACTTTTATTCCTTTATCATCAGTTGCAAATTGCATGACTCAAGGCTCATTAATGTTTTTCTAAAATTATCATGGGATTCCTGTCCTAATTCCTGGCTGTCTTTAAAAATTAGAGATGGGTTGAATACTGAGCTTGTAAGATCATTGTCTCCAGTCTCGTTACTACTGAGGCTCTCTTTCCTTTGATCCAGATGGTGTGGTGGCTCGATTCTCCCAGTGCCTGGCTGAGTTTCGGACGTGGTTAAGAACCAACTGGTTGAGGTTCAATGCAGACAAGACGGATGTGATGCTGGTAGGCAGGGGCGCACTTGGAGATTAAGGGAGGGAAAGTCCAAACTCCCTCAAGTATATAAATGTTATATTACTTTTCCAGTGTTTGAGAACGATTGATGGGCCAATAATTTCCAGAGTTTGGATGAGATTTAAAAATCATGTCAACAATATTATCAAAATACCAATTTGTGATAATTTGATAAAATGGAGCCACTGGATAAAACTGTATGTAAAAATTACGAAAAGGAAAACCAGAACTGTTCTTTGCAGAACCAAAAGGCCATATATGTGTTTTGGGGTGGTGTTAATAAAAATCAAACCAAGAAAAAGATGATGCTAATTGTCGCATAGATGTGGGACTTCCAATGTGATGCATTACTGCTTTGTAATTTACATGCTGCCTGCTACAGTAAAGGTAAAACTATCTAAAATGTCATTTTTAAAAATAGGTGAAGTTTTTTGACTTTTAGGTATTCTCAATCGAATTAGTAGTTACCCATAAATTTTCACCTGCACATCATGTGAAGGCTGTCACTTTTAAAAAAAAATTTAAGAAAATGGTCTTAAAAGGGACTCTGAAAATTGTTAGATACAGAATTTGGTTTTAGGGTTTTGAATGTACTGTGTTAATCTATTTCATTCAAACAGCCCCAGAGTCTAAGTTGTTGCAAATTATTTTCTTGATGCATTTTGAGAGGTACTTTTTTGAATTGCATAACATATGTATATAATATTCCTTATATCTGAATCAGGTATTGGTCCTGAATAAAAGGATATATTTCTTAGGTACATGTAAATTGCCAGGTTTATTTATTGGTTAGTTTGGGGTACTGGTTGAAGAAAAATTGAGACTTTAAAATGCCTTAGTTGAAAGCAAAATAACTTTGAAGGGTTTGTGTGTGTGTGTGTGTGTGTATTGCAACCTCTATAAAATTGTTAAATAATTTTTTTAATGGAATATGCAGTAAATTGCTTAAAAATAGTTTCCCAATATAATTGCAGTTTTGAATAACTTAATGTGGTAAAAGTTAATGTAAGTTTGCCTGAACACAAGGAAGCCTTTAGGTGGTGGGGAATGGGAGCTAAAGAGGCATTTATTCAGGCTTTGTAGTGATTTTTTTTTGTTTTGGGACATTAGCCACAAATCTTACATATAATTAGAATTAACCACACCTTTTTACTTAACTATAAACATTTTACTACACAATTCTAACAACTACCATTTTGGATATCACAATAATAAGGACTATAAATTGTAATAATTTTAAACAGCTCATATGTAATGGTGAATTTTCTCATGGCTTCAACTTTGTAATGTCCCCTTTTCAGCTCCTCTAGTATCAGTAGTCTTTAAAGATTTATTTTTTGTTAACCCAAGTATAAATATTGAGTGTTTATATTTGGATACAAAGAAGACATCTGTTGAATTAATCCAAAGTGCTGAAGAACTCAGGGTAAGGGGTGACAATAACAAGGAGGCAGACTCTGGTTTGATAAAAAGAAGAATGTTCCAAACATTAGAGGTTTTTTTTGGAAAAGAACAGCCTTTTTATGAGACGGTGAGTACATTGGAGCTGTTTAAGCATAGGCAGGAAAGCCTGGTAGTGGGGAAACAGAATGAAGGATTCCTACCTAGACAGTTTAGAAATTGACTAAAGACCTCTAAGGTCACATCCAGCATTAAGATTCTGTGACTAATGAATAGTTAATTTATACATATTTGATACTGAAGAGGTATACAAGAGTTTTGAGAAAGACTTTGCCTTCTTTAAGACCCAGGTTCGATCCCTGGGTTGGGAAGATCCCCTGGAGAAGGAAATGGCAACCCACTCCAGTATTCTTGCCTGGAGAATCCCATGGACAGAGGAGCCTGGCAGGCTACAGTCCAGGGGTCACAAAGAGTTGGGCACGACTGAACGACTAACACGTGACATGATGACATGACAAGATGGCTCCTAATTTTTTTTTTAAGTAAGCATTTTATTTTTTGGCCACGTGGTACTGCATGCACGTCCTTAGTTACCCAACCAGGGATTGAACCCATGCCCTCGGCATTGGGAGCATGGAGTCTTAACCACTGGACCGCTAGCTAGGGAAGTCCCTCCTAAAAATTTTAAAGATAAATATATCACTAGAATAAGATGGAAGGTGGGTAAAACTATACTGAATTCAATATGTGAACACTGACTTACAACATTGGAGCTGTTTCTCTTTTCCTTTAGAATGTCTGAATCAAAAAAAAAAAAATCACTTAACCCACATTTACAAAAAAACAATGTAGAGTGAATTTTTTTTCCTTAAACAATAATGCCACTTAAAAATAGTAAAATTGATGGACAGTATTAATAAACTTGAAGTTTTTTATCAGTAAAATGGATACCCATTCAAGTATGTCCTAGACCCTGATATTCCTGACAATTTCAGTAGCTTAAAGGACTGTGAACCCCAGCTCTTTATCACAATCAGGATTCTTGTTGATAACTGAAGAATCAGAGATTCTTCAAGCAAATTATTCCTATGCCTTGCATTTTGACAATACTGTTTAATCTTCCTTTTGATAACCAGCTAAATTTCATATATTAGCTTTCCCATTTAAATGGATAATTCTCCTTTAATCCAGTTGTTTTATAAAGCCTGAGTTTCTACCTCTAGGCCCCTTATTCTTATCTTTACCCACCTCGGTTCTATGCACATCTATTGTTCTTTGCCTTCACAGCCGTTTCCATCAAGCATCTCAAAGTGAAAAGTGTTGGACTAGGAACTGACTTAAAAAGTCATTTCTGTTTCAAATCAGAAGGACTAAGGTAATTCAACAGGGTAACTCTTAGAAACTATATAACCTATGCTAAAATATTTATTCCCCCAAGGAATCCTGAAAAACACTTTTATATAAGTATTCTAAAAAATAAAGTGAAAATTCTGTACAGTACAGTTAATGGTAAAAATTGTTTGTAGATTTGGGAACCTTAAAGTTTTCCTTTCTCTTCTTTCCTTTGCTTTTCTTTCAGTAGAAAATGTGCATCAGATGTTTATGTTTAATTGGTTTACAGACTGTCTGTGGACTCTTTTCCTGTCATATTACCAGGTAATGTCCTTTCACTTAGCAGCTACTTCATATACCTATAAATGCACAAAATATTCATGCACAAATTATTACTGGACATAATTTCAAGTTAAATGTTGAATCTTTGGAAACTACTTAATAGAATCTAGAATTTTAAGGGAATACAAATAATCTAAAACAGTCTTCCCCATATTTCATTGTAAGTTAAGTATTGGTTTAAAGAAAAATTGTATACGTGCACATTTATGTAATATATAGTGCTGGCAAAGCATTATTTGGAGGGAACAAATAAGTTTCATATTTAATTAGTTGATTTTGGAAGTCATTTTTGAAGTTGCATTAAGAAGAACCCTTGAACATTTGGGGGAAAACGGTCTTTATGAAATAAGACTATCTAACTTCTGGTTTGGTAAAATGTGTTAGTACACGTTTTAATATCATGTTTGCATTACCCAGTATCTGCCATAGTAATGGAAGTGAAACACGTTTGTTATTTTGCAATCATTGGCTCTGGCAATCATCAGAATTGGCACCAAAGCCAGTTGGCAGTTCTCGGCCAATACAATAAACTTTTAAATTGCAGGCATTTCAGGCACTGCACATAAGCAAATTCTCCACCTATACAGTCGAGTTGGAGATTATATCTATTAAAGAGCAGCTTTTCAGTATTTCACATTTAGAAAAATTCTCTAGTGCAGAACCATTGCATAATTACGTTACTACTGGCATTGCATAAA
Organism: Bison bison bison; assembly: GCF_000754665.1. NCBI lineage: Eukaryota > Metazoa > Chordata > Mammalia > Artiodactyla > Bovidae > Bison > Bison bison. Next base: position 2,143,226 of record NW_011494862.1, read on the forward strand.
GTGTGTGAGGAAAAGCAAATGATACATGAGGATGGCAGTCTACCCAGTACAGTCCCTTTTCTTAATCCCTGCTGTGACCTGTAAAATTCTGTTATATGGGATTTTACCATTTCTGTCGGGAAAGATCCAAAAGAAGTACCCGTCAAGGGATAACCGCTTTCAAAGCGCACTGCTTGACGTTGTTGCAATCACAGCAACATCCGTTTTTCCAACAAATGGGACTTCAAAAAAGGCCTACACGTTAAATATATCGTATCTTTTCCCCAACGATATGAATGCTGGACGTGTCTCCTTTGGCTAGTTTCCTTCACCTCTAGTCCCTAGAGCCCGCTCCCGGGCTGGGGTCGCTGATCCGCTGGGCTGAGATGCCCACCTCCCGCTCTACACCCACCTTGGCTCCGCCTCCTCCGCGCTCCTCTGGGGGAGGGC
>NW_011494862.1:2143780-2144605 GCF_000754665.1 Bison bison bison
CCGTTGCCGAGTCTCACATCCGGGTTCTGGCCGTGACCCAGCTGCGGCCGCCGCGGAGATGTGACCCGTCAGTACGGCAAATATGGCGGAGGTAAGGGAGTGAGCTCCCCCTCCCCGTCCCGGAGCCGGGCGCCCCCAGGTCCGGGCCGGGGAGGAGTGGAGTGGGCCTGGCTAGGGAGGCCGAGCCCTGCTGGCGCCACTGCCCACCTGTTGTCCAGAACAGGCCGCGCTCTGGGCGGGAGCTTTTCTTGGAACTTAGTTGGGATGGGTCTGTGGGTAGGAGAAAGCGGAGGCGTAGTTCGACTTCGGGGGCACTTTAAAGGGTCGAGGGCGGCGTACCCGTGCGTACGGAAAGGGGCGAGGTGGGGTGGGGGGCGCCCGCGGAGTAGGGGCGCCTGTGGCGCAACTTCGCCGGCCGGTGCTAGGGGCCGAGAGAGGAGCTGCTGCTTCCTCTTGAGAAGTTTCTCCCTCTCTAACCGAGATGCTGTTGCGCCCTACCGCGTCACCCCCTTCGGTTTGCTACTGACATTCCGCCTGTGTTGGGGAAAACGTAAGGAAAACGGCCTCTGATTAACTCAGTAATTTTCTTGATGGTGACCAGATGAGCGTGGAGAAATGAACTTGGTCTTTTCGCAATCCATCACTCTAGGTTAGGGCAGCCTCACCATTTTTTCAAACATTCCCCCTTCGCCTCCCCGTAGAACCTCTTTTTCTCTATATTTCAGAAGAGTTGCTTTCTCCCTTTCTTAATCACTTTCCGGGCGTTTTACGCCTTTGCGAATCGAGGCTTTCTATTCCTGTCTTTCTCTTTCAGTTTTTTCCCCG
>NW_011494862.1:2144705-2164665 GCF_000754665.1 Bison bison bison
CCCCTCCCCCCTCCTCCCCTCTCCCCCCCCTTCCCCTCCTCCCCTCCTACTCCCCCCTTCCCTCCTCCCCCCTACTCCCCTCCTCCCCCCTACTCCCCTCCTCCCCCTACCCCCCCCAACCCCCGCCCTAGTTTGCTCTTTTTCTAGTAAACGAGTTCCCAAAGCCCCCTTTCTTCACTGGCGATTGTTTAAATTTTGGGGCCTTAAATCCAAAGGGCCCTTAAACCATCATGTTGGGGCAGACAACCTCTGTTGATTAATCTGAATTTAGTATATACTACTGGAGATTAAAATTTTTGCCTCTGATGTAAACCTGTAAACATTTGACTTTTTAAAAATACATTTTTTCTGCCTTACCATCAGAAGAATTTCGATATCCTTCACTCGCTGGAGTTGAGGTATATTTGGACTTCTGTGTCTTTCTTGAGTAGAGCCACTTTAAATGTTGGCAAAGACATTTTTTTCTTTTGAGAATTATCATTTTCATTGTCTCAGGGGTACCTAAAAACAGATTTAGGAAGTAGGTAATTATATTTACCGTCCACCCCCTATTTTTGTCTTCATTATTTGCTAAATGAAGCCAATGGTGAGTACACGTTCATCAATACCATAATACTTCCTTTTAAAATTTTGGAATTCAGAAAAATACGTTTCGGAGAAGAATGTTAATTTGGAGACTTGTTCAAGTACCTGTTGAGTGGAGGGACCCAAAGCTTAAGAGTTTTCTGGAGTGGCTCTTAGGGTGCTCCTTCCCCTTGGTGTATGGAAACTGACTTTATGTTCTGGAGTATTTGCTATTTAAAAGGAATAGCAGGGTTGATTGCTGCCAGTATTTTTAAAATTTTAATATTCTGACAAAAATAAATTTAAATCTTAAGATTTACTTCCGTTTATTTTGCTCTTTGTGATTAAAGAATTGTATTCCAAGGAATATAAATTGGAGAAAACATAGTACTTTGTATTTCACTTAATGTGACCGGATTTATTCCACTGGACTGAAAGATATTTAGTCCTGATGAGGTTCTTAAGGGCTTGTTTCCTTCGTGTGTAAAAGGGGAAGGGATTCTGGGTACCTGGCTTTACATATATTTTGTCAAACAGTCTTCAGTGAATGCCCATTAGGTAAGCAGCGCTGTGCTGTAATAGGTGATGGGGTTTCTTGCCTCGTGGTGCTGCTCAGGATGGTTTGAATTTTAAGTTTTGTCGTCACATTTTTAAAGCAGGATATTACTGAAGGAAAATACCTTAGTGTATAAAAATACAGTGAAAAATGTGCTTTTTTTTTTTTTTTTAAAACCTTAGAAATTTTAACTACTACCACACTGAAAACAATATGTAAATCGTTTTAACATTTTATTTCTTTTAGAATTAAAGATGATTGTATTCATTAGTGATTGAGTCACTGATTGTTTCTTAATAATTTCAAGTGGACATTTTAGTTTCCTTAAAAATCCTATCACTTGGAGAATGGAACTTTCATGTTTTGTAGGAACACACGGATAGTTCAATTTCAAGAAAATTTAAAAAACCCTGAAATTTGTTTCCAATGCATTTTAGTGACCTAGTTATCTTTTAAAAATTAATCTTTCGTGTTCTTCAATTACTTGTAGATGGTTTTATTTATAATAGAATTTTGCGGAAGAGTGGAGGAAACTTCATCTCTGTCCTACAGAAAATCTAGAACCAGTGGAGTAGTGAAAAGTAAAATGAATTTGTAGTTTTCCTATCTCAATATTTTAGTAATTAGAATGATTTTAGAGACTAGTCATTTTAAAAATTAGACGAAGGAGAAATGCTTGATTTATAGAGTGCTTCTACTTTTATTTGAACTCCGAAGAGATTTTTTTTTTTAATGCTGCCAATATAAAGCATGTGATAAAATAATTCAAATGCCGTGCTCTTTGCAGTATGGGTTAAGTAGACCTGAAGACTGATGCTAACTGGTGAAATAACAGTACGTGCAAAGTGACAACATGTGTTCATTTGATAAATCTAAAGGGAAAATAGGTCACTGAAGAAACATGTCTCTAGAGAAAAATGTAGGTATTATGCTTCTGGGCTTTTTTGTTGTTTCCCGCATAGAGTGACCCTGATCTTGTTTTTCCAAAAAAATATTTGATTCTTAAATACTGTTTGCTTTAGATGTGTACAGAATACTTAATTTTCATACATGATCTGATTATCTTATTCCATAATAAGTATGTTGTGCTTATTAAAATTGTAGTAACATTTAAAACATACATAACGTATATGGAAGTAATGACATATGCTCCATTTCTTAATACTTTCTGGTAATATTTCTCCCTGCTTATTATCCCCTAAAATTATTAATCAACCTTCGAAAAGGAGGCTCTCCTAGTCACACTTAAAGGAAATTACAGAGTAGTGGCAGTTGTACAAAGGCAGTGAGAAAGAAAGAATAAGAGGAAAAAATAGTCAGTCCTTTGGGTTTTATAAGGAATGTGGTATACAGACTTTTGGGAATGAACAATTTGTCTTTTATTTCAGAGTTTGTAAACACATAAGCTACTTCTCTTTCAAGGGAAAAAAGATCATAGCATAGTTTAAGACCTGTCTTTTCACCTAGGCCATATTGTTGTCTCATAAAAAGAAGAAAATTTAATGGATTTGCTATTTTGTGTTAGTTTTAAGTACTTTAGTATTGCCAAAAATAATACATAGTATTCAGTCACTGTCACATCTATCCCTTTCTGTTAAAAACAGACTCCTTGTGTAACATTTTTCAAGGGTTATTTGGATTTTGTTTCTTAAGGAAATAGGATCATCTTGAATGCTATTCTTGATAGTGTTAATTTCTACTCTAAACAAAACTTGTTTCACTGCAATGAATTCAGACCTAAAATAACTATGCCAGTAATGAAAAAAAAATTTTTTTTTAGTGTTTATACTTACAGAGCTATTAAGGATTTATCCAGAGTGCTTAACACCCATGATGAAAGTTTAAAAAGCTTAATTCAGAAGAAATAATAGTCAAAGTGCTTGATAAGGTAGGAAAGATTAGTTGGGAAATAATAAAAGTGAATTTCTTTTAGAGAATTCTGGAGACTAATAATTTTCCCAAATAATTAAAAAATGCAGCATTGCCATTGAAACTTCAGCATGTCATTATGAAAAGTAACCAGCTATACAGAAATTTCTTGCATGAATTTCAGATGGAGTCACTGTATATTTCTAAAGATTTCCAAACGGTTTCAAAATTCATTGGAGTGATTAAGTTCACATACCAGTTGTTACTGGGGACCACTCTGTTTGACTTAGGCTGTGGCTTAGGATGTTATGTTTATGTTGTATGAAATTCATAAAGTAGCAACCTCCAAAAGCTTTTTGCAAATTAGATTTTTTCCCCCAGTAGCCCTAGATTTTAAAAATAATACATTTAGAATAGTCTTAAACATGTCCCATACATGAAGCTAAGTACTCCTTAGTAGTGTTACGTTTTTTGAGCAGCTCATAAAAAAGTAAGGAACTTAGATCTCAAAGGAAATTGAACTAAACCTGAAGAGATCTAAGTCTTTTCATTCTAAAGGAAAATGAAACTGAGAGTTTATGTAGTTTGTCCTGGGTTGTGCTGTTTGTGTAGTACAGTCAAGACTGGAACATAGAAGACTTCTGAATTGCTAGTGCTTAGTAATAGCAGTTCATCCTCTATAAATTATTACTGTTGTTGTAAATTTTCTAATTTTAACTCCAAAACTTTCTTAACCAACAGTTAAGTGATTTAATTTTGTGTGAAGGAAGAGGGATGGTGGGCCCTTGGCACAGTCTCCCTGCCCTCTCTCCACCCTGTAATAGGGCCCCTAAACTCCTGTCTTCATCCCTATCATTGTGAGAATCTAGTATCTGCATTACTAAGTAAATGATATTAATACTTAAATAGTGGTGGAATTGGTTTGTGAGAAAAAATAAGACAGTTATACTCACTGAAAATGTGTTTTTGATTGTCTAGGATAAAAGAATCTAATTACTTCGTGTTTTTACTACCTTATTTATGTTTTAGTAATAGTGATATTCTAGTTTATCTTTTGTTTCTTTGGTATATGGGATATTTCTTATCATGGTCTAAAAATATACAGAAGAGAAACATTTAAACAAATTTGAGGCACTGAATAGTTGTTACAACTATTAGCAGCTTGATCAACTAAATCAAGTATATGAGTATAGATATAAAAGTTGCCATAAAAGTTAACAGTTCCTTCTGATTCTTTGATTTAGCCGATTCATACCCTCTCTGCTGTTTTCCATCTCAGATAAAACAATTATGTGTGTACCTAAAAGAAAACTAGGTTATTTTTCAAAATTATATAAACTTGTTTTTAAAAAATTATGGCAAATACTAAGTTTTCTTGAAAATCTAAAAGAGAAGAAAATGAAAATGGCTCATAGTTCCACTGTATAATCTCCACGGACTTTCTGTTTAAAAAACAAAGAATAATGCTTGCAAGCGGTTAAAAAATTCCAGCAGTACTGAAAGGCATAAAATGAAAAACCTTCTTTCCCCATCCCATGTTCTAGAGGTAACTTGTTAACAGATTTTTGTGTATCCTTTAGGGGAAAAATTTTTTATGTACCAGCCCAATTTTCCCCTTCCTCTACACTTTTCTTTTACTCCTAATATAGCTATCTGTTTATAGACACATACACATGCACATGTATTTAGCATTTTTTCCCTCAGAAGCAGAACTGTCTCATTCTTTTTAGTGAATTAGTAATTTCCTTTGCTTGGAAAAACTATGTTTCATTTCTAACTAGTTAAATAATGGACTTAAATTTTTTCCCCTTTTTCTATAGACAACTCTGTAGTAATAACTGAGATACACGTATCTTTATGTGCTTTTTTAGTTATATCAATAGGGTAAGTTCATGTTAGCGAGATGATCTGCAGAACGCTTTAACTCCTATTTCTATCAGTAATATATGAGCGTGTTTTAAGTACATTTTAATCCCCAGTGTAATAAATCTTCTTTACTGATTGCATTTTATAATTTTAGATTTTTCTGAAAATAAGTATTGTTACAAATGAGTACCTGTTTAGCTTTAGTTGTAGTTTTTCCCCGTCCTTTCTAATTTACTGTAATCATTAATGGTAGATGTTGCAGGTTTTCTGGAGGGTATTGTTAGATACCAGTTCCTAATGAGACATAGATAATAGTCTGACATGACAGATGACAACTTGCAGTCACGTTTTAAACATGCTTTGACTAGATGAAAACCATTTTTTAAAAAAATAGAGGGGAAGGAGGAGAGAGTTTTTGTTGTTGTTGTTTTGTTTTACATATTTAATAGTTGTTTCCTTCCGAAATATAGAAGGAATTAGGTCCTAGGCTTTACCTTCACCACCTGTTGTGGAACCATTATCAAGTCAGTTTTTCTCCCTGGGTTTGCTAATCTATAAAATGAGGTAGATGGGGTAGGTTTTATTGCCATGTTCATGATCAAGTAAATTTATGCATTTGGAAATATGTAGTACTATATGAACATAAAATGGTCCTGCTATTCTTTTAAATATCTAAATTAAAAATGCCTTCATTTCATACTAAAATTTCCGGTATTATACTAAACTCACGTTTATATGTATTTATATACTACACTCATAATGAAAGATGATCAGTTTGTTTGTTGGTGGGCAAAAGTAATGCTTACAGTATAAACTGTTTTCAAATGCCTGTTTTCCAGAAGCTGATATTTGATTTAATTGGATATAATTGACTTCCCTGGTGGCTCAGTGGTAAAGAACCTGCCTGCCAAGGAAAGGAGATGCGAGTTTGATCCCTGGGTTGGGAAAATCCTCTGGAGGAGGAAATGGCAACCCACTCCAGTATTCTTGGCTGGGAAATCCCTTGGATAGAGAAACCTGGCGGCTATAGTCCAGGGGGTTGCAAAAGACTCAGACACGACTTAGTAACTGAGCATGTGTGCATGCATGTGTGTGCAGGCGCACACACACACACACACACCCCTTCCTCCCTCCCTCCCCATCTCTCCCACTCTCTCTCCCTCACCAGTCTCTAGCCTGTAGATATATAGGCAAACCATTCCTGCTTCCCCTCCCCCAGTGCTAATCCAGGTATACCATCCATCAAATCATGTTTCTTAAAACGTCCTAGTATGCCTTACATACCATGATTAGTGCTATCTTTGAGCACTGGGTGTTCTGTTTTATGCCAGCTATACGTATAATTGCTATCAGTCATTTAACATTTGGCATCTTAATGAATAGGACATATTTTAGACCTTTTTCAGAGCATTACAGTGGTAACTGTTTACCAGTAAAACAAAACTCAGTATGGTGTTTATTCACATTTAGCACAGTTTGAGGAGTTTTACAAACTATACAGACCCCAGTTGCAATTTAGTCTATTATTGCCAATATCTGATAACATCAGTGAAAGTGTACCTTTTATTCTTAAGTAAAATAACTTATTTTTTTATCAGAAGACTGTTAAATGGAATAATTATTGGAGTGTTCAAAAAGAACCAAATGCTCAAAGAGCTATTTCTTTTAAGCTAGTTTGAAAGATGTGCTGGTTTCTCTTGTTTTAATCCTTTCAAACCTATTTCAGAATTTTACTAAAAAGGAATAACGGCCATTGTAAGGCTACTCTGTGTATAGTGAACCTGAGACCAGATGAAGATAATCATTAACTTTGCTGTAGCCTTGGACAGAGGTTGTGCTTAAACTTGGGAAATAAAGTTTGAAGTGAAAGTGGATTAATATTTTTAAATGTTGATTTGCTGTGTAATATGTGTGGTGGTTTAATCCATTTTGAGCTAGAAGTGAGCTAGAACTGTTCAAAAGATGTTGTTCAGTTTCCCAGTCATGTCCGACTGTTTGTGACCCCGAAAAGCACACCAGTCCTCCCTGTCCCTCACCATCTCCCAGACTTTGGCCAAGTTCATGTCCATTGTATTGGTGATACCATCTAGCCATCTCATCCTCTAACATTCTCCTCTTCAACATCAAAAGATATTAAGCAAGCTAAAAACTCTTTTCTATGGTTACATTATTCTCTGTTACCCTACTCCACAGCTTCCCATTAGAGGAACCAAATTTAAAAGTAGCACTGTTTTGACTCTCTGTGGCAGTTCAAGATGGCGATGTGACTCTTGAAAATGTGTAATACTGAATAATGGTCTTTTGTTAAAATGAGTCAATGCTATAGACAAGAGCCATTCTCTTATAAGAATTAAAAGGAACAAATAGGAACCTTGGAAAAGTATGCCTTAGAACAATGTTAAGTCACCATGTAGAAACTAGAATGTCACACTTACTGCAATAGTGTGATGTAGACTGTTTTCAAAATGGAATTTTTAATATCTCATAAGAATTTATCTTAGAGGCCTAGCTTTTGAAAAATTGGACACTTTTTGTCTTTTCAGTTTTGTTCCTGCCTTTCTGCTCCATATCTTAGTAGAAAGAAAATACTAGAATATCCGTATCTTTTTGCTGGTACTTCTGAACTTGCAGCATCTCTGACTTCTGATGAGCCTGAATAGACAGCTTGGAATGAATAGGCAAGGTTTTAGTTAAAAAGATTTTGTCATTTGAGGCATCATTTGAATTTGTGTTCTTGAATTTATTGTATAGGAGTTGATGTTTCTAGATGACTTGTTGTTTATAACTGTTGAATTAGCTGAATTACAATAAAACACAGCCACAAACTGTCTAGTGGTGGTAACCCTAAAATAATTTGCTAATTTATCTTTAAATTTTCCAGATGGTTGTGGTTAAATTTATAAGAGGTAGAATGGTACAGTAGGAGTACTATAATAGGAAAGTCTTTGTGATCTTCTATTAGATAACCTTCCTGGATTGACCTTGTAAGATTGCTAACTTTGTGGTAATTTAAAAGTATGTTGTGTGTTAGTAAAGGTAATGTAATGTTTGTACTTAAAGTCACATTTAAATTTTTCCTTCTGCTTTCTTACAATATAGTTTTTATTCTAAATAACATCTTAAATTATTTCTGCCTCCCTTCTCACACTCATTTTAAGCCAGAGAACAGCTTGATAGCAGACCTTGGGTTTAATTTTCCCTGTATTAATGAGAGAGAATATTTTAGAGAATTCAGAGATCTGAAATCATATGTTTGTGCATGTGCTAACTCACTTCAGTGTGTCTGACCCTTTTCAACCCTGTGGACTGTAGCCCTCCAGGCTCCTCTGTCCATGGTATTCTCTGGAGTGGGTTGCCATGCCCTCCTCCAGGGAATCTACCCGACCCAGGGATGGAACCCGTGTTTCTTAAGGTCTCCTGCATTAGTAGGCAGGTTCTTTACCACTAGTGCCAGCTGGGAAGCCCAAAATCATATCTCTTGAATGACATATATTATAAGCTACATATTTGCCTTTGAAATCTGAATCAGTTACACATTATTGTCTTTGTTTCTAGATTCAGGAATGTTTTAGATTTTTCTCTATGTTTAAATAAACATAATGTCAGAGGAGGGATTATGCAGGAAGTTTTAGTTTGTCTTAGTTCAGACGTTAAAATGTAACTAGTTTTTGGTGTCATATCAGTTGTTGAATAATTCTGTAATGTTCATGAAGATTTACTACACGGAGATGCTAATTTTTCTTCTTTTTTCTCCCCCTCAGCCATCTGTTGAGTCTTCAAGTCCAGGTAAGTATTTTCTATATTTTTTATCATCTTTATTTAACTAACATTTGACCTATTAGTTACATAAAGGTTAGAGGAGTTAGACTATCATCTGACTGACTTTTCTTCTGAATGCTTCTTTTCTCTGGGGAAAAAGAAATGGATGAAATATTTGACTGCCCATGAAAGTACAGGTGAGGCTGCTGTGAGTTCAACCTCATGACTTTTTGTGGGTTTCTTCTCTCTCTTTTTTTTTAAATGAATTGCCACATGTATTTTGTGTATTTTGTATTTGCTGTTTGATTTGAAGTGTATTTTTAAAAAGGAGTCTTTAACTGCTTAGAGATATTTGCTTATATAGAAAATTCAAAGTATTTTATTTGTGAAAAATATTGTTAATGCGTTTAATGAGAGAGGGAAAGGTAAAATAAAAGGTTCAACAAATGAGTATTGTAAATTAAAAAGTTATTTTAAAATTTTATTAGAATCAAGTTTTCTCCTCTGACCATGTATCTGACCTTGTAGTCTCTTCCAAACACAATATAGATTTCATTTTTTTCTTTAACTTTGAGGTTGCAAATGTATGATCTTTGGGCCAAATCTGGGCCATTAATGTTTTTTGTTCAGCTAGTGTAGTGAGCTTAAAAAATTAGAATATTGTATTTAAAATCTGGATTTAGGTTTCTTATGCTCAGTTGAAGGTTCTGATACCACTGGGTCCAGCGTTCCTGTGTGTCAGCAATTGATAGAAGCTAAACAGCAGTCAGGAAAGAGTTTGGTATGTGTTGATCTTACTGCCTCAATGTCCAGGGATTTTACTGAGAGAGGAGACTGACTTCTGCAGTGGGGTAGGCAGGTGAAGGAAGAGCCTAAAGTAGCTTAGGAAGAGTGAGAAAGGGAACTCTCCTGAGGCATGGTATTGTTTAATTTGAAAACATCTCACATTGCATATTTAATAATGCTGTATTACTGACCTGTATTACTGACCTTTTCAGATCATTGAAGCAGTCACTTTTTTGTGTTTTAAATTTTAGGAAGTTTTGGAAAATACTGAAAATAATATAAGGCTTTTTTAGTTGTTCGGGGTCCTTTTCTTGAAGACAAATCATTGTTCTCTGTGTCAAGTAGGAGTTGAATTAAAATAACTCTAGATCCCTTGTAAATGATTCAGTTCAGTTCAGTCAGTCAGTCACATCTGACTCTTTGCAACTCTATGGACTGCAGCATGCCAGGCTTCCCTGCCCATCACCAATTCCCTGTACTACAAATTGACAGTTGATTTTATCATATTTATTTTAGCTGAAAATATCTTTCTGATATTCTTGGAAGTGAAGTACATTATTAGGCTTTGTGAGATTTCTGAAACTCAAGGATTTTTTTTTTTCTTGTTTATAAATATGTTCTAGATGGAAGTAGGTTGGAAGACGTTGGAAATAATCTGACCTCAGATAAATCAAATTACCATATCCTTTTCAGGACGTGATATTATTGTGCCTTTATATTTTTTTTCTTTCAAATACAGAAATCATTTTCATTGAAAAGATAAGTTCTAGTTTTTGTAGTGTTGTGAGTTTGCAAATAGATCAAATTTTAAACATTTTTCTGTGAACTTTCAAGACTTTTGTTAGGTAATACATAGGTACATAAAAATAATTACTCTAAAAGTGATATGAATAAGTGGCTTTCTCAGTTTCCATTGCATTTAAAACAGCTTAGGGTGAACTGGAAGAATAGTGGAGCTGGAAGAAAACAAATGTCTTTGATAGCTTTTATTACTTGCTGAACGCTTGTATTAATACAAATAGAATGAAGTTTTTTGTTTTCAGAGTAAGGAACATCTTTTGAGGTAGGCAGCATTTGTCGCATCAGTCTTCTGTCTACAGAAATGTTTACTGTTCTTACAAGTAGTGCTAATTGTAGGCAATTTAAAAAATTGGTGGAGAAATTTGAAATAGAAACTTAATTTAAAAAAATTTGGTCCATTGGTGAAATACTGTGTCCTTTGTAACATCTTCACTTTGGAATTGAAGTGAAAATCACTCAGTCGTGTCCGACTCTTTCCGACCCCATGGACTATGCAGTCCATGGGATTCTCCAGGCCAGAATACTGGAGTGGGTAGCCTTTCCCTTCTCCAGGGGATCTTCCCAACCCAGGAATAGAACCGAGGTCTCCTGTACTACAGGCAGATTGTTTACCAACTGAGCTATGAGGGAATTGATGCTAATAATAGCCATGTGACCCAGGCTAAGTAGTTTGTCTGTTGATTCCACTAGTGTAAACTAATTACATCCAGTAGCCATTAGAGGTGGGGTTTTAGGGTAGGAAGGTAATAGAATGATTAAACAAGTCCACACGATATATTACAAACTGAATTTATTTTCTTAGTCATTGCAAAGAGGTAAGGTACTTTTTTAGTAATTTTGCAGTAGGATGGAATTCTGTGATAAAGCAGGGATATTTGCATTAATTCTGAAGCAAAATATTTACACAAAGCACCAGACTCCTTAGCCCTAATAATTTACTTTTGGGATTCTTCTCCCTAGGAGATAACCTAACAATGGGCCTTAGTAATTAACAGAAAGGAATAGGATGGTTAGTTGGTCTTGAAGAACAAGGTAAAAAGAAGTCAACTGAAACAAAGAAGTCAAGATTAAGGCAAGAAAAAAACCTGAAATTGAAAGTTTATAGAGAATGGTGCAGTGTATGTGTGGGGAAAGGAATTAAGAGTGTTGAAAGAAAATGTTCACTTCACTCACACTTTGTAATTTCATATAATGGGAGGGTTAAAATAACAAGGCTTTAAGTATAATTGGCTTTGCAAATAATGAACAAAAATGGGGGACTTCAAGTGTGTGTGTGTGTGTGTGTGTATAATACTTGTGATTTGGTACTGTTTTCTCATGTGAGCTTGATTTTTAAGTTGGTAAAAGATTGTAAGTAGTTAGAAATTAGGCATAATTATTTTTAACAATATTTGCATTCAGTAGGAATTATATTATGATTAGGATAATAATATGCAAAATGGTAGCATGAGATTTTTTAGGATCTTTCTGCCAGCAGTGGAGAAAAGTATAGCAACATCTGTGCTGCTGCTCCTGCTAAGTCGCTTCAGTCGTGTCCGACTCTGTGCGACCCCATAGATGGCAGCCCACCAGGCTCCCCCGTCCCTGGGATTCTCCAGGCAAGAACACTGGAGTGGGTTGCCATTTCCTTCTTCAATGCGTGAAAGTGAGAAGTGAAAGTGAAGTCGCTCAGTCGTGTCCGACCCTCAGCAACCCCATGGACTGCAGCCTACCAGGCTCGTCCGTCCATGGGATTTTCCAGGCAAGAGTACTGGAGTGGGGTGCCATTGCCTTCTCCGAGCAACATCTGTAGGAATACTTAATTACTGACTAAGCATCCTAGAAGATTGCTGTGTGAAATGAAAAGTTTTGGGACTGTTTTCTATTGAAAACTGAGAAAGAAGGGATAATGATTGGGACAAAAAAGCTATAACTAAATTAGTAATTCTCAAACTGCTCTTAGGGAACCCTGTGTCTAGTCTTTCACCCAGTTGTAAGATTCCTTTCTAAAAGTGTACCACGTTATTCTTCATTTCTAGAAGAAATTAAGATAATACTTTTCTAAATGTTGTTTTAACTTTATAAGTTGGTCTAAGACTTTGGTAACTAATTTGTACTGTACAAGATAGACTAGCTGATTTAACAGTTATATATTTCGTTATTTTGTATTTAATAGCAATATTTTGTTCTGTCCCTCCAAGAGCACAGTGACTTCTGAGTGCTCTGCCCTCTGACCTAGCTTGCCGTTTACTCATCTTAGTAACCCATAGGTTCTCGTCAAGTATTCTTTGAGGCAGAATATCTACTGCTTCTGAAACTCTTGACTAAACAGGAGCCTTAAAGAGCAGTAAAAGCACAGGCATTGGAATCAGCAGATCCAGAATTAAAGTTCCATTCTTGGCACCTACTGGTTCTGTGAGTTTAAATATGCTACTTAACTCTTTGAACTTCAAGTTTTTATTTTTACTTCTTAGGATTGTTGGAATATTAAGTGAGATAATGTATGTGAAGGGTTTGAGCATAGTATTTGACGCATAGTGAACACTCAAAAAATGGTTCTTAATGCTAAAAATATTGGTAGGTAACAACAACCCTGGAGTCTTGGGTGCCCCCTTATTCTTAATTGTCTGATTTTCCAAGAAATCAGCATCTGTATTTCTTTGTTTTACTTATTGGTTTTCTTCAACAGTGAAGTAGGAGAGTAGGTATGTCTATTGATATAACATTTAACACTTTAAACTGATAAAAGTAAATTGCTAATTGATTTTTTTGTTTTTTTTAAATAACTCATTTATTAGTTAACAGTCTTTTGCAAACAGTCTTTTGTCCAGGTTTGTCATAGTCGGGATAGTTTATAGATTATATTCAATATATGCCCAGCATTTGCAATCTACTGTTTCAAGTTTTGACCCTATTGAGTTCAGCAATATTCCCCAGCCACAAGGCTAAAAATAGATTTAGTTATACAACAGTTACCTACTGGATTATTTTTAATACCTTTCATAAGACTTTTGTATGCAATTTTAATAAACTTTGCTGTTTATACTCTTTGGGTTACTTCAACTAAGTTAAGGACAGCTATTTTCATATTAAAGTATATTTTTATGGATGTGCTAGTAGAATAATATTTGAGTTCAGCTGTACTTTTCCCTAGCCTATATATTCAGATGATGGTATATTTCATACTCTATATTCATACTTATTGGGTCTATTAAATATTAGTCAAGTAATTAAGAATTGTGATTTTTTTTTCACACAAAAGATCATTTTTATTTGATATAGCCACTATTTACAACTGAAGCTTTGGAAGATTACAGTACTCTTCAGACACCCTGCCCTCATTTTATAGTTGCAACTGTAAATATATAGCAGTAAAACAGGGTTAAAAAAAATCCTTAAAGATGTTTTGTGGGGGGTGATAAGTAAAGGCAGGAATTTTAGAAAACAAGAAATAAAATTTGCTGTGCATAGCTTTTCCCTTGTACTTTTACTTATATCCAGTTTCAAATAACATATACATTAATATTAATAAGGTACACATAATTTGGTTTACCAAACTGTTCAAAATATTCTTTACCAGGAGGTTCAGCAACATCAGATGACCATGAATTTGATCCATCAGCTGACATGCTGGTTCATGATTTTGATGATGAACGCACATTAGAAGAGGAAGAAATGATGGAAGGAGAAACAAACTTCAGTTCTGAAATAGAGGATCTTGCAAGGGTAAATAACAATAAGAGCTAGAGGATGAAGTGGTTATAACTTTTTTATGGAGAGAGGAAACACTTTAAATTTTAGTTTTCTATGTTATTTTGGGGAAAGCGGTATTTTTTATATATATATATAAAATCAATACTGAGAAATTCTGTGCGGCCATAGGTGGGATATTTAATGTTTGGAATGAAAGGCATTTTTTAAAAGAAACTTTATTATATGAATTAGAATTCAGTAGTTAACTTTGATAAGACATCACAGGTACTGGATCAAAAATATTTAAAAAATGGGTACTGAATTTCATCGTACATATCTTCTGTCCTCCCCCAGTTACTGCACCTTTTATTTACTCCCCTTCAGAAGCATGCCACTCTTTTTCTTAAGAGTTGTCATCCTGTTCCTCATGTCTTGCCTACTCTGTAATGTTCCCTTAATTGTCTCTGCCTTTCCTGTAAAGATAACCAGTGATTTCATTGTTATAACCATTGGCCACTTTTTT
Organism: Bison bison bison; assembly: GCF_000754665.1. Classification (NCBI taxonomy): domain Eukaryota; kingdom Metazoa; phylum Chordata; class Mammalia; order Artiodactyla; family Bovidae; genus Bison; species Bison bison. Next base: position 2,159,102 of record NW_011494862.1, read on the forward strand.
CTCTACTCTCAAGAGATACTCAGTACAGTTTACCATTCCCTTCCTGCACTGTCGCTTTCCCTATCTTCTTGTTCCTGTTGAGTGGCTTTTGCAGACTTGTCTTCCTTTCCTCAAGGTTTAATTTTGGAATTTCCCAGTTCTCAATTCTGGGCTTTGTTTTCATCCGTCAGTACTCAGTGTAGTGTGAGAGTCAGCCCCATCAGAATCACCCATGAACTTCCTAAGAAATATGCACTCCTGTGTCTTTCCCCCAGGCATACTAAATCAAAATTGGGGTGGGGTGGTGGACTCAAATCTGCATCATCATTAAGTATGCACACCATGTTTAAAAATGCTCATTACTAGTGATTGATCTAATCTTGTTGTGTCTGTATGCTTAGTATTTCTTAGTTATTTTTCTAGCATTATCCTGTTTGCTGTCTCCACTACCCACCTGCTTGACATTTCTTTTAGGATATCTCAGTAGACATCTTTGAATTTTAAAGGTCTAAAATAGAACTGTTGATTGATACTCTCTTCATTTGCCTGTTCTTCCCTGTTTTTTCCATCTCAGTAAAAAATGGCAACACTCTATACCTTGTTGAGTAAGTCAGAAGCCAGGGAGTCATCTTCCTTCATTCTCAATATCTGTTCCTAAATAAGCGTATCATTTCTATCCAGAAATATCTGACTCTTGTTCCATCTCTACTGCTACCCTCAAGCCTAGGTTGCCATCATTTTTAGCTTAGAATGTACAGTAGCTTCCTAACTGGTTTCTTCATGTCCTCTTTTACCACTTTTCTCCAATGTATTACCACAGTAACCATGATGAACTTTTCAAAATATAAATCAGTTCATGTCAGCCTCCTATTTAAAACTCTTCGTTGGCTTCCTGTTACACCAGAAGAAAATTCAGACTCCTTGCCCTGGCCAGCAGGGCCACCTACGTATGGTCCTTTGTTCATGTATTACACTGCCCCTGTCACGGTGTCCATAGCTATGTTAGCCGCTTTTGTTCTTAGATGTGCTGGCTTTTTCCTATTTCAAGGCTTTTTACCTCATTCACACTCTCTGGTATGTGCATTCTGAGACTGACTCCTTTTTCTGTCAAGTCTGGGCTTAACGGTCCCTCCTCAAAATGGCTTTTCCTGGCCCCAGTCAGCTATTTTTAGCTGCTGAACCACATCCATTGCTTGCTTTCTGTGTAACACAATTTGTAGTTGTATGTTTGTTAAGTTTTTGTCTATATTCTCCTTAGTTCCATGAGAGGAGGGATAGTCTGTTTACCAATATATTTCATAGCACATAGCAAGAGTGGTCACTGAACATTTTTGAATGAATGGATAAATCAGTTTGGTATGTTATCGTTAAAAGGTGTTATGTGTACAGTTTGCTGTACTTCAGAACAAAAAAAAGAAGTAAGACATAAGCCAGTCTTTAAGCATTTGGAGTATATAATATCACAGAAAATGAATTCTTATACCCTTATAGTAATAAAGATTAATCTATGCTTCAGAATTTTAGTTCGGAACTTTAAAGAGCTGAAAAAAAAGTCTGACTAAGTCAAATTCTGTGAGTTCCATTTTGGATCATGTAGTAATTAAAGCTGGCTTAATCCATAAACCTAAGCAATTCAATATTTTGTTATTTTAAGCCAGACAACAGAACTGATCATAGTGGTAATGGTGTAGAGCTGTTAAAAAGCTTTTCAAGGATGAGTTAAAAAGCACATGAGGAATCTGGACTCAGAACTATTCTTTAGGAGAGGCTAGAAAGCATTCAAAAGACTAGTATAATTTGCTTGGATGATTCAGAACCTAGGCAAACATCAAAGGAAACAGTTGATTTAAATGTCAGTCATGGTTGCTTCATGTATTCATGAAGTGGAAAGGCGATTATTTCCAAATATTTGCCTCTGTTTCAAAGAAATTTACCACTTTGGATTATTTTCTTGTTTCTAAATAACCCATCCATGGGATAAAAGGTAAAGGAAGAAAATCTTATATTTTCCATTTTTTCACATTCTATATTCAAGTAATTTGAGTAAGTAAGTACTCAAGAAGAGGTAATCAAGTATGGTCAAAATAGGTTATGAGGTGGAATCATTATTATTTTACTTCAGAAAATGGGCTGCTACATTTAACTAGTACAAAATTACTAAGGGACTTTGCTAAAATTTTTTTTCATGTTGTGGTCTTTTCCTCTTTTTCCCTTTATTCAACCTCCTTCCTCGGTCTGTTACAACCCCCAAATTTGCTTTCAAATGCTCCCTTTTTTGGAAAAAATAATTAGAATTATTTGTAGAATATATACAAAGGGAAAGAAAGACAAGGGAACCAATCTTTATCATTTATCATTCTTTTCAACCAGACTCTCAGACTACTTCTAATCTTTCCTGGAGTAATTAAGGCTTAGGTGTAAGTAGCATATAATCACCAGTGCTTTCATCTGTAGCTTACAGCTAAGCTAGAGGGCAAGTATATTGGATTTCCTGTAGTTGTAAACTCTTTAGGTCCAAACCAAACTAGCTTTGTTTTTATTTAAAACAAAATGGGCAAGATTTTGTTATTGATGACTGATTTGCTCTTATAGAAGTAAAACATTATAGTTATGTCAGGAATTGGTAGGGTAGTTTATACCTGGTACTTCGGTTGCATGAAAAGGACCTTTGATGTAATGTGGCAAAATTTTGACAGTTGATTCACTCAGGAGTTAACAGTGACTGCATAGCCTGTAGCTTTAAGTTCGTTTAATGTGAATTCTAAAATTTAAGTGAAAACTAGCTTTGATATGTATTGTTAATATTTGTATGTGTGAATCTTACCAATATAAAAGACATTTTAGTTAAGTTTATCATTTAAATGTTTTAAGAGAATTAGTTGTACAGGTTAGAATTTATTGATAATATTAGAAGAGGTGTCAGAATCATTCCCATAGTAAACTTTGGTTTGTAGGAATGGCGATATGCAGGTTTAACGCTGTTTTTCAAATGTGCACTTAAAACCCACCATCTCACTTTGAACAGTAGCAATCTGTTTCGGAGAAAGGAGATCAGGATCAGCTGTATCTTTATTTGTATTTTTGAAAAATCACATTAAAACAATTAATACTTTAAAGTGTTAAGCACATTTTACTTGGTGAATCTCCAGAGCTAGAGAATAAAGATTAAAATGTGAGAGTTTTTTGGTTTTTTTTTAATAAATATTCACAACACATGAATTATACAGGTAAGAAAAAAGCTCCAACGTGGGTACTATAAAGAAGAGTTCACTGTCTTCATCTCTTCCTAGTTTGTTTTATAGTCAAAGCCCAGCCTAAGAGGTTGGTTACGTTAGGAACTGTGACTCTTGTCTCTTAGGCCTTCTTGCCTAAAAATCAGTCCCTTTCCTTCTTCCCAACTTCATTTCCTGGTAAGTCACAACAGGTATAAAAAGAGAACTATGTCTATCCACCAAATGACCCTTGAACGGCCATCATCTGCTACCAAGTTCTGCTGCTGCTGCTGCTAAATCACTTCAGTCGTGTCCGACTCTGTGCGACCCCGTAGACGGCAGCCCATCAGGCTCCACTGTCCCTGGGATTCTCCAGGCAAGAACACTGGAGTGTGTTGCCATTTCCTTCTTCAGTGCATTAAAGTGAAAAGTGAAAGTGAAGTCGCTCAGTCTTGTCCGACTCTTAGCGACCCCACGGACTGCAGCCTACCAGGCTCCTCCACCCATGGGATTTTCCATGCAAGAGTACTGGGGTGGGGTGCCTTTGCCTTCTCCGGCTACCATGGGCAGTAAATGACTAATCCCCTGATGTGAGGGAGAGGGAGCCACTTTCTCTGCAGCTAGGAGACAGATACCACTCCATCCTTACAATACTGCTGGTGGTGCTTGATAACTGTACCCTGTTACTTAAAGGTCAAATTTGATTTCAGATACCATGTTTGTCTTTGAAAAAGTCTGTGCTGCTTTCACCTCCAACTAGTCTCCCTTCAGCTTATACAGACATGATTGTCCCCTTTTTGTTATAATACTTAGACAACTTAATTTTTAAAAGCACAATATGCAAGTATAGTCCACATGCCTGTATTTTTATTCATTTTGTACTGTATCCGGTTTCCTTATTTTTATAGTCTATCAATCCAGCACATCTTATTTCACTCTCCCTAAGAATGATGAACACTTAACCTAGGGTCGTGTTTTGAGGAAAGGAGTACGTATATGCATATGTATGTAAGGGCTCTGTAAAGCAGTGAGTCAGACAGCCTCTTTAAAAACTCAGCTGCACTGTTTAATCAGTGTGTGACTTCGGACCGGGTATTTAACATGATTAAACTTCAGTGTCATTACACAGATGATATGTATAAAGCATTCGGCAAATGTCTGATACATGATACTCAAATCTTAATAGTTATTCATAAGATTCTCAAATCTGTAACAAAACTGTAGCCAAAACTGTGGAGAACCCCTGTACTTGATTCATAAGCTTTTTTCACTCTGCTCCTCCCATTTCTTAACACTTGTATGAATGGGAACATTTTATTGTGATGTTTCAATTAATTTGAGGAAAGCCCTTTAATATGTGATAGAACATAGACTTTGGCAGTATAAGCTAATGAGAAAGTCTATGGAACAGGTAGCTGATGGGTCGTAGGATAGTGTACTGTCAGCCAATTTAATCCTCTCTTTTTTTTTTCCAGAGGGGAATAACAACTTTTGCTTTCAGATCAGATCAGATAAGTTGCTCAGTCGTGTCCGACTCTTTGCGACCCCATGAATCGCAGCACGCCAGGCCTCCCTGTCCATCACCAACTCCCGGAGTCCACTGAGACTCACGTCCATCGACTCAGTGATGCCATCCAGCCATCTCATCCTCTGGCGTCCCCTTCTCCTCCTGCCCCCAATCCCTCCCAGCATCAGAGTCTTTTCCAATGAGTCAACTCTTCGCATGAGGTGGCCAAAGTATTGGAGTTTCAGCTTTAGCATCATTCCTTCCAAAGAAATCCTAGGGCTGATCTCCTTCAGAATGGACTGGTTGGATCTCCTTGCAGTCCAGGGACTCTCAAGAGTCTTCTCCGACACCACAGTTCAAAAGCATCAATTCTTCGGCGCTCAGCCTTCTTCACAGTCCAACTCTCACATCCATACATGATCACTGGAAAAACCATAGCCTTGACTAGACGAACCTTTGTTGGCAAAGTAATGTCTCTGCTTTTGAATATGCTGTCTAGGTTGGTCATAATTTTCCTTCCAAGGAGTAAGTGTCTTTTAATTTCATGGCTGCAGTCACCATCTGTAGTGATTTTGGAGCCCAGAAAAATAAAGTCTGACACTGTTTCCACTGTTTCCCCATCTATTTCCCATGAAGTGGTGGGACCGGATGCCATGATCTTCATTTTCTGAGTGTTGAGCTTTAAGCCAACTTTTTCACTCTCCACTTTCACACTCATCAAGAGGCTTTTGAGTTCCTCTTCACTTTCTGCCATAAGGGTGGTGTCATCTGCATATCTGAGGTTATTGATATTTCTCCCAGCAGTCTTGATTCCAGCTTGTGTTTCTTCCAGTCCAGCATTTCTCATGATGTACTCTGCATATAAG
>NW_011494862.1:2164765-2199022 GCF_000754665.1 Bison bison bison
AGCCTTGATGAACTCCTTTTCCTATTTGGAACCAGTCTGTTGTTCCATGTCCAGTTCTAACTGTTGCTTCCTGACCTGCATACAAATTTCTCAAGAGGCAGATCAGGTGGTCTGGTATTCCCATCTCTTTCAGAATTTCCCACAGTTTATTGTGATCCACACAGTCAAAGGCTTTGGCATAGTCAATAAAGCAGAAAGAGATGTTTTTCTGGAACTCTTGCTTTTTCCATGATCCAGCGGATGTTGGCAATTTGATCTCTGGTTCCTCTGCCTTTTCTAAAACCAGCTTGAACATCAGGAAGTTCACGGTTCACATATTGCTGAAGCCTGGCTTGGAGAATTTTAAGCATTACTTTACTAGCGTGTGAGATGAGTGCAATTGTGTGGTAGTTTGAGCATTCTTTGGCATTGCCTTTCTTTGGGATTGGAATGAAAACTGACCTTTTCCAGTCTTGTGGCCACTGCTGAGTTTTCCAAATTTGCTGGCATATTGAGTGCAGCACTTTCACAGCATTATCTTTCAGGATTTGGAATAGCTCAACTGGAATTCCATCACCTCCACTAGCTTTGTTCATAGTGATGCTTTCTAAGGCCCACTTGACTTCACATTCCAGGATGTCTGGCTCTAGATCATTGATCACACCATTGTGATTATCTCGGTTGTGAAGATATTTTTGTACAGTTCTTCTGTGTATTCTTGCCATCTCTTCTTAATATCTTCTGCTTCTGTTAGGTCCATACCATTTCTGTCCTTTATTGAGCTCATCTTTGCATGAAATGTTCCTTTGGTATCTCTGATTTTCTTGAAGAGATCCCTAGTCTTTCCCATTCTGTTGTTTTCCTCTATTTCTTTGCACTGATCGCTGAAGAAGGCTTTCTTATCCCTTCTTGCTATTCTTTGGAACGCTGCATTCAGATGTTTATATCTTTCCTTTTCTCCTTTGCTTTTCACTTCTCTTCTTTTCACAGCTATTTGTAAGGCCTCCCTAGACAGCCATTTTGCTTTTTTGCATCTCTTTTCTATGGGAATGGTCTTGATCCCTGTCTCCTGTACAGTGTCACGAACCTCATTCCATAGTTCATTAGGCACTCTATCTATCAGATCTAAGCCCTTAAATCTAATTCTCACTTCCACTGTATAGTCATAAGGGATTTGATTTAGGTCATACCTGAATGGTCTAGTGGTTTTCCCTACTTTCTTCAATTTGAGTCTGAATTTGGCAATAAGGAGTTCATGGTCTGAGCCACAGTCAGCTCCTGGTCTTGTTTTTGCTGACTGTATAGAGCTTCTCCATCTTTGGCTGCAAAGAATATAATCAGTCTGATTTTGGTGTTGACTATCTCGTGATGTCCATGTATAGAGTCTTCTCTTGTGTTGTTGGAAGAGGATGTTTGTTAGGACCAGTGCATTTTCTTGGCAAAACTCTATTAGTCTTTGCCCTGCTTCATTCTGTATTCCAAGGCCAAATTTGCCTGTTACTCCAGGTGTTTCTTGACTTCCTACTTTTGCATCCCAGTCCCCTATAATGAAAAGGACATCTTTTTTGGGTGTTAGTTCTAAAAGGTCTTGTAGGTCTTCATAGAACCGTTCAACTTCAGCTTCTTCAGCATTACTGGTTGGGGCATAGACTTGGATTACTGTAATATTCAATGGTTTGCCTTGGAAATGAACAGAGATCATTCTGTCGTTTTTGAGATTGCATCCAAGTACTGCATTTTGGACTCTTTTGTTGACCATGATGGCCACTTCATTTCTTCTGAGGGATTCCTGCCTGCAGTAGTAGATATAATGGTCATCAGGGTAGCATTACTTTTTATTTCAAATATTTGGGGGCAAATAAGAGAAATCCGTTTTGAGCAAGCTTAGGCAAAATGAAGATTTAGTTGTAAGGCTCATGTAATTTCATTGAGGGCAGGGGGAGGTCTAGACTTCAGAGACTCCTGTGCCACCAGAACACTTTTTTACATGGTGGTGTCCTTTTTGAGTCCAATTTTCGTCATATGTTGTAAGTTTTCAGGCTCCAAGATTTATTGCTTGGGATACAGCATATATTCTTTAGCTGCTATTGGTAAAATTCTGGAAACAAATTATGTTCAAGCTTGGGTCATGTGCCCTTTTCAAATGAATGGTCAGGGAATGCAGTGATTCCAATTGAGTTAGATGCTGTGAGTCCAGGAGGTAAGCTTTCAGTCAAAATACATGCTTGGAATGGAGGAAAGAACATTTCTGGAAAAATGAATGTAGAAAGAAAGGACTGGATGACAGACAACAAGAAATGGTACTTGAATTTGAAACTGGAGTTTTCTCAGCAAAATTGATTTGGGGTTTTATTGTATTTGTGTTTACTGTTAGGACTTCCCTTTATACCTTAGATCAGGTAAGATACTTTTTAATACTATGTGGATCATGGTGGTTGCTTACTAATTTGTTGTTTCTAACTTGCTGCTTACTCGTAATAACTTGATATTGGGCAACAGAAATTAAAAGTTAATTCCTAAGAAAAGCATAATACCACTGCATATTCTTTTGTTTTCAGTATTAAGCAAGAATTTTCTTGATGGACTGCTGCTGCTAAATCGCTTTAGTCATGTCCAACTCTGTGCGACCCCATAGATGGCAGCCCACCAGGCTCCCTCGTCCCTGGGATTCTCCAGGCAAGAACACTGGAGTGGGTTGCCATTTCCTTCTCTAATGCATGAAAGTGAAAAGGGAAAGTGAAGTTGCTCAGTCGTGTCCGACTCTTAGCGACCCCATGGACTGCCGCCTACCAGGCTCCTCCGTCCATGGGATTTTCCAGGCAAGAGTACTGGAGTAGGGTGCCAATGCCTTCTCCACTTGATGGACTAGGCAGGGGTATTTTGTTGACATGTGATAAAACCAACTTTGACCGAAAGTAAACTTTTTAGAAGTTTGTCAAAACTTTTTTAGACGTTTATTGCTTTTAATATTTTTTAGATGTCATATGAATCTATATCTAGGTCTAAGGAATATCTGGAACTAGAGATTCAGGGTCACAAGGACCTCTTGATCACTCTTAACCCATGGTTAAATCTGTTGATTTCTTCTTTGGGATCCCTTGTTTTTTCTTTACCACAATCACTAATTTAGTTCAGATTCTGATTATACTCACATAAATGATAGCAGTGGATTCCAACTTAGCAAACTAAATTTCTCCCTGCCTAGGTTCATCTTGAATAATATGTTGTGTGCGTAGTTTTCCCAAAGCTCTTTTATAGAGTCAGTCACTGTTCAGTAGCTACTCTTAAGTGAATGAAAAGTAGACTGTAATAGATGCCTTGAGAAACTAAGTAAAACTAGAGAAAATAGGTTAAAAAAACTAGCCAGCCCTTTCTTTTTTTTTTTTTTAGTTAACTGCAAATCAGGATAACCTGCGTGTTCATTTTTTGTTTCTGTAGTTGTTCAGTTGTTTCTTTGACTTGTCTTGACTTTTCTCTGCCAGTTCTGTTACTCTTTATCTAATTCAAGCACTTCTCTTTCAAATACACTGATCAGTCACTTCTGACTCTACCCTGTTCTCTGCTTAGTCAATATTGGGGGTGTTGCCAACTTTTTTTTGAGAAATGAATTTTTATAAAGCAAGTCACACTTCTCATATGTGTATCCAAGAGAGAAAAATCTTGGACTTAACCATGGAAGTCAGATATTCCACTTTCCAAATAGTGGTTAAAAAAAAAAAAAGAAAAATTCTTTCCATGCAGTTGGTACATTACTTATCTTTTTGACATATAACTGAGCTAGATGTCAGCAGTTAGTGACAAGCTTTATTAAGGATAATGATCACAATTTATTACGTTCCACTGAAAAGGCTGGTTTGCAGTTATCTTATCCTAGAACTGATCAGAGTGGTTCTCCAGATGGTCTGATACTAACAACATCAATATCACCTGGTACTTTAAAAAATGCAGAAACTCACGCCCCACCTCAGCCCTGCTAATCTTTGAGGTGGAGTTCAGTTCTAAGTTTAAATAATCCCTCAAGGTGATTCTGTTGCCCTTGAATAAGACAGATCAAAGGTCCAACTCTTTGCAACCCCTTGAACTGCAGCAGGCCAGACTTCCCTGTCCTTCACTATCTCCCTAAGTTTGCTTAAACTCATGTTTTATTGGTAACCGTACCTCTTTTTGGTGATCTCTCAAAGTATCAGTTAAACATAGTTGTAAAAATTAGAGGTAACAGTAGCATATTAAGATAATATTAAAGACGAAATAAATATTATGAAACAAGCTGTTGGTAAATTCTCAAGGTCCATGTGAATGTTAATTGCCAGCCTACACTAAAGTGTTTTTCTTGGTTTGGCCCTTATTCATAATAGTGACCTCAGTGGCGTCTTGCTCATAGAAGTGACTTCAGTTGCTAAACCTGCTTCTAATTTGCGATGCAGAATGAGTTTATGGAAAATATGAGCTGAGATTAAGAGTTCTAGATATTACAATAAAGTCTCTGTCCGTACATCATGTTTCTCTCTGCTTGGTTTTCTTACTTACATATAAAGGTACCACTCTCATCCGGTACTTTTAAAGATCAAATAAGATAGTATAATATTCTCACTTTGTTTTTGTTAAGAAACGAGAATAAGGTAGTGAATCAAAGCATTTATCACAAATGCCTGGCATATAGAAGACGTGATGGCAGCTATATTGTCATGATTGTTTATTTAACCCATCTTTTCTACATCATATTCTTATTTCTTTCCTGATTTTGAAGTTCTTTTTTCTTAAATCCTGACTCCTAATTCCTAAATTTCTGTTTCTTTGTACCAAATGCTTATACTGGACCAGGTATCTGGAAGGACTAGATCCTTGAACACTTCAAGCATTATCTCTTATTGTACTTTGAAAGTCATAATAATTAAGTCAATTAAGTATACCAGCTGGTCATTGATTTCTTTCAGAAACAGATTCACAAACTGATTTATAACTAGAGTATCCATTTACAATATGAAATATTAATAGAAGTGTTAAACAGCATTTTCTTCCTATTTCTTTCTATAAGGAAATTTTTTTCCACATTATCGTTATTTGCTTTTTACACACAAATTCTGATTGATGGGAGTTAACTGTATGATCTAATTACTTAGTATCAGGTTATATCCTCCAGTTTGATATATTCATCCTCACTATAATAAGGTATTTCACACACAGGCTAGACTTGTTTCTGTCCATGAGTAAGACTGTGATACTACTGGAGAAATACAAAGTCTTATTTCACGATTATCCTTTTTCTAGGTTCTAAACTGACTCAGTTAAGTTTTTCTTCAGAATGTGTATGTGTATGTTATAGGTTCACACTATTTGGGTTAAATTTTATTTTTATGATTTTGTCATGTTTCCCTGATACTCTGTAACACTTAACTACTGATTAGAGTGAGTACCTTCTGCAAAAATCTCATTTCATTTCATAACATGTGGATATTTGTTCATTTCACCCTCAGGAGAGAGTGCTTTTTGTGCTTGGGGGAGGTTCAGGTCCCTGGCTGAAACAGCCTAGTATACTGTTAAGAGTATGGGCTTTTGTAATTAGACTCAAAATCTGTTTTCACTACTTGTAACTTGTGTGGTTTTTGGAGAAATTGCTTAATCTGCTAGCCTCAGTTTCCTCATCTCTGAAATGGAGATAACACAACAGTTTTGTAAGATGTACAGTAAAGATTACATGAAATGATTTTACATAATCCTAGAAAAGAATATATGGCTGATGTAACCCAGTATCATTCATGTATATTATTGCTGTTTTTGATGTGTTTGGGCTGGGCTCTAAATTTCATTCCGCTTTCTTGGTTTGTTAACTTTGTTTATAGTCTATTTTCTAATTATTCTGTTTCCCCACTCCCAAATTCTGTGTGGCTCTTAGTAAATGTGAACTGACTGTTGGTGTACAGTCGCTGAATTGAAGCAGAAAAGAATAATTAAGATTAGGGTTTTTCTGGTTTCAGAATTATATTGTTTTACTTTTTATGATTTACAAATTCTTGATAACAGTTCTAAGAATATTCTTCTGTATTAAGATTTGTGAATGATAGGAATATGAAATGTCATCTGTTAAAAATTTAACTTTTGTTTGGTCTATTTAGGAAGGCGACATGCCGATTCATGAACTTCTCAGCCTTTATGGTTATGATAGTACTATTCGGCTACCTGAAGAAGATGAGGAGGAGGAGGAGGAAGAGGAGGAAGATGATGAAGATGCTGATAATGATGATAACAGTGGATGTAGTGGGGAAAATAAAGTAAGGTTATACATATATTTTTATCTTCCTGAAGTTAAAATTTTATTGATACATTGATTTTGATTGCTTGTTTTTGTCATTTCTTTTCACTCTTAACTTTAAAGGCAATATATTTAAATATTAAAACTTAAGATATAGACATGTGTAATGCAAATTGAAAGTTCCCTATAATCTACGCCAGAGAGGCAATAGTTTGCTCTGTCATTCCTGTTTTTTTTAACGCCTGTTCTAAATAAATTTGTACAAACTTTTAAAATGCTGTTTTTTAAAGTAATAATGGCTAATTGTACTCATTTTTATTTTGTTTTGAAATAACTTTAGGTTTGCATAAGAGGTTCAAAGATAATTCAGTGCATCTCTCTGAACTCTACTCGACTTCCTCTAATGTTAGCATCTTGTGTAACCATGGTATATTCATGTAGTCTTCTAGTTTTATCTGGAATACTATGACCTTTCATCTGCAACACTTTTTCTTAAAGAGATTTAATGTATTATTTCACAGGAAGAGAATATAAAAGATTCCTCAGGTCAAGAGGATGAAACTCAGTCTTCCAATGATGATCCATCTCAATCTGTTGCTTCTCAAGATGCCCAGGAAATAATCCGTCCACGTCGATGTAAATATTTTGATACAAGTAAGTATTATTAGTTACTGTTTTTTATATGATTTTTGCTGTTTAATATTTTAGTGTTTTTTTTTTCCAATACTCTGAATTCATTGATTTGGAAATCTCGCTCATCAGTAAATGGAATTTTGTTCTAGATTATTAGTTTAGCTGTACTGGTGCTATGTTGTCCATGAATATCCTACCGTAATTATTATGTGTCACTATGATACCTGATTTTGAATGTGTTCCTTTTTTTCCACTTTTGACTGTTCTTTAAATTTGTTGTTTCATGGTCATCTTTTTTATTTTTCCTAGTCTTTTCCTCAGTTTTCCATTTTCTGCTTTCTTTGCCTCTCAGTCTAGATATATTCATAAGCATTTCTTTCTCTAACCAATGGTTCCCAAGTCTAAAGAAATTGTTGGCCCTTGAGATAGGAATATATTATACAGAGAAAGAACTCTGCTGATGTTTCTACCTCCTCAGAGTCATTGACCAGTAGTCGATACAACATTTAACGTATGTATCTTGAATATTTGCATGTGTAACTACTCCATAATGTTTTCATTCTAAGCAGGAATCCTTACCCTAGAAATAAGATAAGAAAAAATTAACCATTAGTGTTATTAGTTTAAATATGTAGTTTAAATTTCTGTATTTAAAAAAGAAAGATACTTGAATACAATACAATAACCTCTCCTGAAATGTGGTAAAGTAAAAATTGATTAAACGTGGTTACTGCTTTGTGTGAATGACTTCTGTTACACATTTTTGTTTAGAGGTCAGTGTAGGGCTGCTGGTGATAATTTTATTGTGAATTTTTCTTTTTAGGGATACAGTCCAACTTAAAAGTATTATCACTGCACAGAGAGATTAATTACATTTAATTATTTGGAGGAAATGTATTTTTCCCCTAGTTAAACCAGGAGCAGGTCCATTGCCAAAATTTGCTTAAAAGTGGGATACTAAGTGACTGTATCTTGAAATAATATATCATAGTTCAGATGTTATTTCAGTATGCATGGGAACTATACATACAGTGCCCATCTTAGCTTTTCTATAGAAAGAATTAATTTCTGTATGTGATGTTACCATTTTGAATTTTGTGTGCCATTGTAGAGTTGAGAAGATGCTGACAATCTAATGGTTTTCAGATTTCCCGCTGCTTTATGTAAAGGCATTCTTAGTCCAATATGTAAGCAAATAGCAATTTGCCTGCTCTGAATAAAACAGAAGTTGGGGAGACATACATGTGCTCTCTTCCTGCATTCCCCCAAAGTGATGTTATAGCATTCTCAAGTGTTTTAAGGACCACTGTTCAGAAACTATTATTTTGTCCCAGCTCTCATTTAATAAGGGAAGAAACTGAGATCATATAGTTTATTCTGTCACCAGGCTGTTGGAAGCAGGATTAGGTTTAGAAACAGATTGTCTTGACTCTGAATCAATTTTTTCCCTAAAGTTTTTTGTAGAGTATTATTTCATGAAAATATAGTTATCTAAGAAGATTGTCCTGGAAGGTCTATGAGTTTTGTTGTTGTTTTAACTGACAGGGTAATATTTGACTAAAAATATCTTGACCTACCTCTGCAAATACCTTTTGGCATATTTAAGTATTTAATGGTAGATGTAAGAATGGACAGGCTAAGCAATCATTTTATAGTACTATTGTCTTACTTATTCTAGATAGTGAAATAGAAGAAGAATCTGAAGAAGATGAAGATTATATACCATCAGAAGACTGGAAAAAGGTAGTTAGAGCCATATTTTCCCAAAACTTAGATAAATTAATATTTAAAGAGCCAAGTATCTTCTTTTACCAAAAGTTTGATAAAGTTGAAGTAAGTCTTCTTGTGACATATGTTCAGACTTTCCCTTAATACATCCAGGTGAGAAAGAACATAAATTTTCTTATAAATAAAATAACGATATAGAAAAATCAGACTTTGTTGAACAAGTTGGTACTCAAAGCAAAATTACAAATCCAAATTTCTAAACTAGTTAGGAACTAGACTTTTGTTAGCTACACTGTAAAAAGTATCACATGTGATTTTTTTCTTTTTTATATATGTATCTACTTGAGAAAACAATTGTGGAGGCTCTGGTATTTGTTAAGTAAATTTTCTTTAATGAGTTAGATTACAGGTTTTTCTATCCCATATTAATGTTGATACTCGCAGCTCAGAGTATATTGTGTGAAGAGTTAGATTTGGACTTTGGTATAACTATCCATAATTAATTTCTAAAATGAGTTTAAAGATAATGACATGGTCTTTAAAAATAAAATTGTATAATAGTGTATAATTAATCTCATGGTTAAACTGAAGAATTTTAAGCTGCTGCCAAACAGTTGACTTATTAGGAAGATGTATCACATTATTATGTAGAATTGATTAGGACAAATCATCTATATGAGGTGATGTCATACTTGTTGCGATAGATACCTGATTTATCTCTTAGAATCTCTGTTGAGGGTTTTGCTTTTTTTTTCCCCCTTGGTATTCTTTTCCCTAGGTCTGATTCTGAATTTAGTGCATAAACAGTCATTTATGTGGAAGCAGAATTGCCCAAAATACCAGATCGAGTGGCCTTTCTGCCCTTTTTAAGTCATGATTGTTTAATTAGTCAGTACTTTTGATCCTTCCCTGTGTTTTGTTTGTTAGTTTCTTTAAAGTTGTCTGGTCTGGATGCCAGGGGCACACTTAAGAGATAACCCCCTTTGTGGATTAAAATAAGGAAAAATCTGTATATTTTGTATTTGTAGCTGGGAAGAATGAAGTATTAAAATGACCTTGGACTGTACTACCCAAGGATTATGGGCTTCAGCCAGAATTGATGTATTTATGGGTTTCCAAAGAGATGTTGGCTTCCCTTGTAGCTCAATCAGTAAAGAATCTGTCTGCAATACAGGAGACCTGGGTTTGATTCCTGGGTTAGGGAAAATCTCCTGGAGAAGGAAATGACAACCCACTCCAGTATTTTTGCCTGAAGAATCCCCTGAACAGAGGAGCCTGGCAGACTACTGCCCATGGGGGTCACAAGAGTTGCACACAACTTAGCGGTTAAACTACCACAAAGAGATGTTTAGAAAAGAGAGACATCAGTGTGGGTTAAAGTGGTAAGGAAAGATTATCATAGTGCATGTATTAATTATTAATAACTTGAATGATTAATGAATGAATGATGGGACTGAAGACAGAAAAAAAGGATCACAGAAGTTACTATTTGTGTGACTTGTTTGAGCAAGTGTTAACTACATGCAGAAATTAAAATTAGAAAAGCTGGAAACTTTGGTAATCAACTTAAACTGTTATTTTCTACCACATATCCAAGTTTGTTTTTTCTCCAGTATAAATTGATTTTGTATCTGGAGTGTCCCCATAGAGTGTTTGATTGAGCCTTGAATTTTTTCTTTTTTTAAATGAAGCAGTACAAACTCAAAGGAGGGAGAACATGGGGGAGATAAAGCCCTCATTACTAGGAAGTATTAGTCCCGTCCTCAGGAAAATTATGTAATAAAGCAAATCCAGATTTATATAATAAAGTAAATCCAGATTGTCTTATTTTAGTCCGATTTGTAAAAAGCTGTCAGGATTCAGAGATTAATCTTCTAAGGCTTGTAAGACAAAATTAAATTTTTATTGAAACCTGAGGTAGAGGAAACAGCTTTGAAACCAAACCTGAGTTCAAGTTATAGCCCAGAATTTACTAATAATGTGATCCTAAGGAAACTCATTTTCTTGAGTTTCATCTCCTTACATACAGTTATAGGGACAGCAGATTCAGCCTTGTCGAAGTTGGTGAGGATTAAATAAAAATTTTGCATAGATACTTGGTACATAATGCTCCTAAATACTGTTTTCCTTCATTTCCCTACAGAACAAATTTAAGGTGAAAAGTTTCTGAACGCAATAGGAAAAAGGAGAGGCATCTTTTCTTTATACTAAGCTAGAAATTATCAACCCTGGCTTCATGTTAAAATCACTTAAAGAAATCTTAATGCTGGTTACCATGGCCTTCATCCAGAGATTCTAGTTTATTTGGTCTAGGATAGATCCAACATTGAATATTTTTAGAAGCACCCCTAGCCAGGGTTGATAACTTGACTATTCCCTATAGGTGGAGATGAGTTAACTTAAAAGGGACACAAGAAGTGACAATAGGGTATCCTTTTTTATAGTGAAAGACATAAGGAAAATTCCTATGTATGAGTGGAAAAAATGTGTGTGTGGTATTTTTAGAAAAACTAACTGGTTTTCCTGTACAGGTGCAGCAATAAATTTATTACATAGACATGTCTTTGAAGTTACACTAGATAAAATGAAGCTCTAGCATCAGTGGGAAACAGTAATAGGAGAGAGGAACTCTTCAAATCCCAGGAGTTATTTAAACTTACTAGACCATGATTTCATACCTTTCCTACGTAAGTCTTTATTCTGAAAATACAGTAACTGTTAACATTTAGCCACAGACAAAAGAGGGCCCATGTAATTAATCTTGGTCCCTATGTCTTATGTTAATAAAATCTCATCAGTGGTGACCTCTAATTGTCATTCTGAACAGCCAGTTTCCCCTAACTTGTGTTTTGACTATATAGATTGATTATCAGATTTCCTAAAATAAGATTGAATTATGTTTGGGAGAAGTTATGATTTCATCTTACATTGTTTTAATGAAAGTTAGGCACTGATTACCTGTCCATTTGGTTTGAAGTTTTATTTATTTGGCCTCTACTGGGCTTTATTCAAACTGTTTTTGTTATTTCCTTTACCTTAAAGCTCTGGTTCTCAGACTTCATTGTGTGTCAGAATTATATGGATAGCTTGTTAAAATACTTAATTGCTGAGTCCCATCCTCATAGTTTCTGGTTCGGTAGGTCTGGGGTAAGACCTGAGTATTTGCATTTCTCAGTTTCCCAGGGAAGCTGATTGAGAGACCATAGCTTAGAGTGGGTACTCTGAAAATACCTTAATTTGACTTTCTGCTTTTTAGAGTTATCTTATCAGTTGAATTATGAGAATTCATTTTTATTTCTTTTTCTCCATATTTTAAAGTTCATATCCATTGTCTATATTGCATTTCACCTCATCATTATTACTGATACTTTCATCCAATCATATCCAAGCTCTTATCTATTATTAACTCATTCATCCTCACAATACTCCTCTGAGGTAGTTAATTGGTTGTAACTATTTTATGACAGAAACCAGGAACAGTTAACCCAGGAAGATGGTAAATCTAGAAAGTGGACATAAAATCTGTTACTCCATCTTATTAACATTTTATATTTTTTAAAATAGGAGATTATGGTGGGCTCCATGTTTCAAGCAGAGATTCCAGTTGGCATTTGTAGATACAAAGAAAATGAAAAAGGTGGGTCATTCATATATTTACATAGCTGAATACATGCTTTTAAAAAGCAGGAATTGATGAACTGTTTTTATAATGGGATAAGAACATGACAGTTCATTTGTTACCCCGTGATTTATGAAAGAAGACCCCTACACCATATCTGTAAGGAATATTTTCTGTTTTCTTCACTTTTGTTCATAGAAGTCTAGCCAAAAAAGAAAGAAAAGTGAATGCTTCTTTGGTATTGTATTATTAGATGACTTAAGACATCCTTTTAATCTTTTTTTATATTTTAAATACTCTGAATATACCCTTTTATAAACTTTATAATTTATATTTTAAAAGGTTATTTTGTAGGTTATTTTGTTTCAGTGGAAGCCATTGACAGAGTTTTTAAAAAACTTAAGTGTAAACAACTGATATAAAAAGCTTATTTGCTCCTGAAATTTTTAATATTATTAATATTGAGTGTTTTGCTGTTTGTGTTATTTAATTTGGAAAGACAAACTTGTGTACTTAAATTTTGCATGATCTTTTGTTCATTTTTTTGTGTAATAGTGCTAAGGTAAGTCATAAAGATTAAGTACTTGAACTTCTGAAAACAGAATACTTGAGGATTTTTTTTTTTAAGTCTATTTCAAATTATCCACTTTGGGAAAGTTCCAGAGAGGGAGAGAGAGAGTGTGTGCGGTGTGACATCACTCAGTGTTAGAAATCTTTCTTCATTTCTTTTATTTCAGTTTTCTTTTCCACATTTCAGCTTACATATGCAGAGCCTCTGGGAGTTATAAAAGTCTTGTTTGTTTTCTTTTTAACTGAAAACCTATTTTATATTCTAAGCGTCTGCTTTCAGGGCAGAGCCCCAGATCAGAAGTCATTATAGGAATATCACAGGCTCTAGTAAATTGTAGTGACAACGGAAATGTTTTAGCACACTAGTAATAGCTTTCAAGTTAATTTCTGAAACATATAGGAACATTAAAGGTATCAGTATGGAATGACCTTATTGTATACTGAAATTCTGTGCACAATTTTTGTAAATCATTGTAATTGTGTGCAAAAATGAATGATCCATTGGGTTTTTGATTTTTTTGTATGTGGCAAATTAACGTTACAGTTAAAGGCAGTTTTAATTATTTCTTAATATGTTTGTCTTTTAACATTTTTGCCTTATTAGATATCACAGTGAATAGTGATCACAATTTCCAATTTTGGTTTAATGTTTTTCCATTTTAGCTAATTTTAGAAAGCAATTGCTTTCTTTTTGTTTTTGTTTTTTTTTCAGGACCCTTTCTTACTCTGAGAATTTAAGCATGTTACATTGTATGAGGATCAGATGAGATTTAACACAGTTACTGCCTTAGAGGAGTCACTGTGGTTCAGGTCCTTTCCTCTGTTTTTTAGTTCTATAATAGAAATTCATACCTTTGTCATGATATCAAGAACTCATCTGCATTTAGGTTAACCTGTGCACATGAACCAAACTTGTTAAACTGTTCAGTAAACCACACTATGAAATAAAACTGTCAAAGGGATAGTGCTGATTAGAGCCTTTTTTCCTTACAGAAAAAGTTTTGTATTTTTCATCGATTTGGTGAGCACATTCAAAAGGGTGAGCATTTAGTTTGGGTGATTTTGATTTTGATATCTTGGTACCTGCACAGTAAGAAGTTCTTTGGCAGATTGATTAGAATTTTTCATTGCTTAAGTAAACCCTGTTACTGAGTATCCTGAAGAGATATTGATAAAGCTTGTCTCTTAAATTTATGTAAATGATCGTTTTTAGTTAACAGAGTATATTATAATCATTTGTTTATTCAGCTTTGTATCCTTAGTATACCTTGAGTGATCTAAAACATAGACACTTAGTAAACATTTGAGTTACTCCATGGTTGCAGAATAGTGTTAACAGAACTTATATGGAGTCAGTGAACTTGAGGCTATCTAGGCATTTGGCCTTGCACGGATAACTGCTTCTTTTTCTCCTCATCTATAAAATAGCAAATCTTTAAAATAGCAAGTATTTATAGAGCTTTTTCTCAGGAGTTACACGTGATGTTGTTATGTGTGGCACTTAGGGGCACAGTGTTTGGCACATAAAAAATGCTCGATAAATAACATTAATGTCCATTAAATAATTAATCTTATTCTTATGTTTAGGTTTAGGTTTTATTATTCAGATTTTCAGAAAGTATCCATTTATGCTCTTTTGCTTGCAGGTGACAAAGTTTAAACTGAGTTCAGTTAGCTTTAGCAAAAAAGAATTTACTTGATTGCTTTACTAGGAAGTTCTGGCTAATCTGTCTTCAAATAAATCTGGATTTAGGGCTTTTTATAATATTAGATCTCTCCTTTGCCTCTTTCCTTTATTGTCAGACAAGGTAGGATGGCTCCTGGGAGCTCATGACTTATACTTTTTACGATCCTAGTCAGGAACCAGGAAAAATGAGAACTTTCCCATCCCTCTTTGCTCCAGCAAAAGTCCTGGAGAGAGCTTCTATTGACTCAGCTTGAATCTTACCCAGCCAGAAGTAATTACTGTGACCCAAGAGCTGAGTGAGTACTCTGGCTCATTTATCTCTTCTTTGGGCTCCAGGGTGCAGTGTCAACCCTGCTCAGACTGTATGAAAAGGGTTTAATTCGCAAAAAAGTTCGCTGGGCATATGAAAACCATGATTGTTTCTCCCATGTACTAAAAACTGAGTAAATGCCGTATCTTTGAGATAATTCTAAATAGTTCACATGCTTGGTAAACATCTTAAAATGCACAGGACCCCTTTCCCCAAACTCAGAGTTATCTGGCCAAAGGTGTCAGTAATACTAAAACTGAGAACTCTTTACTAGATTAGTTGAGAATTAGATGG
The DNA here is from genome assembly GCF_000754665.1 of Bison bison bison. Taxonomy (NCBI): domain Eukaryota; kingdom Metazoa; phylum Chordata; class Mammalia; order Artiodactyla; family Bovidae; genus Bison; species Bison bison. The sequence goes on from NW_011494862.1 coordinate 2,179,836, forward strand.
GCTACTTAGGGAAAAAAGTCAAAGAAATAAGGTATCCCCAAATTTTCATGCTTGCATGATGTAAGTTTTAGAGTGAACTTGGTTAGCACTAGCAGAGGACTGTGTGACTTGTTGTTTCTAATGAACATTAGACAAATTACTGATTCTTAAGTCACTTACTGAAAAATGAACACATATATTACCCTTAGTTGATAATAATAATACTGTTGAGACAGAAAGTTAAATTAATCTACACGTAGGTAAAGCTCAGCTAGACAACTTAAAATTCATGTCATTAATCACAGTGTGACCTTTTAAGATGTGGAAATTTCTATGGTAAACCACATTATTACATCTTGCTAATTATGTTTTAGCATTTCATCCTCATAATATATTGATCAGGTAGAATTTTTACTTGAGCATTAAAATGTGATGACACAGAAACCAGAGGTTAATAAATTCATTTATTTATTCACATTTATTTGTAGTCACTAGGAATTTCCAAGATTGTCAAAGTTTATGATTTTGTGATAAGTAGTTTCGCAGTTTTCTGCATTAGTCTTTCCCCTTCTCACCCCCAACACACACATAATGAACTTTGTTAAATTATTTTGAATTCATTTTGCCTATGACACACTTAAAAATGCCATAAAAAGCACTTCCCCAATTAACCTGTGTTAATACATTATATGAGCTCTTGCCTTCTGAACTCCTTCACTTATTTATAACTACTTGTAAGTTATTTTTCTGCCGGGGTCCAGCCCCGGCTAATCCAGGGTATTCGAAGCGGGGACGGCATCGGCGACCTATTTATTTAAATATTTTATCAAAGATATAGAGTAATAGGATGAGGATAGCTCACTAGGAAAATTCACTGGAGAAAAGAGGCTGAGTAGCTTGGTTTACGCGGGAGACCAATAAAACTTCAAGACAAGAAGTTTGCACCACTTACGTAGGCCACAGGCGTCTTTCCGTTCTCCCGAAGGAGAGGAGACACTGAGGCCTTCCCGGTCGGATCTTAGAAGCCCAGGCATAATTAGCAAGCATGGCGGGTTCCGTGCTCCAGATGGAGACTCAGCCAGAATTTGGGAGAGAGAGCGACATGGGGAGACCAAGTTTTGGTGAACAAGGCCCGCACTTTATTTTCCAAAGTAGTTTTTATACCTTAAGTTGTGCATAGAGGATAATGGGGGAAGGGGTGGAGTCATGCAAGAACAGCAGTTCCTGGTCCTAATCGAAGCCAGGCTTTCAAACTTATCATATGCAAAAGTTCAGGTGAATTACATCATCTTCTGGCCAGGAGGCCTGTTAACATTTTAAGAAACTTATCTTTCTCTAAAGGTGATTATTCCAAAGTCAGGCACCAGCCTCCAAAAAAGCACTGGACAAAGCTGCATTCCTATAGTGCAAAGGTGAGGTGGGCTCAATCAAGAAAAGAATTAACTCAAGGGTCCAAGGTTACAAACATTGAGGCTACTACTTACATTTCTATACACCCATTATATCAATCAATACACTGCCAAGAACATAGTAGATAAGGAGTATGGAGACTTAGCAGCAAACATTGGCCCAATAAGTGAAAAAACCTTTCACCAATACAATTTTTAATCAATCTTTGAACTACTCAAAGGAATCTGTGTTTAGACAGTTTAGAACATCTCCTGCCTCTCAGTTGGGAGGCTCTGAACAATCACATGTGGCCGGAAAAACCTATTCAGGCAGGCTAGAGGATTTCCAAAGGAGTTTGTAGGTTAAACACTGTCACACCCAGGAATTATTAACTGGAGCTGTAAGCTAACTCTTTTTTCAGAGAGAGGTAGTGGGGGACAGCCCCCCGTAAAGTCAGAGGTGTAGGTGAAAGCACAAAGCAGAAAGTAGGCAGACTCTGGTTTTGGGGGTAGATGCTCGAGAATTTCCAGGGCAACTCCTGAGGCTCGATCCCGCCTTTGCGTATGCGAGCCTCCTTCCTCATGACCTTTGTCATGGGTGGAGCTCCTCACGATGGCTCCTGGCAGTGATAGAATTCCAGTTGAGCTATTCCAGATCCTGAAAGATGATGCTGTGGAAAGTGCTGCACTCAATATGCAATATGCACTCAATATACAATATGCTGGCTACTTATGATTGCTTTTTAAAAGTTCTAATTTAAATTTGATAATTCATTAGAATGAAGAAGTTTCAGAAGATGTTACATTTCAGTGATTGGAATCTTTCAAAATCCAGCGTGTTCATGAAGTTATACTAATTATTTATAATGGAGTATTTTTTCTTTCTATTGCTGTTATATTTGTAGAGGTTAATGTCATATTTATAGAGATCATTCCTCCATGTTTTCTTATGTTTTATCATAGAAGTTGCGTTTCTCTTGGCATTTAGTCATTCTTCAATAGACATTTAATAAATATTAGTTGTGTTTCCTGTTTTATTTAGAGCATAGTCAAAAGTCATATTTTATTTAGAATATAAACTTAACTGCCAAATAATCCATCTACTTCTGGAACCAATTAAGGCAGTGTGGTTTATTCTCTGAGAATTCTAGCTGTTCTCAACTGTGTCATTTAAAAAAACCTTTCTTTTAACAATTTTATATTTTTGTTTTTGGCTGTGCTGGGTCTCTGTAGCTGCATGGGCTTTTCTGTACTTGAGGCAGGTGGGGGCTACTCTTCATTGGGGCGCATGGCCTTCTCATTGTGGTGGCTTCTCTTGTTGTGGAGCACGGACTCCAGGGCACATGGGCTTCAGTAGTTGTGGTTCCTAGGCTCTAGAACACAGGCTCAGTAGTTGTGGCATACAGACTTAGTTGCTCTGTGGCACATGGAATCTTCCTGGACCAGGAATCATTGTTGTTTTTAATATATAGTAATTGTGTAGCATTAAGTATCATATTCTCAGGGTTATCCTGTCTGACTGAGGTGCATGCACTGGTTCAATTGCAGTCATGTCCGACTCTTTGTGATCCCATGGACTATAGCCTGCCAGGCTTCTTGTCCATGGAATTCTCCAGGCAAAAATACTGAAATGGGTAGCCATTACTTTCTTCAGGGAATCTTCCTGACCCAGGGATCGAACGTAGGTCTTCTGTATTTCAGGCAGTTTCTTTACCGTCTGAGCCATGTCTTGTGTACTCAGTTTAAATAAGGATGTGTTTGCAACCTGTGACTTGGGACTTCCAGATTGACTCCAGAAGTATCTCTGAGTGTGTGCTTGTTTCACAGGCCCAACATGGGAGTATCTGGAAGAACACTGGGGACTCAGGGACCCACCCTCCATTGTCTTCTTCCTGAACCAGGGTTTCATTGTAAGGCACTGTCCATCTCCCACTCTCAAACCAAGAATACATGGACTGTAGTATGGAAACAGGCTGAGTAGAGCCCAGAAGTCAATAGCAGTATATCCAGATTCCCTTTATCATGGGAGTTTATTGTATTTACAGTTTAGAGAGTTTCAGTAGGATTATACCAGTGGGTTAGAAAAGGAATGCAGTTTACTAAGGAAAAATTTCTAGAGCTTGTCTTTTGATCTATACTCTTTTGGGAAACAAGGGTATAATATTTTGAAGTGTTTGTGTGTAGTGACAGGGGAGTGGGTAGGGATATGGTAATTTATAAGAAAACACTTAACACAGTACCTGGTATGTCTCAAACAAGGAAGTTTGACACTGTCAGCTATGCCTTGACTCTTAAATTCAAAGTCTTTTCTCTAGCTGGCTCCTTTCTAGTGTCATCTAAGTGGTTATGTCTCCTATTTGGGGCTTCCCCGGTGATTCAGGGGTTAAGAATCCGCCTGCAATGCAGGAGCCACAGAAAGACAGGGTCTCCATCCCTGGGTTGGGAAGATCCCCTGGAGGAGGGCATGGCAACCCACTCCAGTATTCTTGCTGGGAGAATCCATGGACAGAGGAGCCTGGCAGGCTACAGTCCATAGAATCACAAAGAGTCAGACACAATTGAAGTGACTTAGCATGCACTCACATCTCCTAACTTTAAACACCAACAAACAAAACCAAAAAGTTCTTCAGCTATGCTTCTTCTCTAGCTACTTACTCTGTCTTCGTCCCTCATAGTGGGACTTTTTTTCAAAAGAGGTTTCTGCTTCTTCACCTTCTGTTTCCTCCTCAGTCCTCTCCAGTATGGCTTTGGCCATTTCTGCATAGAAAACATTTTTTAAAGATTCACCTCTTCATTAGTAAATCCAGCGCACTTTTAAAATCTTCATCCTGGGGAGAACAAGTTGGCGGAGGAGTAGGTGGATGTGGAGTACGTCTCTCTCCATGGATACATTCAGATATACACCTTCAGACATAGAAGTGCATGCAGAACTCAGGACAGGAGTACCTGACCAGAAGAAAAGAATATATAGAACCACCAAAAACTTGGTAGGATGAAGCAACTAGGGGGAGAAATGGGAGTGTTAGTAGGACTGGACCTGCCCTCAGCGGGTGGAGGAACTGAAGCAGAGGTCTGATCCCCACACTGGGGCAATTGTCTGAGTCAGGGGAGAAACATTTAAGGCTGAGAGTGAAACAGCTGATCTGTGGCAGCCTAAATGGAATGAGAGTCAGACAGTCCTTGCTGGAGCCATACATATCCCAGACAGGGACGCAGTTCTCCTGGAAGATGCAGCAGCTGGGAGCTGGAGTTTAGGGATTGTGGAGCAATCCCAGGGAAAGTTCTGCTGTTGACTGTGCAGAGGCAGATCTAGGGGATGTGAAGGAGGAAATTGTGGTGGGAAATGCCTGTGGAGGAAAGCTGGGCAGCCATGGAAGCAAGGCAGTACTGCTGAGTCACATGTAGGGGATGGAGCCATCACCATAGTGTCTCTCTCCCCACACTACCACCATTGACAGCTGAACAGTAGAAAGGCTGACCCATCAAACGCCTGACGCACTGAACTATAGAGCAGGATCCCAGCCAGGGCTCCCTCTATATGCCTGACGCTCTGAACAGTAGAGAAGGACCCCAGGCAAGAGAGCCCTCTAAGTGCCTGAATGGACAGAGCTACGGAGAAAGACTGGCTAAAGAGGCCTTCTGATTGCCAGCTGCAAGAGGCTCAAAAAAAGACTCTGATAAAGCCATAATGCTTGTGGTGGAAGCAATCAGTGTCCCTGTACAACTTGGCGCCACCAGGGTTCCCGCAGGCCAAGCAGCTGTGTCACCTTCACGCTCAACTCTCACTGGGGCAGAGCTGCCACAGGCAAAAAAGTCTTGCATCTATACATGCAGGGTCACTTCGGTAGTGTCTGACTCTTTGTGACCCTGTAGACTGTGGCCTTCCAGGCTTCTCTCTCAGGGAGCGGAGGTTCTCCAGGCAAGAATACTGGAGCATATTGGCCAATGCTGGTTGCCATACCCTTCTAGAGCACTATATTTCCTGCTGTTCTAGCTGCCATCTTCCCTCAGTATCTGGTGCTGCCAGAACCCTTGTCACCCAAGCAGCTGCACCACCTCCACACCTGGCCCTCACGGGGGCAAACCCAAGTCCTCCAGGGAAGCCCCAGGAGCAAACCCCAGTGGACGACCCACATCCAGAGGTGGAAATAAAACCACAGTTGAAACCCAGGGGTAGTGTGACTAAGGAAGAAGACCCAAAACCTTCCCACCAGCTGTACAAGCTGCAGATTAAATCCACACAGTCAACTGGCCAGACTCTGTGTCTGTGGAATATATAAAAGGTCATTGAGAGCTGTCACAAAAGAAAACACACTAGTCCTGTTAGCTGTGGACATTGGAGGCAAGAACACACAGGAGTAGGACCAGATAAGAGTCTGAGCTGCCCTCACAGCAGGTCAGAGATCAGCACAGTGTCAGAGGGCATCCTAGGGAGGTGAGTGGACAGTGACTCCCAGTGAGGGAAAGGACTCTGACAGCAGTGACTCAAGAAAAACATGTGTTATTCTTATGTTTTGACTTGTTCTGTAGATTCTTTTGGATTTTCTTGTCTTCCTCACCCCTCCTCTGTTATAGTTGTTGATTTTATTGGCACTATGAAATCTAATTAAGCTTTTGAGTTTTGTGGTTTTTTTTGCCTTCAGTTACATTTTTCCCTCAGTCACATTAAAAAAAAACCATTTTTTATTGTTGTTATAAACCTTTGCCTCTACATTGGGCTTCTGCAGTTCTGTGGAATCCCCCCCCCCCTTTTTTTTGTTTTCTCTTTTTTAGTTTTAATTTTTTAAACGTATTGTTTTTTCTATATTTATTCCTTTGTTTGCTTTTCCTACTGTCTTTTCCCCTTGCAGTTAATCTTTAATGTATATAAATCTTCTTTATCTACCTCTTTGTAAACTTGCATATTTATTCTTTCTTTCTTTTCTTTCTCTCTTTTCCACTCAACGTATTTGTTAGTTTTATTTTCATTGCTTTATTCCCCACTTAGCACCTGCTTTAGTTTTGTTTTCCGGTTTGTGCTTTAGTTAGTTTTGTTCTTAACTGGTAAATATAATTTTTGATTTTCTTTGTTCACTGGGTCAGTCTGCTGTTCTTTATTTTTGTTGGACTGTTTTGACTTTGCTCATGGATGGATATGTATATGTATGTTCCATTATTTTAATTATTATTTGCCTGATTTTGTAACTGCCATTTGTCTGGGGTTCATCTTTGGCCTCTCATTCTTGGATATTTGTTTTAATCTCAGTTAATGCCATGACAAATCACTTGTGAAATCTTCGTTCCTGACCAGAGATCAATTTCTGAGCCTTGGGAGTGGGGGCACTGACTATAAGACCCTAGACTACTGGAGAACTAACCCTAGGGATATCACATAGTGAAGGAGAGCACTTGAATACAAAACCTGGCGTCACCCAACCACCAGTAGCAACCTGTGCAGGACACCTCATCTAAACAACAAACAAAACAAAAATATAAACCTAGTCATCAGAAGACTGGATTACCACCTCACTCAGCCTTGCCCATCAGAAGAAAAACAAACAAAACCTCAGTACAAATCTCACCCTATTAAGCTTATACAAATCACTGGACCAACCTTAGGAGGGCAGAAACCAAAAGAAAGAATTAATTCACCTTGAAGTCACCTTGGAAAAGGAGACCTCAAACAATAAGTTTGAAGAAAAGAAAGAAAATGCAGAGAAATACTGCACAAATGAAGGAACAAACTAGAAACACAGAAGTGAAAATAAATGAAGAGGAAATAGGCAAACTACCTGAGAACTCAGAATAATCATAGTAAAGATAATCAAAAACCTTGAAAACAAAATGGAGCAAATGCAAGAATCAATTAACAAAGACCTAGAAGAAGTAAAGGATAAACATACAGAGACAAACAACAAAATTACTGAAATTAATAAATCTCAGTTATGTTCTAGGAGGAATCAATAGCAGAATATCTGAAGCAGAAGAACAAATCAATGAGCTGGAAGAAAAATGGTGAAAATAAAGTAAAAGAATGAAAAGAACTAAGGATCGTCTCAGAGACCTTTGGGACAATATCAAACACACCAACATTCCAATTATAGGGGTTCCAGAAGAAGAGGAAAAGGGTGTGAGAAAATTTTTGAAGAGATCATAGTTAAAAATTTCCCCAACGTGGAAAACGAAATAGTCTATCAAGTCCAAGAGGCACAAAGAGTCCTATACAGGATAAACGGAAGGAGAAACACGCCAAGACACATACTAATCAAACTAACAAAAACTAAAAGAAAGAATTTTAAAAGCAGCAAGGGAGAAGCAACAAGTAACATACAAGGAAAACCCCATACTCTTAACAGCTGGCGTTTCAGCAGAAACTCTGCAGGCCAGAAGGGAATGGCAACAAAAGGGAAAATCTACAACCAAGATTACTGTACCCGGCAAGGATCTCATTCAAAATTAATGGAGAAATAAAAAAGTTTTTCAGACCACCAAAAGTTAAGAGAATTCAGTACCACCAGGCAAGCTTTAACAACAAATGTTAAAGGGACTTACATAGTCAAGAAATACAAGAGAAGAAAAAAGATCTACAAAATCAACCCCAAGCAGTTAAGAAAACGGAAATAGCAACATATATATCAAAAATTAATTTAAATGGATTAAATGCTCCAACCCAAAGACAGACTGGCTGAATGGATACAAAACAAGATCCATATGTATGCTGTCTACAAGAAACCCACTTCAGACCTCAAGACACACAGTGAAAGTGAGAGGATGGAAAAATATATTCCATGCAAATGAGAAGCAAAAGAAAGCTGAAGTAGCAATCCTCCTATCAGACAAAGTAGACCTTAAAGAAGATTACAAGAGAGAAGGAAGGTCACTATATAATGATCAAGGGATCAATCCAAGAGGAAGACATAACAATTGTAAATACCTATGCACACAGCATAGGAGCACCTCAATATATAAGACAAACACAGACAAAAGGAGAAGTTGACAGTTAACACAATAATAATAGGAGACTTTTAAGAGCCCACTCACACCAATGGACAGATCATCAAAACAGAAAATTAATAAGGAAACACAAGTCTTAAAAATGATACATTAGAGGAGATGGATCTCATTGATATCTTCAGGACATTCCATCCAAACACAGAAGAATACACCTTCTTCTCAAGTGCACATGGAACATTCCCCAGGATAGTCCACATCTCGGGTCACAAATCAAACCTCAGTAAATTTAAGAAAGTTGAAATCGTATCAAGCATCTTCTCCAACCACAGCACTATGAGACTAGATAGCAATTACAAGAAAAAATCTGTAAGAAACACAAACACATGGAGGTTAAGCAACACATTTCTAAATAACCAAAAGGTTACTAAAGAAATCAAAAGTGAAATCAAATTATTTCTAGAAACAAATGACAAAACAATGACAACTCAAAACCTCTGGGATGGAAGTTTATAGCAACGAATAGACAACCTAACTTTACACCTGAAACAACTGGAAAAAGAACAACAACAACAACAACAACAAAAAATTAGTAGAAGGAAAGAAATAATAAAGATCTGTGCAGAAATTAACGAAAAAGAAATGAAAGAATTAGTAAAGATTAATAAAACTAAAAACTGGTTCTTTGAGAAGATAAAATTGACAAGTCTTTAGCCAGACTCATCAAGAAAAGAAAAAGAGAATCAAATCAACAAAATTAGAAATGAAAAAGGAGAGGTTACAGCAGACAACACAGAAATACAAAGGATTATAAGTGACTATTATGAATAACTATATGGCAATAAAATAGATAACCAAGAAGAAACGGACAGATTCTTAGAAAAGTTCAATCTCCCAAGACTAAACCAGGAAGAAATAGAAATTAATGAACAACCCAGTTACAAGCACTGAAATTGAATCTGTGATCAAAAATCTCCCCAAAAATCAAAAGCCCAGAACCAGGTGGCTTCACAGGAGAATTGTATCAAACATTTAGAGAAGAGCTAATCCCTCTCCTTCTAATACTCTTTCAAAGAATTGCAGAGTAAGGAACGCTTCAAAACTCATTCTATGAGGTCCCTATCACCCTGATACCAACACCAGACAAAGACAACACAAAAAAAGAAAACTTCAGTATCACTGATGAACATAGATGCAAAAATCCTCAACAAATTTTAGCAAACAGAATTCAGCAAAACATCAAAAAGCTCATAACCATGATCAAGTTGGGTTATTCCAGGAATGCAAGGATTCTTCAATATATGAATCAGTGTGATACACCATATTAACAAATTGAAAGATAAAAACCATATGATCATCTCAACAGATGCAGAAAAGGCCTTTGACAAAATTCAGCACCCATTTTTGATTAAAACTCTTCAAAAAAAAAATGGGCATAGAAGGAACCTACCTCAACATAGTAAAGGCCATATATAATAAGCCTACAGCAAACATTATTCTCAATGGTGAAAAACTTTAAAGTATTCAGCCTATGATCAGGAACAAGACAAGGGTGTCCACTTTCACCACTGTTATTCAACATAATTCTGGAAGTCCTAGCTATAGCAATCAGAGAAGAAAAAGAAATAAAAGGAATCCAGATTGGAAGAGAAGTAAAGCTCTCACTGTGACATAATACTGTATATAGAAAACCCTAAAGATAGTATCAGAAAATTACTAGAGCTAATCAGTGAATTTAGCAAAGTTGCAGGATATAAAATCAATACACAGATATCACTTGCATTTCTATATACTAACAATGAAAAATCAGATAGAGAAATTAAGGAATCCCATTCACCACTGCAACAAAAAATTAAATATCTAGGAATAACCTAAGGAGACAAAAGAAATGTACACAGAAAATTATAGGACACTAATGAGAGAAATCAAAGATGACATAAACTGATGGAGAGAGATTCCATGTTCCTGGGTAGTAGGAATCAATATTGTGAAAATGACTGTACTACCAAATGCAGTCTATAGATTCAGTGTGATCCCTATCAAATTACCAATGGCATTTTTCACTGAACTAGAACAAAAATGTTCACATTTCATATGGAAACACAGAAGGCCCTGAATAGCCAAAGCAGTGTTGAGAAAAAAGAATGGAGCTGGAGGAATCAACCGTCCTGATTTCAGATTATGCTACAAAGCTACAGTTATCAAGACAGTATGGTACTGGCACAAAAACAAAAGTAATAGAACAATGGAATAAGATAAAAGCCCAGAAATAAACCCATGCACCTGTAGGAACCTTATTTTTGACAGAGGAGGCAAAAATACACAATGGAGCAAAGACAACCTCTTCAATAAATGGTACTTGGAAAACTGGACAGCTTCGTGTAAAAGAATGAAATTATAACACTTCCTAACACCATACACATCAGTTCAGTTCAGTCACTTAGTCGTATCCGACTCTTTGCTGCCCCATGAATCACAACATGCCAGGCCTCCCTATCCATCACCAACTCCCGGAGTTTTCTCAAACTCAAGTCCATCGAGTTGGTGATGCCATCCAGCCATCTCATCCTCTGCCGTCCCCTTTTTCTCTTGCTGCCGATCCCTCCCAGCATCAGAGTCTCTTCCAATGAGTCACCTCTTTGCATGAGGTGGCCAAAGTATTTGGAGTTTCAGCTTTAGCATCAGTCCTTCCAAAGAACACCCAAGACTGATCTCCTTCAGAATGGACTGGTTGGATCTCCTTGCAGTCCAAGGGACTCTAACGAGTCTTCTCCAACACCACAGTTCAAAAGCATCAATTCTTTGGCACTCAGCTTTCTTCACAGTCCAACTCTCACATCCATACATGACCACTGGAAAAACCATAGCCTTGACTAGACGGACCTTTGTTGGCAAAGTAATGTCTCTGCTTTTGAATATGCTATCTAGGTTGGTCATAACTTTCCTTCCAAGGAGTAAGCGTCTTTTAATTTCATGGCTGCAGTCACCATCTGCAGTGATTTTGGAGCCCCCCAAAATAAAAGTCTGACACTGTTTCCCCATCTGTATCCCATGAAGTGATGGGTCCGGATGCCATGATCTTAGTTTTCTGAATGTTGAGCTTTAAGGCAACTTTTTCACTCTCCTCTTTCATCAAGAGGCTCCTTAGTTCCTCTTTACCTTCTGCCATAAGAGTGGTGTCAACTTCATATCTGAGGTATTGATATTTCTCCTGGCAATCTCAATTCCAGCTTGTGCTTCTTCAGCCCAGCATTTCTCATGATGTACTCTGCATATAAGTTAAATAAGCAGGGTGACAATATACAGCCTTGACGTACTCCTTTTCCTGTTTGGAACCAGTCTGTTGTTCCATGTCCAGTTCTAACTGTTGCTTCCTGACCTGCATATAGGTTTCTCAAGAGGCAGGTCAGGTGGTCTGGTATTCCATACACATAGATAAACTCAAAATAGATTAAAGACCTACATGTAAGACCAGAAACTGTAAAACTCTTAAGAGTAAAACATAGGCAGAACACTCGATGACATAAAGCAAGATCCTGTCTGACCCACCTCCTAGAGTAACAGAAATAAAAACAAAAGTAAACAAGTTGGACCTGATTAAACTTAAAAGCTTTCGCACAGCAAAAGAAACTAAGCAAGGTGAAAAGACAATCCTCAGAATGGGGGAAAATAATAGTAAATGAAAAAACTGACAAAGGATTAATTTCCAAAATATAAGCAGCTCATACAACTCAATGCCAGAAAAACAGACAACCCAATCAAAAAATGGGGAAAAGATCTAAACAGACATTTCTCCAAAGAATCATTCAAGTGGCTAACAAACACATGAAAAGATGCTCAGTATCACTCATTATTAGAGAAATGCACATCAAAACTACAATTGAGATATACTGCCTCACACCGGTCAGAATGGCCATCTTTGAAAAGTCTGCAAACAAATGCTGAAGAGGGTGTGGAGAAAAGGGAATGCTCTTGCACTGTTGGTGGGAATGTAAATTGATACAGCAACTATGGAAGACAGTATGGAGATTCCTTTGACAACTAGGAATAAAACCACCATATGGCTCAGCAGTCCCACTCCTCGGCATATACCCCGAACAAACCAAAATTGAAAAAGACACGTGTATCCCACTGTTCAATGTAGCACTGTTTACAATAGCTAGAAAATGGAAGCAACCAATGTGTCCATCGAGAGATGAATGAATAAAGAAGTAGTGGTACATATACACAGTGGAATATTACTCAGCCCTAAAAAGAAATGCATTTGAGTCAGTTTTGAAGGTGGATGAACCTAGAACCTATTATACAGAGTGAAGTGAGTTAGAAAGATAAATATGGTATTCTAATGCCTGCAAGGCTGCAGTCCATGGGGTTACTGAGAGTCGGACACGACTGAGCGACTGAGCGACTTCACTTTTCACTTTCATGCATTGGAGAAGGAAATGGCAAGCCACTCCAGTGTTCTTGCCTGGAGAATCCCAGGGATGGGGGGGCCTGGTGGGCTTCTGTCCATGGGGTCACACGGAGTCGGACACGACTGAAGCGACTTAGCAGCAGCAGCAGCAATGCAGATACACAGAATGTAGAAAAATGGTACTAAAGAATTTATTTACAGGGCAGCAGTGGAGAAACAGACATAGAGAATAGACTTATGGACGTGGGGAGAGGGGAGGAGAGGGTGAGATGTATGGAAAGAGTAACATGGAAACTTACATTACCATATATAAAATAGATAGCCAATGGGAATTTGCTATATGGCTCAGGAAATTCAACCAGGGGCTCTGTATCAACCTAGAGGGGTGGGATGGGGAGAGAGATGGGAAGGAGTTTCAAAAGGGAGGGGATATATGTGTACCTGTGGCTTATTCATGTTGAGGTTTGAGAGAAAACAAATTCTGTAAAGCAGTTCAGTTCAGTCGCTCAGTTGTGTCCAACTCTTTGTGACCCCATGAACCACAGCACACCAGGCCTCCCTGTCCATCACCAACTCCCAGAGTCCACCCAAACCCATGTCCATTGTGTTGGTGATGCCATCCAACCATCTCATCCTCTGTCGTCCCCTTCTCCTCCTGCACTCAATCTTTCCCAGCATCAGGATCTTCTCAAATGAGTCAGCTCTCCACATCAGGTGGCCAAAGTATTGGAGTTTCAACTTCAACATCAATGCCTCCAATGAACACCCAGGACTGATCTTTAGGATGGATTGGTTGATCTCCTTGCAGTTCAAGGGACTCTCAAGAGTCTTCTTCAACACCACAGTTCAAAAGCATCAATTCTTCTGGGCTCAGCTTTCTTTATAGTCCAACCCTCACATCCGTACGTGACTACTGGAAGAACCATAGCCTTGACTAGACGGATCTTTGTTGGCAAAGTAATGTCTCTGCTGTCTAGGTTGGTCATAACTTTCCTTCCAAGGAGCAAGCGTAAAGCAGTTACCTTTCAATAAAAATTAAATTAATTAAATTCTTCATCCTGCTTTTTTAACAGAATTTTAAAAGTCTATTATTTTCTGAAGCATTTTTTCCCTTTGCTGCTGTGTTGCCATACTTTTGATATTTTGTCTGTCTTGTGACTGTTCCTTCTTAATTTTGTTTATGTTTTCGTCTTCCTGTCATGTAGAATTCCACAAGGCTTTTGTCTTAGTTTCTTCTCCACTCCTCTTACTTTAAAGATTTTGATGAAATTTGGCCTTAAGTCTTTTTATAATGGAAATTCTGATGAAACCTAAATGCTTTTTTTTTAATGACTTTTGTTATTATGAAAATGATTTACACTTACAACAATACGTTTTCAAGCATCATGGAAAAGTACGAAGATGTAAGAAAAAATTGTCCCAAATCCCACCACCAGGAAATAAGCAGTGTTGATATCTGGCGAGCATTGTTTTAGACATCCCTATTCAGAAATCATAATTATAGTTTAACATTATTTAATGTGTCAGAATTACTTTAAATTGCTTTAAATCCCTAAAACCTTGTTTAATAGGGTTGTTTTCCCCATTTCACAGATGAGGCAGAAAGAAGGGAAGTAACTTGCCAGGGTCATACAGATATTATTAGTTAAGTGTTGGTAGTGCTATTCAGGAGAAGGCAATGGCAGCCCACTCCAGTACACTTGTCTGGAAAATCCCATGGACAGAGGAGCCTGGTAGGCTGCAGTCCATGGGGTCGCTAAGAGTCGGGCACATGACTGAGCGACTTCACTTTCACTTTTCACTTTCGTGCATTGGAGAAGGAAATGGCAACCCACTCCAGTATTCTTGCCTGGAGAATCCCAGGGACAGAGGAGCCTAGTGGACTGCCGTCTCTGGGGTCGCACAGAGTTGGACACGACTGAAGCGACTTAGCAGCAGCAGCAGCAGTGGTATTCAAGTGCTTCCCTTGTGGCTTATTCGGTAAAGAATCCTCCTGCAATGCGGGAGACCTGGGTTCAATCCCTGGGTTGGGAAGATCTGTAGTAGGGCATGGCAGCCCACTTCAGTATTCTTGCCTGGAGAATCCCCATGGACAGAGGAGCCTGGTGGGCTACAGTCCATGGGGTCGCGGAGTTGGACACAACTAAATGACTAAGCACAGCACAGCACAGTGCTGTTCAAGCTAAGAGAGCTTGGAATTTGGTAAGTTAGACCAGATCTAAAAGGGGCATCAAGTGGTACCTGTCTGTTCAGGTTGCTTAAATTACTTATAAATATTGCCTCAGAATGAAGTCAAGCAGGTAGTTGGACTACGCTTTACCTCTTAGTTGTCAACATTTTGGCTCTAAGTTATTTGTTCCATATGTATTAACAAAAACTTGTCTCAATTTGGCATTTTTAACATTATATTTTACTAATTTAGTATATGAAAATGATGACCAGCTCCTGTGGGACCCTGAATACTTATCAGAAGACAAAGTGATTGTGTTTCTTAAAGATGCATCTAGAAGAACAGGTGATGAGAAAGGTGTAGAAGCAATTCCTGAAGGATCTCATATAAAGGACAATGAACAGGTACGTGAATAAGAAATAACTTAAATTTTTCCCAAAATACATTAACCCCATATATGTATAAGTGCTGTC
Source organism: Bison bison bison (assembly GCF_000754665.1). Taxonomy (NCBI): domain Eukaryota; kingdom Metazoa; phylum Chordata; class Mammalia; order Artiodactyla; family Bovidae; genus Bison; species Bison bison. The sequence continues at coordinate 2,195,190 of NW_011494862.1, forward strand.
ACAGTATTTTTCTATCCACCAATGTTCTATACAGATGGTGTCTGACTTAACAAAGGATCAGCCTAAAATTTTTTGACTCTATAATTGTATGAAAGCAATATGCATTCAGTAGAACTCATGCTTTGAATTTTGATGTTTGCCTGGGCTAGGGTTGAATATCTCTTGTGATGCTGGGCAGTGGCAGAAAGCCATACCTCGCAGTCAGTCATGCAGTCACAAGGGTGAACAACTGATACAACCATTCTGAATTCATACAACCATTCTTTTCATTTTCAGTACAGTATTCAGTAAATTACGTGAGATAGTCAACACTTATTATAATACAGGCTTTGTGTTGGATGATTTTGCCCAGTTGTAAGCTAAGTAAGTGTTCTGAGCACATTTAAGGTAGGCTAGGCGAAATGATGATGTTCAGTAGGTGAGGTGTATAAAGTGCATTTTCAGCTTAACATATTTTCAACTTAGGATGGGTTTTTTGGGACCCCTTGTAAGTAGAGGAAGCTCTGTAATATCATCAGCAAGGAGTCTGAGGTTGTAATCTGCATAATATATGTAGTATTGACAGCACTTAATTTTGGTATTTTAGCCTCAGTAGAAATTTTGATATTTTGTATGTATTTTTTTATTAGGCATTTTGAACTTCCGTTGCATATCGCAGAGAATCTGTGGATATCATTAAGCTAGGAATACTCATCTGGGATAATGTAACTCTTTACCTAGTAGAACAGTGCCTACCATGGACCTAATAACAGCATTATATACTTTACCTTTTTCACCAGTGCTTTTCTTTTCTGATTGTTTAAATTTATCTTTGAATAGGAACATTAAAAATAAAAAAAGGACTTGTGATTATTATGATTTCCTTTTATTTCTAAACTCCTAGAAAACCATGCCGCTGCCAGAGGTTTGCTTATCCAGTATTTTCTACATATTTAGAGGCAGTTAATTGTCAGGAATGAATTACGTTTGTTTTCCTTTAGTGGTTTTTATGTTGCAGTCACTGGAATTATTTGTCCTCCAGAAAGGATGGAGACACTGGATTCTAGAAAAGCCTTTACTCAGTTAAGAAATTGTCACCTTGAATTGTTCATAGTCCAGGTTACATATTGAAGCCTTTTATTTTTCTAGGCATTATATGAATTAGTTAAATGCAATTTTGATACAGAGGAAGCATTGAGAAGATTAAGATTTAATGTAAAAGCAGCTAGAGGTAAGCATAAATATTAACTTTTTGTTTTCACGATGTAGCAGAAGTTTAAACTTTAAGCTATTAAATTTTTTGAAATTTTAAAAGTTTAAAAAATTTTAACTAGGTATATCCTAAATTTAATAATACTAATCTTTCTGAATTTAGTAAGTATTTGTTGGATAATAGTTATAACTTGTTAAACAACTTGTATGTAACAAGTATTACACAAGGCATTATGGGGAATGGGGTGAATATTGTCCTTTCCTTCATGAGAAAATAAGACCATTTAAATAAAAATACATAATGCCTTTCAGTTTCAAGGCATTTACAAATATTTTCTTACTTGATCTTGGTAATGGTCCTGTGAACTGAGTAAAGTGACAGATGTTACCTTCACTTTAAAATTGATGAGAACTGAGGTCCAGTACTTTGGCCACCTCATGCATGGGAAGAGTTGACTCATTGGAAAAGACTCTGATGCTGGGAGGGATTGGGGGCAGGAGGAAAAGGGGACGACAGAGGATGAGATGGCTGGATGGCATCACTGACTCAATGGACGTGAGTTTGAGTGAACTCTGGGAGTTGGTGATGGACAGGGAGGCCTGGCGATTCATGGGGTCGCAAAGACTCGGACACGACTGAGTGACTGAACTGAACTGAACTGAGGTCTTTTTGCTGAGGCAAGCATGATTCATAAATAATGAAGCCATAGCTAAAATTCTTTTGTTACTCTAAACTGGCTCCCACCCCCACTTCACTAAGAGTACTGTTTATATATCATTGTGTAACCAAGGAAAGAGCATTCATTCAACAAAAATTGAAGGGCCTATTAAATTGTGAGGATTTAACTATAAACAAGGCCCCTGACCTCTCGGTGCTTGGAGCCTAGGTAGGAAAGCTGAAAAATAGTTCTGAGTTCTTCCAAGGAGAATTCAAGGGTGCAGTTCAAACTTACTACAGTGGGACTTTACCTAGTTGGTGAAAAGAATGAGGCGGTAAAAGAAAGCCTCTAGAACAATATATTTTTACTGAGCTATAAACGAATTAGCTAGGTGAAAGAGGGTATGAGATAAGAGGCATGCAATAACCTCTAGACAAAGGGAAGAGCATGCACAAAGTCTAAAGAAAGAAAGAAAATAATGAGTTTAAGGAATTGAAAGGTGGCTGGTTTAGTTGGATCATAAAGAATAAAGAGGAAATGGCCTAAATTGAGGTTGAAGAGTTAGGGACTAAATCATCCAAAATTTTATTAAATAAGGATGTTTTATTACTTTTATCTTTTTAAGCCATCAATAATAGAACTCAGGAGTAAAATATTTCTGTTGTTACCAAAAGTTATATTTTTATTTACAGTTTTGTTATGTGCAGGATTTGGGAGAATATTGCTTAACAGTTTCCTTCCCCCACTTTCCCCCTACCCTGCCCCAAATTTTTTCAGAGGAATTATCTGTTTGGACAGAGGAAGAGTGCAGAAATTTTGAACAAGGGTTGAAGGCCTATGGAAAGGACTTTCATTTGATTCAGGCTAATAAAGTAAGTAATGATATATGTTGTCTCTTTTTATAAAAATAAGTTTAGTTAACCTAGGTCATATGAAATCTACTATATTTTCTAATGTTAAAAGTTCTGTAGTGAATATATAATATGCTAGTATTTAGGAAATTATTATAAGCATGCCTAGACTCCCTGGCATATATTTGCCAAGTAACTGTTCCCAGTGTGGTATTTATTGGAAACTTTTAAGAACTGGATGTTTTAAACTATGTTCATCAGCTCCTGGATGGGATGTGTGAGTACATATCATGCCATATGAATATCAACTATACAGTGTTAATTTATATCGCCCCAAATTTCGTAATTACTTACAAATTTATTTAGGCTTAATTCTCTTAAACTGAAATCAGGTAATATTTTTAATAGAACTGCACAATTGTAAAGAATAAAAAATTGTGTTCCTAAGGGAAATTAGGACAGGCAAAATTAAAATCTCAAATTTAAATATGGCAAATTAAGTAATGTCTAGGCTTACGAATGTCACATTTTTAGTGAATATAAACGACAAGGAAATTGGCTTTACATGTGTCCTTGAAGATGGTATATCAGATGTGTGATGGCTTACCTAGGGTGATGTTGAAAGTATCTGGGCTTTATGGGCTTGAGTCTGAAGCTCTATAAATAGTCTGTCCTCATCCTCTTTCATATCTCTAGATGTACAGTATCTATTGTATGTTCCATAAATAAAATAGTTGCTTACAAATTCTTGATTTTTCTCAATTTTGGTGTTCTTTAGTTTATTGTTGATAATTTTGTTAATTGTGTTATTTGACATCAGACATAATAAGAGAGAAATTTTGCATCTTAGCATTGATATAAAAGATGTAGCCAAACCATGTTCATGTTGTAACCAAATCATTTGATATTCTCCAATATAGTGATTTCTCTGTGAAAGGATTGTATTAGGCTAATGACTACCTATATATGTTTCTGATTTAAAGAAAAGCAAATGATCTCATGGTTGAAAGGGCCAACATTTTGAAAAAGTTTTCTAGCATTCCTGCTTAAATTCAAACAATACTGACCCAAGCATGCTATGGAGGGGAACCCCTGGGGATGATAAGCTGATGTAACTCACAGGAGCAACACC
>NW_011494862.1:2199122-2232763 GCF_000754665.1 Bison bison bison
ATCCTTTTTAAGGAGTAAGAACTTAGTAGGTGACTTAAAGCTTTTAGCCAAAAAAAGTCTTAACATGATATTGAAATAAGACCTTGATTTCTTATTTATGAAGAATATTTGGGATGGTGGTATTTCAGTGTTACAAAAGTCATCTGACCTATACCTAACTCACAAGTTTGTTCCAGTGAACCATAGGGAGGACAGTTCTTAAGAGGGAGGGGAATAGTCCATTGAAAATATTCTTTGTTTTTACACCTGGAATTGAAATTTGGATCTTAATCATAGGTTGTATTATGCAGCTTATTTAATTGACAGTTTTTCATAATACTGTTAACTTTGGCATTCCACATAATGTCTTTTCAATTTTTGCTTTCAGTAAAGTACAGTTGACTTGACAGTTGTCTTCTAGAATAAGATTCTAAAAAGGAAGCAAAAAACAGCTTGAGAAGGTGATTGGGGTTTTTGTTTTTAAAACACTGATAGCTTTGTCTTAAAGCAACATAGGCCAAGTCATGAAGTGGAATCAGAGTGGCAGAAAGAAAAATAGGTGCCACCTAACAAAATAGGGATGTCATAAAGTTGACCTTAGGTCTAGTCAGTCCCACAGCAGATACCCAACTTCAGGACCAGAAACTTAGGAGTTAAATCATATCATCTTCCATCTCAAACACTCATTCAGATACACTTTTCCTTTTAAACTCCCAGTATTTTCTATGCAGCAACCCTACCAGCTCTACAAGCAAGGTAGCAAAAAGGAAATTTTGTCAACATCATCTGCCTGTCCCATATATTTAATATGTGTAAGGGGAGCCATTCAGTTCCCAAATAGGTATAACGCAGTAAACCACTGGAGTGATTTTGTAAACAAATATTCAGTTCAGTCACTCAGTCATGTCCGACTCTTTGCAACCCCATGGACTGTGGCATGCCAGGCTTCCCTGTCCATCACCAACCCCCAGAGCTTCCTTAAACTCATGTCCATCGAGTTGGTGATGCCATCCAACCGTCTCATCTTCAGTTGTCCCCTTCTTCTCCTGCCTTTAATCTTTCCCAGCATCAGGGTCTTTTCAAATGAGTCAGTTCTTCATATCAGGTGGCCAAAGTTTTGGAGTTTCAGCTTCGAGCATCAGTTCTTCCAGTGAGTATTCAGGATTGATTTCCTCTAGGATTGTCTGGTTTGATCTCTTTGCAGCCTAAGGGACTCTCAATAGTCTTCTTCAACACCACAGTTCAAAAGCATCAGTTCTTTAGCACTTAGCTTTCTTTATAGTTGGACTAAACATCCATACATGACTACTGGAAAAACCATAGCTTTGACTAGATAGACCTTTGTTGGCAAAGTAATGTCTCTGCTTTTTAATATGCTCTCTAGGTTTGTCCTAGCTTTTCTTCCAAGGAGCAAGCATCTTTTAATTTCATGGCTGCGGTCTCCATCTGCAGTGATTTTGGAGCTCCAAAAATAAAGCCTTACAAATAGCCGAGAAAATAAGAGAAGCTAAAGGCAAAGGAGAAAAGGAAAGATATATCCATTTGAAACAAATATTAACATTTTTATAATAGCTTTTAACTCACTGAAATATTTTTAGCCTTTCTACAATGTAAGTAGCTGAGTCTGGATCAGTGTTGGGATTAGTAAGAGAATCCTTTTTAAAAGGGCATTTAAATTCAGTCTCCCTAGGTGTTCTGTGAGTAAAAGTATTTGCAGATTTCTTGTAACAATTTTAATTCAAATGCCACTGCCAGACATTTTCGATAAAGGAGTATTCATTTTTATAGTAAATGAATATGATACTCTATTTAAAAGCATAATGTTTAGTATCTGAAGACCTGTTGCCAATATATGATTTCTTTGAATGGGAGCTTAGAGTAATTTTTAACACAACTGCTGCTGTATTGTATTTTATAACTGCTATTATTTATTACTTAAAAGTCAGCTAAATTTATTCAAACTTAAGATTTTTTCATGAAATTTACTCCTTTAAGGAGGAAATAATTCTTAAGTATTTGTTTCTTATAGGTTCGAACAAGATCAGTTGGTGAATGTGTAGCATTCTATTATATGTGGAAAAAATCTGAACGTTATGATTTCTTTGCTCAGCAAACACGATTTGGAAAAAAGAAATACAATCTTCATCCTGGTGTAACGTGAGTTCATTTTTTCTTTTTGAGTCATTTTTGCTAAGCTTTCTAAATTTTTCTTGAGAGAATTGTGATTTTTAGACTCTTCTTTTTTTAAAAGCATAAAAGTTGACACTAATTTCAGTTTATCCATTTATTGACATCTTCATGGGGTATTTAGACTTTCAGTGTCTTATAAAACATTGTAAACTACAGTTCATATTATTTGAGACAGCAAATTTATCAAAGTAGATGTTAAGAGTACATGTTTTCAGTAGTATTCCTGAGAGGAGATGGATCAGAAGAGCTGTGAAAGCATGTTTTTGTTAAATTCTGTTCCACATAGTTATATAAGCACATACAGTTTTGATTTAATAACACCAAAAGAGCAGTAAGAATAGGAGAGGCTGTCTTTTCTAAATCTTACAGGGCCATATGCCTAATAGAAATCCTTTAAAGAGGAAGAGAAATTAATATTTTTCCTTGCCCAATCTATTTTAGATCTTGGGAACCAAAAATAAGATCTGGATATAGATGATATCAAAGGGAAAAGACATGGGAATATAATAAATCAGATCAAATTGCATTTTCTTTTTTGTTACAAAATATTTTATAGAGAAATGAACATGTACATGATAAGTTCCCTTTTCCTAAATATTCTGAAGCCTTTTCCTCTAACAGAAATAATATTTAATAAATAATACAACTTTAGCTAACTCCTAGTGATAGAGGGAGTATAGTTTGTTATTATATCCATTTTTTAAGCAAAATGCCTCAATATGTCTAATCCACTCCCCATGCACCAAATTCTCTTAGCTTCTTTTAGTCTAGCTGCGGAATGATACATTATCCCCAATCTGACTAGTAATGTGTTACTGTTAAGTACTTAGTAATAGAGTATCAAACCCTTTATTTCATGTATTGCTCTAAAATACTGATGAACTTTACAGTGAAATTCACTTTACCATACTTGCCTTTATTATTCCCTGTATTATGTTTATGGAATAAAAATAAAGCAGAGTTGTGACTTCATTTGGTCAGCCTGCACCAGTAAAATTCTTAAGCCTAGCCAAATAATTGCCTTTGAAAGATGTGCTTATATATGCATACTCTTGTGCTTCTCAAACTACTTGACTGGACTGTTTCTTGGTCATGTTCATTACAGGTGTTTCTTCTGGTCACTTCCCTGTTTGGAGTATTCAAACACTCTAAAATCGAAAGCAAACTTATCTGAAAGGGAATTAATGGGTATAATTGTCCTTGGGAATCATGAAACATTGGACTCTGCCTCATTCCTTTTTGTTCAAAGGCCATAATGAGTAGAATTTTATATATAACAGTATTCCAGTTTTTATATAATTGCTTATTGTTATCAATTTATAGTTAAATTTTTTTTTATTGGTAGCATTGAGACATAATAATGTAGAACTACATATAGCTATCCAGTCTTCAGAGTATATCTTAAAATAGTTTTCAAGCTATAGGGAAAAGCAATAGTAACATCTTTCATCTTTTGACCCATTTCAGAAATAAAGTTCACACACGAACTACAGGCAGTCTGTCATCAGCAGCAGTAAGAATATCAGAATTGCCATGCTGGGTCAGACCCATGGCTCATCCAGTTTTCTCTTTCAGAAAGCATCACCAAGGGAAGTGTTGTGGGCTGGCTTAATTGGTCCTCTGTGACGTCAGGCTCAGCAGGTTAGGTAGGGATGTGCCGCTAAACATTTTAGTTTTTCTAATAATCTCTCCATAGCTTCTGAAAAACTTTTTGAAGCTACTTATATCTGTCACCTTGATTCTTCTTAAGGTTTAAATATTCTGTAGATGGAGTAGTCATAGTTAAAAGTAATCCCATATCTTCTCTTTTCTCAGGCTTTAAGAGTTAACAATGTGTCCCCTGGTGTTACGGTATGAAGCGAAGAAATGTTTTCCTGCTAGACAAGAACACTGTTTTGTAGTCTTCAACTGTATTCCCTTTGGGTCTTTTATAAAGTTTGTTTTTTTTTTTTTAACTGAAAACTTTTTTTTTTTTTTTTTTACTCCTCCTCATCCCTTTTAGCTGTGTTAAATCTCCTATAAGAAGCCATGTAGACTGTATATTGCAGATGGGGAGAAATTGTGGTTTTCTCTAGCATAGACATATTTTTGTAGTTTGCCTCCAGGACCTTCTCTTTGCATTAACAGTTGCACTTTAAGTGACCACACAAAATTTAAATGCCTTTAGACAAAAACATTAAGTTAATTAATGCCTTTAGACAAAAATTTGACTGAATTTTTCAATCTTCCTCTTTAGTCAAAATGTATAGTTAAGAGCAGATTATCCTGAAAGTTATTTGCTTATTTTTCTGTTACATAGTTACCTTTCATTTGTTCACCAGAATGAAGCACATTTGCCGCTTTGCTGCCTGTACATGGCCTTTGATAAATACTACTGCAGAGTCTCTCCATTCACTACCTAAAAGAATTGGTAGCCATATGCAATTGAAGATTTTGCTGTAACAGCCTTGCAAATAATTTTTTTTTTTTTTAAGTAAAAAATAACTCGGCATTATTCCAACTATTTGAATGCTGCTCCAACCCCTTGGGTGGTCTACTTACCTCCTCTTTTCCTTAAGCATTCTGGATGGCATTAACCTTTAAGAAACAGTAGTAATAAGTCTTTAACAATATCATTGTTATATTCAGAGATTTAAAATAATTTTGGTATCTCATCAGTTCTAGTTTCCTTTGAGTGGCTTTTAACATCTTCCATTACCCATTCCCACTACACCAGATTTATTTCCAGCAATTCTTCCTAGTGCATTATCTGTTTGTTAGTTTTAATTTCTAAAGTCCCTTTGGCATTGCATTCATCATATTCATTCTGTTTCTTTGTGCCTCAGATTTATTACCTAAGTGTTCTATAATGATGAATGACATAAAGCCAAAGAGATCTTAAAAGACCAACAAATTTAATTCCCTCCATTTATAAATGAGGAAAATAAAGCCTAAAATGTTAATGAGTGCAGACTGTTACACAGACTTTCAGTAAAGTTCCAAGCCCTTCCATGGTTTCTTTCTTGTCCACATTCTTACTTACCCTGCTCACAAAATTCTGAAAGATTTGTCTTAATATTTCTGTTATTCCTGTTCTGAGGAAATTTAAAAATAAATGATGTATTTAGGTTTTTATTGTACTTCTCTGCACTGTGCAAACTTAGGCATCAATGGTGCAGAGGTAAAGAAAGCAGACTGAACTTAACTGCCTTCACGGGATTATTCAGTACAGGTGACATCAGACTTTTCCTGTAAAGAGGGCTTTGCAGATGTTAAGTTCTGTTGAAACTACTTAGGTCTGTTGTTGGTGTGTAAAAGTGGTCATAGACACTATGTAAATGAATGTATATGACTGTGTTCAGTAACATATTATCCATAGAAATAGATCGGCAGCCCACAGGCCTGCCTTTGCTGACCTTTATTCTAGTGACTCGGTAGCACTGCATAGTTCATAAAACACTTTGCTACACATATCCTATACAACAGCCCAGTACATAGGTCATGTATGATTACATGCATTTTATAACTAAAGACAGTAATCCTGAGAGAGAGAGGTATTTAGTTCAGCTCTAACCTCAACCCAGTGTCACTTACCACAAATGTCATCCCATGCTGTTGAGCTCAAAAATTACTTAGGGAAGACGTAAACCCACCCCTGATGATACACGGGCAGATGAAGCTAACAGATAAGCCCAGGAACTTTGCCAGCTTAGTATACCTCAGCTCTAACAGAAGGGTGATACAGAAAGTAACAGGAAGTTTCAGGAAAGTATTTCATTATTAGGTCCTAGTTTGTCTTTCAGATACTGCCATAGTCATAAAATAATCTTTGTAAGCTTTACAATTCCAATCTGTGTTCAGAAATTTTTTTGTACTCCTTGTGATTGACATCATCCCTCTTCATTTACAGCCTTTCTGATTTTAGTTGGGCCACTCTGATCATTTGCCTACAATTTCTAAAGTTTTAAAACTGCCTGTAGGTCTGTAACATTTGCTAGGGTAAAGCCCTCACACATTGTTTTCCTACAGACATTTAACCAAAAGGAACTTTCCATTTCAGTGCTCGCACTGGAATGAATATAAAGAAAAATGAGGATATACTTGCTGATAAAGCCTTGTAAATTTAACCTCAGTTTTAATTTTCAGCTGTTTTTAATATAAGAAAATAATTATCGTTTGCCTCAATTTTAAGGGATTACATGGATCGTCTTCTAGATGAAAGTGAAAGTGCTGCTTCCAGTCGAGCACCATCTCCTCCCCCAACTGCCTCAAACAGTAGCAACAGCCAGTCTGAGAAAGAAGATGGCACTATAAGCAATAGTAATCAGAATGGTAAGCAAGCAGAGAAACACTTGTATTTCTTGATAATGATGGGCACTTTTCCTTCAGTAGCCTGGGAAATTCTGTTTCCGTGTCTATTCAACCCCCAAAGCAGACCTAAAGTAATACCAGATGAAACAGAATATCAGGGTGCATATATACTAACACAGAGAATATGTACAAGTTAATTGGAAAGAATTCCCATTGATACCACTAAAAAGTACATTTAATAAAGTATACCATCAACAATGACCATTTCTTGTAAGAAAATAGTATCTATTTTCTTACCAGGTTGGAATGTCTAGATGTAAGTATTCTTATTTGTTAAGTCTTAGACCAGAACTCCAGCCGTTTCACATCAGAAGTACACAGATACTTAATGAAATACTTTGAGTGCTTAAAACAGTTTAGCAGGAAACCTCTTTAAGCATATAAATGGAAAAAAGGTAACAAGGGCATCTTTTAAATATTTTTTCTCTGTGATAGCATAATAACCTAGAAAGATAAGAAAAGATAAAACAGATGTGTCCGCCTGTGCATTCATATTGTACAAAAACATTCATTTTTATGCCCATGAAAAAGAAGCAGAGAAACACATATTTGAGATTCAGATAGGTTCTTGCTTAAAATGTAGAGTGGACCGAGGATCAGTAAGGCCTGGTCAGAGAATTTTCTTGATTTCTACTTTAATTAAAATAGTCTTAAGTAAGACCATCTCTAAGCAGAAAGTAATAAATCTCTGATCCTCTTTAATAGGAAACTGGTAAATTAGAGATAAGCTCTGCCCACCTGCATTCTGATGTAACAGCTTTAGGGGAGGGCCAGTGGAGAGCTAATCCCTTCTCCCCAACAGAAACTAGAAGAGGAACATTGAACAATTTGACCTTTTTTCTGCTCTTTGCTCTCACACTGGCATTTAATATACTGTGGTGAATATATTTTTTCACTTAATGATCCCTTTCCATTCCCTCATTACTTCCCCTCTAAGAACAAACCAAACAAATATTAGGGCCCAGCAGCCATTTCCTGATTCAAAAACATTCAGGTTCACTGACATGATTTCTAATGCCAGTCACAACCATCCTAAAGTAGAATAAGCAGCTGAGATTGGGACTAGGGTGGAAACTCAGGGAGGCAGACGGTAGCTAGTACAGTCAACCCTCTGTATCTACAGGTTCCACATCTGCAGATTCAAACTACTTAAGGAATCATCTCTAGAGTATTTATAATAATAAAATGTAAACACTATTTAAGTAATTGCCAGCACAAAGTAAATTCAAGTTTTTGCCTTTTGGAACTTTCTGGAGTTTTTTTTAAGTGTTTTGATAGGCAGTTGGTTGAATCCTTTTAACCATTTGATGATACCATGCAGTTAGCCTAGGAACAGTGTTCATAAGTTACTTACACATTACTCCTCCCAGAGGCCATTCACATGTGATACAATTAAGATTTCTAGGCTTTTCAAGGAAAGGAAGACCTTTCCAACCCAATTCTCTTTTTTCATAAGGGGCTTTAATTAGTGTCTTGAAATCTAATAGTGATTTTTGACCTAATGATCGTTTAACCTAGCTTCTTGTGCTTACTATGGCAAAATCACTCCTTTTATATCATATGGTACATAATCTCATAAGCAGTCATGGTTTGAGTGCATTTTTGAGTTGAGAAAATAGAATACTTTCTTTGACCAAAATGTATATTTGAGGGTCATTCTTATTTTTTCAGATAATTAAATTTTCATTTTCTCCAGTAGCACATTCTGTATTTTACATTAAGCATTCACAAAATTTGTCTTCCATTTTGCAGTCAGCTGTAACATGACCTTTTGTTATGTTATCAATTATGCTATTTCTTTTCTCAATCTATTAGGAAGGAATTTGTGTTTGCCTTTAGCGTTTTCAAGTGTATGCTTGTATAGTGCAGGCATTAATTTAACATTATGACAGATTAATGTTAAGAATGAAAAAGTCATGTCATCTTGCTTTTATATGGCAGTTAGAAAACTCAAGCTGCTATAGAAAGAATATAATTTTTTCATTGTTTTAGAAAGTTACAAACTGCTAAACCTGAATAATTTATGAATATCTTTGCTTTAATTCAGCTTATTTAGACTGCTGGTGGATCCATTGCTTATTTGTTGCCATGTAATACCAGCATGCTATTAATACATACCAAATCCTATTCTTAATTTTTTACATTTATTAGCTTAATCTTCACAGCAACCCTATAAATTTATTATCCTCATTGTATGTGTGTGATCAGACTGAGGTACAAGAGAGTGTAAATAATTTGAGGTCACATAGCTACTAAAGTAAATAGAGCCAGAATTCAGGCTACACACACACACACACACACACACACACACACACACACACACACTTGAACACACACACACACACACTTGAACACACACACACACACACACACTTGATACCTCACTTCCTTGATAAAAAGTTATTTTACAGCTGTTCATAGCACCTTTATAATAATTTATGAATTTAGCTCTATAATATTAGCAGTTGCTTTCATGTCTCTTCCAACCTAGGGGTGTCATCTAATGGACCAGGTGAAACATTAAACAAAGAAGAAGTGAAAGTTGAAGGATTACATGTTAATGGACCAACAGGTGGAAGTAAGAAACCACTTCACACAGATATGGATACCAATGGTTATGAAACAGATAACCAAACCACTGACCCAAAAATCACCCATATGACTGCAAGAAATGAAAATGATTTTGATGAAAAAAGTGAGAGACCTGCCAAAAGGCGAAGGGTAAACAGCAATGGAAAAGAAAGTCCAGGTGGTTCTGAGTTTTTCCAAGACACAATCTCACATGGAAAATTTGAAGAACTTGAGAACACAGATGACTAAACTTAACTTTCTTTGGAGTAAATTCTGGTGTGACTAAAATTTTCAGGGTTGATGGGTTACCTTAAAAAGTTAATTTCCTTGAAGCAGTTGGTTAAAATTTGAATTGAGTCCTAACTTTAGTAAATAAGATTTCATAATTCTGCTTTGCAGATTTTTTACTTTAAAATTGTAAAGGCCCTTTTAAGGAAATAACAAATAGTTTAGTAAATTTGAATGAACTACAGATACATCTGTACCTTCTTATTTGATGTATTAATCCTAAAATTTCACTACAAGGTATTTGCTTAGTTTGATGGCAGAGAAGGAAAAAATAAGTTCAAATTTCTGATTAACATCAATTTTTCTGAGTTTCTTGAAATGTCTTTTATAACAGACATTTTTCTCTCCATACAAATTGAGTATCATTATTAAGGAAACCCTTATGAATCCTGAAAGTTATGCTAGCATGATTTTTTTATATATAGAAGTTTAAAAATAAACCAAGTCAGGTTTGTGTATGTAAAATTGTTGACATCAATGATGTCTTTCCATATTCTTATCTGGGCTTAAGAAATACATTCTGTATTTTTCCAGATTCTTTGTAGCCTTTGAAAGATTTTTACAGTACATATGTCTTGACTGAGCTGTCCTTTCTTAACACAAAAGCTTGTATAATTTTCTTAACTTGTACAGTTGGTAAACTTTTATGAGAGGAATTGATATTCTGAGTCTGTCAGCTTTCATTTTATTTTGCTAAGGTTTTTCTAATGAATTTTTAAGTGTTTGTGTAGTAACTGAGTCATGTTTCTTATCCAGGTGGTAAAAGCATTCATAAAGGATTGTGAACATTTGTTTTTTCAAGTTTTTACTTAAGGACAAATAGTTTGAGAACTGAAATTAAGCATGATACTTAGATCACATAGTTTGTTTTGCATTTGCTATAATTTTCAAAATTATTTTTGAAGCAAAACAGAAGTTTAATGTTGACTTCAAGTGCTTAAATGTATCATGCTGACCAGAATCCCATTCAGTTATTTTTATATGCTTTATAAAATTTCCCATTTTTGCATTAAATAAACAGGGGAAAAGGTTAAGTGATACTTAGATATTGGCACACACAAGGAGTTGGCAGGCAACAATATTGATTTTATGAGGAAAAAGTGATAAACTTACCTGGTGATAATAGATCACCAGATAATTAGGTTTCCAATTACAGTCCAGCTTTTCATATTTGATAGTACATTTCCAAAGTGAAAATAAGCTGTTGAGTAACCATTGCTCTGTGTGATTACAAATAGGATCATCCATTCGCAAAGAGTCAGAGATGACTTGAGCAACTGCACTGATTTGCATCACCTTGCAAGAGTGCCATTTTATTTTTAGTGCAAAATTCTTATTTAAAAAAATGTAGTTTTATACAGCTGATAGACCAACCTATATCCAAACTTTTATAAAAGATTATTAACTACTCTTATCACACAGACATACCCCCAGATACTTCTAGCAGTTCATTTTCAGCCATCAAAGAGCCAGTGTCTTTTTAGAATATGTCTTCTGTGGTCTTGTTTTTAATGGCTCAACTGTCTAATGCAATTGAGTAGAGGTTTGCACTGAGAAATTATGGTTTAGGCCTTATTCTCCATGAAGTATTACTATTAACCTATGTTCAGACTGCTTCCCTCCACCAATGTGAACAACTTTTTTCCCCCAAACAGTGTTAAAAGCCACTTTACAACACTTGACTTTACATGATGTAGATTCACTGTTATTACATATAGATCCAAGTAAATCAAAGTTTTGGGTGAATGTGGTGAGAAGCGTGAGCTCTTTGTTGTTTTGTTTTACCTAGAACATTAATTTATCCAGAATGGCAGCTTTAGCAGATGGTCACAATCCATTTTCTAAATCAGATTTTATTATATGAATCCAAAGTATCCTAGCTCTTTTTCAAAGATGGTCTATAGAAATAGTGATGATGTACTTTTTTTAAGTTGTTGCAATATTAGAGATGCCATTTTCACCTTTTCTTAAAAGATGCATTTTGTTAACAGGTTTGTGAAGTTCTTGCAAACTGATATTACAGGAACATTTTAAATAAATTCTCAGGCATGTTTGCAAATACGGCACATGTTGTATACATGTTAGGAAATTTTACTTTTCTTAATATTTTTAAAGTCTGCCTAATGAAAAACATTCCACTATTATAATACATAATGCTCAGCTTTTCATAGAGAAATATTTAATTGTATTTTATGTTTATACAGGTATTTCACACAGTATGTTCTTTATAATGCAGCCACTATAACTTGATAAGTCATTGCACTACTTTAAAAAATTTTAGTAATATCATGAATTTAATTTGCTTAAGATTTAGTACATTTCATAACTCTTGACAAACTGCATTGGGAAAAGAAACCTTCGTTAATAGTTACTTAGTCTCCCTCACCCCATACCTACCCCCTAGCAAAGCACTATCTTTATTTGGAATGGTATTCTGTTTTATGATGTGTTTTCAAATAGAGTTCAAAATTTGCAACTCAGTTCAACAAAACAAATCTGTTGAGCTTTAAAACGTATTTGAAATAATATTTAAATAGTCATTTAAAATTATGGATTAATGTTTTTAAATTTATGCATAATAATTTTGCACTGTAAAATAATTCCCTTCCCCGGTTCCCTGTCTGCCATTCTGAATATGCTTATTAAAATATTTTTTTAAACACATTTGCCTACATAATGCTTTGTGAATGATTTTTAGTAGATTGAGTAGGTGTTAATTATAGATTTTAAGTTTGAATGATGCACAGTTTACAGTGTGAATGTATACAATTTCTGTTCTTTTAGCTCCTAGACAAGGGTGTGAAATAGTGTTTTAGTGGCTCCTGATACCTTTTACCTCATGGGTAGATGGACAGATGATGTATTTTGGTTTTTTTGTCCTCCAGAGAGATCCTTAGGTCTGTGGACCTCTATTCACCTGTTTCTTTTTCTCTGAACTACTTAATTAAAAACATAGTTTCCTTCTTTTACAGTGCAATTTATATCACATACAGTTTTGCAAAAAAATTTCACTTTACCCTCAACAGAAAATTAAGAGTGGGCATTTTGAAGAGTGGGGGCTGAAGACTTTTCCAGGCAAGATGTGTGCTGATGACCCTAGGGGTATGTAACTAGCTATCACTGCTAAATACCAAAGCAGAAATAATGGTTTTTCTAACTATAATCCATGTTTATGCAAAGTGCCAGTGAGGAAAACCATATAAATCTCTCCCTAAAAATGACCTTCCTATATCATATAACTTTACTGATTATTTAAACTTTTTATCATAAAATCAACTCTGCTGTTTAATAATCAGGTTTATCCTTTGCAAAATCTTATCTGCCCCATGTTATGGACTGATTTTATTTTTTTAAATATCTGTACTAATCTCTGTCTTCTAATACCAATTATCCATAACCTTATTTCTATTTTACCTTTAGTATTGTGCTGGCATCTTTGACATCTGACTTCTGTGTTTTTCCTTTACCAAACAGGATTATTTTTTATCTTGTTTTTATACTAGGTCCTGTGACTTTTTCAGAATATATAATATACAGTTGACCCTTGAACTACACAGGTTTGAACTGCATGGGTCCATTTACATGCAGATTTTTTTCAGTAGTAAATACCACATGATCCATGTTTGGTTGACTCTGTGGGTGTGAGACATTGGATGACAAGAGGAACACCATACAGAGGGCAGACCGTAAATTACACAGAGTTGCAACTGGGTGGAGGGTCAGCACCCCAGCCTGTGTGTTGTACAAAGGTCAACTGTACTTAAAGTGTCATTTTGCTTGTTCTAAGAAGTGAACTTGAATGTGCATTTAAAGTTTACTTATTCTGTGAAGAACATTGAGGACTTGCCATATAAACTGGGGTTGAACTTCTAATTCTCCTTTGTCCAAATTGATGGTAAAACCTTCTTCACATTTAAAAGTCAGTGGTGACAAGTTCTCATCATGTTTCCATATGCAATATTCAACAAACATTTGGGCCTGTACTTGTTTCAGCTACTGTGCTTAACTTACGCCTTCAGAGATGTAGCGTGTTGTCCTCAAGGCATTAGGTGAGTGCAACAGTGGAAGTGTATGCTGAGTCCAAGGAGGGCACAAGAAAAGGAAGAGTAGGCATGAGCTCAGGGGAATAAAGAGCCAATGACTGTTTGCCCATAATTCTAGCTAAGTAAGATTTCCCTTGAACTTATTGTATTTGTTAGAAATTAGGCAACTATAAGAGGAACTAAACAGCCTCTTGATGAGGGTGAATGAAGAGAGTGAGAAAGCTGGCTTAAAACTCAGCATTCAGAAAACTAAGATCATGGCATCTGGTCCCATCACTTCATAGCAAATAAAGGGAAAGGTGGGAACAGTGATAGATTTTCTTTTCTTGGGCTACAAAATCACTGCAGATGGTGACTGCAGCCATGAAATTAAAAAATACTTGCTCCTTGGAAGAAAAGCTAGACAAACCTAGACAGTGTATTAAAAAGCAGAGATGTCACTTCACTGACAAAGGTCCATATCGTCAGAGCTATGATTTTTCCAGTAATCATGTATGGATGTGAAGGTTGGTTCATAAAGAAGGCTGAGCGCCAAAGAATTGATGCCTTCAAATTGTGGTGCTGGAGAAGACTCTTGAGACTCTCATGAACTGCAAGGAGATCAAACCAGTCCATCCTAAATGGGAAACCCTGACTATTCATTGGAAGGACTGATGCTGAAACTGAAGTGTCAATACTTCGGCCACTTGATGTGAAGAGCCAACTCATTGGAAAGGACCCGGATGCTGCAAAGATTGAAGGTAAGGAGAAGGGCAGTAGTGGATGAGATGGTTGGATAGCATCACTGACTCAGTGAACATGAATTTGAGCAAATTCTGGGAGACATTGAAGGCATGGGGAGCCTGATACACTGCAGTCCATGGGGTCACAAAGAGCTGAACATGACTTAGCTACTGAACAACAACAAGCAACATTAATGTGTGAGTCCCATGAGAAGGCTTTCGTTTTTACCATATCCTGCAGGGCTGATTATAACAGCTGTGGCTTATTCAGGACTCACCCCCTGTTGTCATTCAGTTTCCGGGAAGCAGTATAAGATGAGGAGACTCTTGGTCTCCTGAAGTTTGAGAGAGTTGAAGGCTAATGCACATTTGGCCTGATTAAAATTCCACTTTTTGCTATTATCACTAACACTTATGGTTGACTGTAGAGTTGGCTGAACATGTCTTTCTGCACACCAACTAGAAAGTGTTTATAGAGTGAGTTCAGTAAGTTTTAAATGGTCTTCCTCCTTTTCTCTGAAAGACAATTGAATTAAGTGTATAAAAAGCTTAAGTGTCTTAAAGAGAAAAAGAAATCTGGACCCTGAATTGGGGTAGTTTCTTTCAGAACCGAAAGAGATCAAGTGGAGAATGGCATCAGAACCGCTTCAAACTCCTGACCAGGAAATCTAGGTTTACGGAGAGAACTTGCCCTTAGTCTACTCCTGTCCCTAGGATGCTCCAGCTGAGTGAATGTGAGAAACCAGTTCCAGCTACAAGCTAAAGAGGTGCCAGTCATCCTGAGAATGAAGACTCCCATCAATCCCCTCTGAACACACAGTTGTAGACAGTGGAAGTTTATTTGGTTGGCTAGTGGTTCTGAGCTTTAAAACACCCTGAATTACCTGCTTCATTAACCGCTTTGCCTTGTGGCCTCATTATTTGCA
Organism: Bison bison bison; assembly: GCF_000754665.1. NCBI lineage: Eukaryota > Metazoa > Chordata > Mammalia > Artiodactyla > Bovidae > Bison > Bison bison. The sequence goes on from NW_011494862.1 coordinate 2,214,192, forward strand.
TCTGCCTCCACTGTTTAGTGGGCAGGCATCTGCATTGTAAAAACACTCTCTATAAAGACAATTGGGCTGTGTCCACAAATTTCATAAGTGGCTAATTTTGTTAATAATACTGAGCCTAAAAGGGTGAAATGGCTTACTTAGCTCTTACCTGCCACAATCCTGTGTCACACCTTTAAGTGAAAAGAGGATATTCCCGGTTTTGTTAAAGGGATATGTTTCATGTAGATATTTGGTTAGGAAAATCAATGAAGGTCATATGCCAAAAATAATAGTTACTTCTAAGTGTTGGGATTATGGTGGTCTTAAAAACAAGTCTTCAATGTAGTGCTTGTCACGGGTGCCATTTTGATTTTGTAGGGTTATCCCCTCCTGATCACAAGTCTCATGAAAGAGGGCCATGTCTGTTTTCTTCACCGTATACCCAAATCCAACTACAGTGCCCCTTGCCTTACAGATTTGCTCCCTGGGCACATTACACTGCTTTTCCAATTGCTTATAATTGCTTTTCCCATGTGTTTTTAAAAGGGCCAGGCTCAACTGACCAGACTCTTGGGAGATTTCCCACTCGATTTCCCTGTACCTTTGGGGATAAATCCTAAATTGTACTTCATATTAACCCCCACCCCTCCATCTGCCTTTCATTTTGTGAAAGTGCATTTCATTCAGACACTCCCATCAGTTAATGCCATTGCTGGTAAAGACACTACCACTTTCCTTGGGGCTTTGTTTTAGCTCTGACTGCAGAGAAGGCAATGGCACCCCACTCCAGTACTCTTGTCTGGAAAATCCCATGGACGGAGGAGCCTGGTAGGCTGCAGTCCATGGGGTCTCTGGGAGTCGGACACGACTGAGCGACTTCTCTTTCACTTTTCACTTTCATGCATTGGAGAAGGAAATGGCAACCCACTTCAGTGTCCTTGTCTGGAGAATCCCAGGGACAGGGGAGCCTGGTGGGTTGCCGTCTCTGGGGTCGCACAGAGTCGGACATGACTGAAGCGACTTAGCAGCAGCAGCAAGAATTTTGAAACTTTTATTTCCTCAAAAAGTTTCTAGTTAAAATTAAGAAAACAGCATCTCCCATTGCTTTTGTTAACTCTATACTTCACCATAAGGGCTTTCCAGGTGGTGCTAGTGGTAAGGAGGCCTCTTGCCAATATAAGAGACATGAGATGTGGGTTTGATCCCTGGGTCAGGAAGATCCCCTAGAGGTCATGGCAACCCACTCCAGTCTTCTTGCCTGAAGAATCCCGTCGACAGAGGAGCCTGGCACACTACAGTCCATAGTGTTGCAAAGAGTTGGACATGACTGAAGCAACTTAGCACACATACCTCAATGTTCTCCCTCTCCCTAAAGTCTGTTGATGAGGGGTGGGGGTGGGAAAAAGGATAGGGGGGGCTACATGGGTGAGTAGAAGAAACACTCAACATGAATGTCAGTGGTTACATGGCTAGCCTGCATCACCGTCTGGGCTCCACAGAGAACCCAAGTCAATATTTGTGACTTGACTACTAGCAATATCACAGCCCTTTTTATGCTTTTAGTTGAATTTTAGATTATCCTGTTGAAAAGTCAACTTATTATAGTTAAAAACAATGTTTCTGAAGCAGGGTCAGTTTATATCCGTCACTGACTCAATGGACATGAGTTTGAACAAACTCGGAGATAGCGGAAGACAGGAAGCTGGTGTGCTGCAGTCCATGGGGTCACAGAATCAGAAAAGATTTAGCAACTGAACAAAGCATTTACAAGGTATATCCCATAGGCCAACAGTGAAAGCAATGAACTTAACCTGATGGCTTGGAGCCTCATTAATGTTTTTAATCAGTGCTTCTAAATATTCCTTTTCAGAACAAATAGCTGAAAGCCCCACTGTACCTGGCCTTGTTATTTCCTTATTTCTGTTTATGTACCTCATTTCCACCAAGAGATAAGTCTAAAATATGCACAGTTGACCATTAACACAGATTTGAACTGTGTGGGTCCTCATATGAGGATATCTTTTCCCAATAAATAGAGTATTTGTATTTTCATTTTGCAGATCCTTAAGTGTGGAGAAAAATTTGTGTTTGATTAGAGAGCACAATACATGGAATCAAAAGAACTAGGGTTTGAGTACTGATTGTATCCAAACTGGCTCAGCTTCCTGCCTTTGGGTGAATCATTTACTAAGTCCTTTATTTTGAGGCAGACATAGCAGCACTCAGGTTTTCAACTGTTCAGGGTTGGGGTAAGCATCTCTAATAGCTCCATTATTCAAAGGTCAACTGTGCTTAGAATCTTCCTGTTCAAACAGCATTTTTTACACCATGCCACCTCTTTGCATTCTACTCATCCAAATTCAGCCATATTTCAAGATTTCTCCTCTTGATTTTGCCATTACTTTGTAATCTTACAGCTTCCCTAGTGGCTCAGACACTAAAGAGTACCTGCAATGAGAGAGACCCAGGTTCAATCCCTGGGTCAGGAAGATTCCCTGGAGGAGGAAATGGCAATCCACTCCAGTATTCTTGCTTGGAGAATACCATGGACAGAGGAGCCTGGCGGGCTATAGTCCATGAGATCACAAAGAGTCAGACACGACTGAGTGACTTCACTCATTCGTAATCTTATGCTAAAGAAAACACTAAAACTGCCCATCTGTAAAGCACAATACCCACAGTGATATCACAGAGATTATAAAATCACACATGGGGAATGTTTATCCCCAGAAACTACTAGATACTCAGTAGTTGCACAGGTTTATAATCCCTCATCCAAAATCCCTGTAGCCCTAATTTTTCAGATTTTAAGGAGGTAATATGTATATTTTATAAAAGATCAATAGCAGAGTATAGAACCATATTAATAGAGTATAGAACCATTAATGTCCACAATAAAATGTGTTCATGGCTTCCCTGGTGGCTCAGTGGTAAAGAATCTGCCTGCCAATAAAACATGAGTGCAATCCCTCATCTGGGAAGATCTCACATGCCACGGAGCAACAAAGCCTGTGTGCCACAACTATTGAGCCTGTGCTCTAGAGTCCAGGAACTGCAACTACTGAGCCCACATGCCACAGCTACTGAAGCCTGCATGTCCTGAAGCCTGTGCTCTGCAACTAGAGAAGCCACCGCAATGATAAGTCTGCACCGCAACTAGAGTAGCAGTCTGCTGCAACTAGAGAAAGCCCACGCAGCAACAAAGACCCAGCACAGCCAAATAAAATAGGAAGCCAAAAGTAAACTAGCTCGGTGTGCTTTGCTAGGTACAACAGCTCCAACAGAACGCTGTGCACTGGGCCTTCTGCAGAGCCAACAAGAAGCCTATAAATGAAGCAGCAGCTGTGTGAGGGAACCTGCCGGAGCCCAAAGAGTCAGCAATGATGTAGCAACTGGAACCTCCCACTCAATCCTCATTTTATGGAAGGGAACACCTAAGGCCTAAAATGGGGAAATGACAGGTCCAAAGTTCAACAGCCTTAGACTGAGCTTAGATAAGATCAGATCCCTCTCTTCTCTTCCTTCACAACACTTAATAGTTCATGTATTCAAATGGCAACCCACTCCAGTGTTCTTGCCTGGAGAATCCCGGGGACGGGGGAGCCTGGTGGGCTGTCGTCTCTGGGGTCGCACAGAGTCGGACACGACTGAAGTGACTTAGCAGCAGCAGCAGCATTCTTGGCTAGGACCATGGGCTCAACCCTTAGCTTATCAGTCCCTCTGGCCAGAGGGAGTGAAGTACTATCAGCCACCTTGCAGGCAACTCATAAGGTGGCAGACCCTTTTGGATTCATTTGGCTAGGATGGTTGGAAGAGCCATTTGTTCAAAAGGAGCACATGCTGGTCACAGAAGGGTCAGTAGGCGGCTGAAACAACACGATGACAAAAAATACCGTGTACCATATTGAGTGGTTGCCATTCCATGCACTGGGATAGATATTCATAAATCAAAGTCACAACATTGTTTTCCCCAACCTACAAAATGGGAAACCAAGCCACCTTGAGAAGATGAAAGACCTTTCCAATCATTTGGATTTTGTCCACTTTCTATTTTTCCAAGTCAGATCTTTGCATTGCTTTCAGGAAAGAAGTGTGTTGTGAGGTAAAAAGCACATGTTGTTCACTAACATTTTCTCCTAGACTATTTCTCACAAGTCAGTTCTGAAAGAAGAAAGTCCCCAAATTGGTGGAGGGGGGAGGAGACGGGGGTGGGCTAAATGGTCCTTAGGCTCTGGGAAAAACTGGAATGCAAGTCTCATCGTCTAGCGAGACATCAGAGGAATGGCCGCACGGGGACAGGACAGGCTGCACACGAGGCATCGGAACAGGAAGAGAAACCACCTCTGCGTCAGAGTTTGGGATCTGTGCTGCCACCTGCCTTCAAAGGACACCGTAGAGTCGGTCACTAAGGGGTGACCGTGAGGGGCTGAAGGTAAGTGACAAGGTGCCCCGTCTATATTCCAGGCATCATACAACTCCCTCAAATCTTGTCTAACCTTAGAGAAGGGCTAAGATTGAATTTCCTGGTAAGTGGCAAGATGGGGACTCATCTAATTTGATTTAAAGGAATAGCTTGACCCTCGCTCCACACTCAAACATTACACTGTACTGCAGCTCTGGGAACTCCGAGCAAAAGGTAGGCCTTACAGGAAGGCAAGTGTATATTCTATAAAGCAAAGAATTTCTCACAATCACCACTGTTCAACAATGGGAACTTCCTGTGCCTGTTTTTTCACCTCTAAAATAAGTTAATATGATACTTTAGAGAGTTAAAATGTATCAATATGTAAGGTGCCCACAGCACGAAGCAAATGCTCAGTAAATTTATTTTTACTGTGGATAGTGCAAGCACTCCATTTCATTGCTACACACCAAATTTACCTTTTTGGAAAACACTTGGAAACCTAAGCTAAATACCTTAAAAATGTTTATGCTTGGTCTCCTGAAGCCAGATTTAGGTTTAAAAAAATAAACAACTCACCACAGTTTTACTTATAAACAAAAAATAGAAACAAATTTCATCATCACCTACTAATCTTACCTCCTAAAATAATGCAAATCCTGTTTCTCTTCCATGCTTTCACAGCCACGTTAGGACTCCATAGTTTCTCACCAGGACCGTGCATCCTTCTCAGCTGAGGTACTTACCTGTACAATCCCCCGCTTCTTTGAACTTTCCCTGGCAGCATCCTCATCTGACGAAAAGTAGTTCCTTGCTTTAGGCACACTGGCAGCCAGTGGGCCAAAACTGGCTGGCAGATCCGTTTTGTTTTCATTTAAATGCCTTTAAGCAGGTAGATACCACAAGCCCTACCACTATTATAGTGTGGATTGCGTTTATTCAGATTCATAATTTTTACCTGCCTGACCCCTGTAAGATGTGAATTCATCAGTCTACAGTATACAGTCCAAATACTGCAGCTGCCATGATCTTCCTAAAAGGAAGAAAAGGCCATGTTTCTGCCTTGCTGTGCTCAGTAAATGTAGCTTCTGACTGGATGTATTCAAGAAATACTGTGTCCCTACAAACATATCCAGCACTGTTCTAGGTGCCAGGGACATCAGAACAAACAAAACAGACCAAAATCTCTGCCTTCATTGAGCTTACATTTCATTAGAGGAGACAAGTGCTGTGGAGGTGAAGCAGGGAGAGACCAGGGAGTGTGGTGGGGTACCGCCAAAGAAGGCCCAGAGAGATGGCATGCGCTATAAAGACATGGGGGAGGGTGGAATGCATTCCAGACAGAAACCGATAGGATGGCCCTGGAATGTTGGAGGCCTGTACCTCCAGTGCTTTCCCAGTGGAATCCTAGTTGTCCCTCTAAGTATCAGCTCAAATGCTCTCCCAAGAGATTTTCTTACCATTCCCAGTTCGGATGGCATTCTTCCTCCCTCCCACAGCTTCTTACATACAGCTCAGGTAGTTTCATGATTCTGTCATCATGTGTAGATATTGTCCTCAAAAATACTCATTGAAAAAAAATAAGTTACCCGAAGGATAAGCAGACACGATGAGGCACTCCGGTGAACTTTCCCGCTGCAGTCTCCTAACACAGGGATGTTATCTGTAATTCTTTAAATAGGCTTTGGAGTCAAAGCTCAGATTTCAGTTTATCTGAGGGACAAATCCCTCAGCCTTGCTTAAGGTACCATTTTTACAGCAACACTGTAACATGGAAACACATGATATGAAGTTTTAACTCCATGAAAGCATATAGTAGGCATAACATAAATAAGTAATACTGCTTTTCCTTCTTGTAAAACAAACAGTGGCTCAGATGGCAAGAATCTGCCCGCACTGCAGACCTGGGTTTAATTCCTGTGTGGGGAAGAGCCTCTGAAGAAGGGAATGCCCACTCCAGTATTCTTGCCTGGAGAATTCCACGGACAGAGGAGACTGGCGAACTACAGTCCATAGGGTCACAAAGTCAGACACAACTGAGCGACTAACAGTTTCCCTTTCTTCACTATCACATAGCCCCCAGTGGCAGCTGTTACCACAAGAGGGCACCATCAGCACAGCTGAAAAGCATGGCTAGTTGCTTTTCCTTCTCAGATTGAACCAGCTACCAGCTTCATCAGCTTTAAATCCACTGTGTATGAACTCTGAATGAAGAATGCCACCAACAGACAGGCATATAGTGGTGATAAGATAGGTCCCACCAAGTTTATTACAGGCAGACTAGGAAAAACAAGAATCTAGTTTGAGAACTTCTCTGGTTGTCCAGTGGTTAAGAATCTGCCTTGCAACAGAGGGGATGCAGGTTTGACCCCTGGTTCGGGAACTAACACTGGGGGGTGCAGTGGGGGTCATGGCAGCTAAGCCCCAAGTACTGAAACTGCATACTCCAGGGAGCCGTACACAACAAGGAAAGATCCCACATGATGCAACTAAGACCCAACACAAATAAATCAGTTCAGTTCAATTTAGTCACTTAGTCGTGTCTCTTTGCGACCCCATGGACTGCAGCACACCAGGCTTCCCTGGCCATCACCAACTCCCAGAGCTTACTCAAACTCATGTCCATTGAGTCAGTTATGCCATCCAATCATCTCATCCTCTGTCATCCCCTTCCCCTACCACTTTCAATCTTTCCCAGCATCAGGGTCTTTTCAAATGACTCAGGTGTTCGCATCAGGTGGTCAAAGTATTGGAGCTTCAGCATCAGTCCTTCCAATGAATAATCAGGACTGATTTCCTTCAGGATGGACTGGTTGGATCTCCTTGCAGTCCAAGGGACTCTCAAGAGTCTTCTCCAACACCACAGTTCAAAAGCATCAATTCTGTGCTCAGCTTTCTTTATAGTCCAACTCTCACATCCATATATGAACACTGGAAAAACCACAGCCTTGACTAGATGGACCTTTGTTGGCAAAGTAATGTCTCTGCTTTTCAATATGCTATCTAGGTTGGTCATAACTTTTCTTCCAAGGAATAAGCGTCTTTTAATTTCATGGCTGCAGTCACCATCTGTAGTGATTTTGGAGCCCCCCAAAATAAAGTTTGTCACTGTTTCCAGTGTTTGCCCATCTATTTCCCATGAAGTGATGGGACCGGATGCCATGATCTTAGTTTTCTGAATGCTGAGTTTTAAGCCAACATTTTCACTCTCCTCTTTCACTTTCATCAAGAGGCTCTTTAGTTCTTTGCTTTCTGCCATAAGGGTGGTGTCATCTGCATATCTGAGGTTATTGATATTTCTCCTGGCAACCTTGATTCTAGCTTGTGCTTCATCCAGTTCAGCATTTCTCATGATGTACTCTGCATATAAGTTAAATAAGCAGGGTGACAATATACAGTCTTGACGTACTCCTTTCCGGATTTGAAACCAGTCTGTTGTTCTATGTCCAGTTCTAACTGATGCTTCTTGAATTAATTAACGAAAAACAAAAAGAAACTCATGTGGTGGTGAAGAGCAAAGACTGATCAGGATTGGAATGTGGGTTCCACAACTCCAGTGCACAGCTGTTACCTCCCTGAGCTTCATGTGTAAAAAGGTTGTGCCAGGCCTCTGCTAGAGGCTGGGTGCTAGTCCCAGTGAGCTCAGTCTTACTGCACAGATGGATGGATAGACAGAAGAAGATGCCTGTCCCTTTTCCTCTATAGGGAAGAAGTCCTGAAGGGCCCTGGTTTCCGCTTACCTGCTGTGGATACACAAAGGCCCCAATTCTGTGCTCTGCCCCAATAACTGACAGCCCTCTGAGTGGAAGCTGAGCAAGATGATAAACCAGTAGAGGAACGGCTGCGTGAAAGAGCACATATCTCAAAAATTAGAAAGAAAAAACTCTGATAAGACATTAAAAGTTGATTACAACAAATGCCTTAGGGACAGTCTCTCAAAGCTGGATATTCAAGCTGAAAAAAAAAAAAAATGGAATTGGAAGTAGAACCATATACAAAAGCTAACTAACAATGGACCTAAGATGTAAAATTATACAACTCTTAGAAGAAAATATAGAGAAAAGTCTTCATGACAATGGACTTGTCAATTATCTCTTGGATATGACACCAAAAGAATAGTCAACCTAAGTAAAAATAGACAAATCACACTACATCAAAATTTAAAACTGTACATCAAAGGACACCAGTCAACAAGAAGCAAAAGGCAACCTACAGAATGGGAGAAAATAGTTGCAGATAATTTGATAAGGGGTTAAAATTCATAATACTTTATAACTGCAGTTATAAAGTTCAAGCACCAAAAAATCCAATTAAAAGCACCAAAAATCTCTACAATTCAAGCACCAAAAAATCCAATTAAAAAAAAAATGGACTTGAATAGACATTTCTCCAAATAAAGTATATTACGTGAGCAACAAGCATATGAAAAAATGCTCACTAGTTGTTAGAAAAATACAAATCACAATAAGATGATATCATCTCACACTAAGCAGGATGGCTACCAATAAAAGAAAATAACAAGTGTTGACAAGGATGTGAAATTGGAATCTTTGTGCACTACTGGTGGGAACGTTAAATGGTAGTCACAATGGAAAACAGTACAGCCATTCCTCAAAAAATTTAAAATAGAATTATTATATGACCTAGCAATTCCAAAGAAGAATCAAAAGCCTATTTGTACAGCCACTCCTATAGATTTTGTGTCCCATCCCCTGCTCCCAATTCATCTGTTAAAACCCCAATCCCTGACAAGATAGTATTTGCAGATGTGGTCTTTGGTAGGTAGCTAAATCATGAAGGTGGAGCCCTCAAGATTGAGTCCTTTTAAGAAGAATCAAGACAGCTTGCTTCCTCTCTGCTCTCTCCCACGTGAGGCTTTGAGAAGATGGACATCTGCAAACCAGGAAGCGGACTCTTAGCAGCTGCCACATCTGCTGGCACTTTGATCTTGGACATTCCAGCCTCAGAGCTGTGAGAAATCAATGTTTGTTATTTGCCATCTATGGCCATTTGTTAGAGCAACTCAAAGTGACAGCTTGGCATGTTTAGCAATTCTTATTCACAATAGCCACATGCTGGAAGAAACCAGTGTCCAGCAGCGGATGGACGGATATACAAAAGCTAGCATATACATACAATGGAAAATTATTCAGCCTTGGAAAGAAATGCTGACACATGCTATGACACAGATGACCCTCAAGGACATTATGTTAAGTGAGATGAGACAGTCACAGAATGACAGATACTGTACGATTTTACTTACAGGAGTTATCCAGGGAGGCACAAAGTAGAATGGTAGTTGCTGGGGTCTGGGGGCAGCGGGGACTGAGCTCTGTAATGGTTACGGACTGCAGTTTTACAAGATAGAAAAGGTTCTGGAGCCTGGCTGCAGAACAGTGTGAATATACAGTATTGGTCCTGAACTGGACACTTCAAAAGCATTAAGACAGTAAGTTTTACATTATGTATCTTACCACAGTTCTTTTTTAATGCCTTAATGTACTTCTACCTGTTTTTGCCAGTACCAATAGCTTCTTGAATAGCATGTTTTATATTTGGGGGTTATTTCCTAATAAAGTTATTCAGAGTCTTAAGCACCTGATTAAGGAGATGAAATGTTTTAAAGGCAATTTTTATATGCATTTCTTTCCTTTCAGTTTACCACAAGTACACCAGACACTGAATATTGAATCATATGTGCTATTCGTGCAAAGGATTGAATGGCTGTAAAGGAAAAACTGCTCCCAGGTCATCTTCTCTGCACTGTACTCACATTTCTGGTTACCAAACGTGTGTTTTTGCCCCATACCAAGCCAATCTGCTACATGGGCTACATGAGCTACAATTCAGTTCTGATACTGAACTTGGAGTTAGTATCAGATCCCGCAGCAAAAGGCTGAGTCCCACAAGACTGTTCCTTCAACCCATTTCCAACACAAATCACAAATCCAGATTGCCACCTGTGCTTCTGACCAAACAGCTATAAATCACACTCTTCTCAGGTTCGATTAATTTGTGGGAGTGGCTCACAGAACTCAGGAAAACAGTTTACTTACTAAACTATTGGTTTATTACAAAAATATGTAACTCGGGAATAGCAGATGAAGAGCTGCAGAGGGCAAGGAGTGTGGGGCGCATGCAGAACCTGCACACTGTTCCAGGAGACCATCACCTAAGCACGTTCAGTAACTTGGGAGCTGTCCAGATCTCATAGTTCATGGACGTTTACGTAGGCTTCATTATGTTGACATGATTGACTCAATCAATGGCCACAGATTTAACCTCCAGCTCCTCTCCCCTAGCCTCTCTTCTCTTCACTTGGAAAGAGCTGATGTATGGAGGCTGAAAGTTCCAATATAAATCTCTCAGTTGGTTCCCCTGGCAACCAGCTCCCAGCCTTAGGGAGTTTCCAAAAGCCATCTCATTAACATAACCTTAGGAATGGTTGAAAGATGCTAACAAAAGGCACCCTTTTCACCTTTATGGCTCTGGAGCTATTTCATGAACTGGAAACAAAACTACATACTCTAATAAAAGATTTTCCCGTAGCTCTTATATAGGAAATTACATGGGTTTTAGGAGCAGTGTGCCAGGAATAAGGACAAAGACTAAATACATATTTCTTATTATAAATCATAATATCACATTGGCAAACAGTATTTTCTCTATTGTGTCTCAGTCAACTAATTGGGATGTCATCCTCTTAAACTGAGGCAGACTTACAGCTCTTGACTGTCTCTGCAGGCACTTAGAAAGAAATTTTAATACATGGGTTGAAGAAAAAGTATTTATTTGACACCTTTACAAAAATATTTAGGCACATAATTTTCATATTTATGTCACCTGATTTACATATCTCAATCCTCAGTACCTTTTAAAAACACTAAAATGGTCATTTGGTAAATAGAATCTATATTGAAAAAATACTGTGACAGACCAACATTTGTAGACAAAAATCAGTTGATTATCAGCATGAGAAAGAAATGTTTATGAACAAAATAATCTCTAAAAACATCTTGTGAGACAAAAAAAATCTAACCAGTAGATTTCTTTTTAAAGAGTATTTTCAAAAAAGAAAGCTTAAAAAAAGCCCATCATAGAATATCTCCTCATACCATGATGAAGTGGCATCCTAACAGTAAGAACTAGAAGGTAGGCTTAGAAAACAGCGATGGTGCCAGAGGTTCACAAAGACCAACAACTGACAAAAGCCTGGACACAGAGGCAGCATGAAGCTAATGCATTTAATTCGGAGATGAGAAGAACATCCAACCTACACAGGAGCTACCCTAAGGTAACAAACTGGGGAACTTTTAACAGAATCACCATTCTGAAGTGTAATTATATTTCTCTGAGATAGATACTAATTTTTTTTTAACTTACCAAAATATGAGAGTCATTTCTCTTTTCTTCTTTAAAGAATAGAATCTTGTTTAAAGGTAGAATCACCTGCATCATACAATAGCCCAACTATACACACTAGATATTTTAAAAAGTTGACCATGAGCAGAAACTCTTCTTTAACCATTCTAGAAGCAACCAAATTATAGGGTCACATTCAAAAAGAAATACATTGCCCAGGCCTCTAGCATTTAAGGAGCACAAATTAAGACTCTTAATCTTTGTCTACAGTCTAACCCTGAAATCATGACAGTAACGTTTGCTGAGTGCCTAATATGCACGAGGCATTGTGCTGAGGAGTCTGCATCCCTTGCCTTATTTATTTTGAAGATTATTATTTTTCCCTCAGGGAGAGAAAAATCAATCACAGCCTTGTTCATAGGGAGGGACCAGTAGTACACAGCTATGGGGAAGCAAGAATACATGCAGGAGAGAGCAGAGGGACCCGGGGAGTTACAGAATTTGAATGGCCCGGCTCTCATCTCAGAGCTAGAGGACTAGTATAAGTCCTCTTAAAGAAGTGCTTCAGTCAACTCTATGGGTGGGACACCCTAATCACCAGTGCTGACAACTGTGCAGGCAGCTTCTACTTATCAATCGCTGATTCCTTTCATCTGCTTCTTTCTCTCAATCGGGGTCTGGCTAAAGAATTATACATTCCTTGAGAATGAGAACCACGTCCTCTTCACCTCAGCTGCCGCAGAGCTTCGCATAATGCCTGGCATAAAATAGTCAATCTCTGCTCACTGAAAGATGCCATAACAACCAAAATAAAGGTAGGCCTGCCCAAAATCCTGGGTACTACTTCAAACTAGTCAAAAGTGAAACTCTACTCTTCTCTCCATGAAGATCCTATATCAGCATTACTGCTGTGAACTTTCCATGCATGGCTGATACAATAAGAACTACAAAGAACAAACGCAAAACATACTTCTCTTTCTTAACCTATGTGCAAGCTGGATCCTACAAATGACTGACTCCTACAGTCAACAGTCACGCGAAGGAGTTAAAAGTCACCTGACGTGCTGGCAACGTGTAACCTGACCAATCAGGTTACTCAAATCAATCTGGCACTGCCTTAAAAGCAGATTGGTCAAAGAGGGCATCGCTGTCATTAACTCAAAAAAAGGAGCCACTAGTCACAAATGTGTTTTCAGCATCCTCACCACAGCTCATCTGTCTCAAAGGGCAAATTCAGGATTTAATTCTATACTGCCTCTTTTTCTCCCAGGAGGTAGTTTCCAGATCAAAGAACTTTTGCTTTGTAAGATGCTGGAATACCAGGCACATCTCTTCCTGTGCCATAACCAAGCCTGCACATAACTGAAAACAAACTACAAAAATGGTTGGTCAGTCTATTCAATCTCCAACCTCCCCAGGCTTCTTGCTCTTAAGATGTTGGTGGCAGGTGAAGGGGAATCCAACAATCAACATGAACAGGGCAGAGAGCCTGAAGCTGCTCCGCTGCATCAGTCAGAAAGCTCAGTCTAGGCCACGGGCCCTAATGTCATGTGCATTTAGTGAAGTTATTACTAAACACGATTTTCTCAAATAAGACCTAGAGAGATGACACATCTTCAAGGAAACCGACTCTCCAAGAAGCAGTTCAACACTTGGCGGGGCTGGGGGCGGGGCGGGGCGGGGCGGGGGGCGGGTGGAGTGGGTCTTAGTCCAACATCTCTGAATGCACACAAACTATTTCTAATGTCAAAGTTCCCTCCTCCCAATAGCTCAAAGAAGAAGGAACAGAACTACCAAAATTAGCTCCCAAAATGCATTCCCCTTGTCCCTAGGCAAAAGTGGGCAGGGGCAGCAAAATTCATAGGCAGGGTGCGTGTCACCCATGGCCAGCCTGGAGTAAGACAGAAGCTCAGGCACGCAGAGAGCCCATCACTCTCCCTGACACACAAAGCCTATTCCTTGCGGACTCTAAATTCCATCAATCACTCGCCTCCTCCAAAGAGTTCAGGCTAGCTCAGCTGGCACCACTACTTCCTCAGAGGAGAAGGTGGGGTTATCAATGGCAGCACAGTTCAGTGGGAAAAAAACAGGAATTCTGACTTATTAGCAAGTCATTTTTCTCCGAGTCTTTCTTTTTTATCAATAAAACAGGGATAAGGTGATATCTTGCACAACATAATATCCTATTCTCCCACTTAAATTTTCTCAGCTCACACAATGTTAGGAAACAGTGTCTCAGGACTCCCTATATGGAGCTACTAACTTGAGAGTTGGCTATGAGGCTAATTCCAGGGACCCAGCACCACTGGCTAGGCTTTGACAAAGACAAACCAAAAATAAGGGAAAGATATGAATATGAAAAGGACCTCAATATAACTCTTTTTCAAAAATAGGACGAAATCAAAACCTTCCAGGTTCCCTGTTGAGGCACCAGAATACTAGCTGTTTAGGTCAACAAAGGCCAGTAGATTGCAAACCTGATGAAATGAAAACCATCATGTACACCAACGCAAAGGTAGCCAGCTTCCTGCACATGACTGCACAGCTGGCCTGAGCATTTATCTCCAAAGTCAATGGATGTCTCTAAGCCAAGTCACACTGCTGTGTTTGAGTTAACACCTGACCTGCCCAAAGAGGCAATTCAGGCAAGGCCCATCCACGGCTGCTCTCCCAGGATGCAGCACTGACCTTGAGAGAGGCAGGCCTGCTCATTAATGTGGGATGTGGCAGGAGTGTCCAAAGGAAAGAGGTTATGCTCATGCCATTGAAGGAAGAGGAAGGAAGGTGATGGCTCTAACACTGACGGTGCCAGCAACACAGTCCAAGCCTGGACCATACAGAAACATCTAACCAGCCTTTCCCCTCGAAATCATACACTCAGAAATGTAAGGGTAGTCATACTGATTCAAGCAGAAGTAAAAAGAGTAGCAACAAAACCCAGAAGCAGGAAGCAAGGGGAAATAGATGGAGGTCATGTTCCCAGCATGCCATTCTCACTTGGGCAAGAACAGCTGAGCTCATGGTTTAGGATGGCAGGGTTCATATGCATTTAATGTACACTGCAGCATTTGGCTTCACATCGCTGTGGAGCTGGTGCTTCTAACCCTGCATATAGATTTGCAGTTTCTGAGAGCTGAGAAAACCTCTAAGACTTGTTCACAGTCCCAACATCTTCTGAATAAATCCACGGAGCTAATTCTCAGTCTTACCCTTGGTCACTATAGCAGGAGCAAGATCAGGCAACTACCTCTAAGAACATCTCTCCACCCCCAGCACTCAGCACAATGCCTGGCACCTATTACACGCACGATACCTTTTAGTTGAATGAACGACTCTGACAGATGAATAAAATGAGTAAAAGGTCTACTTCCTTCACCCCTTCATTCTCCTCAGCCTACACCACATACAGGGAATAGGACATTTTCAAGGAACACACCCTACTTCATCCCATGAGCTCTCAGGAAAGCCCATGTAGAAACCAATACACTTTGAAGCCACACACACTTCTTTAGTGCCAAAGATGTCCTCTTTGGCCAAAGCAGTAATGGTAGCCTCATGAAGAAAAGGCAATCGTTAAGAAAGAAAATTCAAAGAAGACTAACTTCAGATCCTCAGGTGCATTTCCAGCAGAAGGAAGGCCAAACTGTCTCCAGACTCAGCAACGACGTGAACAGTGAGGCTTCTGATGGAACGCTTTAGATATGTGGCTCTCAGGGACACCTGGATATCAGACTATGGAATAAAATATTTTCAAAACATGGATGTTTCACTGTCAGCATAGAAGAAAAATAAATAAAAAAGCCCAGTACATTTTCCAGTCTGATATAAATTAATTCTAAGGGCATATTTAAAAGAGTCAATTATAAGTTTCTCTCATAAAATTTTAAAAGGCAGCAATCAATCCTCAGATTGTACAAGTGCAATGGTATTTTCTTCATGATCAAGACACCTCAGTATCTGTGTAAGAATTGCCAGTGTTCCCATTTGATCGAAAACTTGGGCCAATGCAGTCGATGCAACCCTTGTCATACTGCTCCTTTCCCCTTAATGTCCAGCTTGCTACTGGCTTCTGATTGTTTGCTCAGCTGCTCTTCAGAGAAGGTGATGTAGGAATATACCAGGCTCCCAGCAATGCTGCAAAACAGAAAACCACCATCAGGGAGGAAGGAAGGAATGGCACAAATATAAGGCAACCTGGAGTGAGGGTTGGAGCTACCTTTATAAAACACCACCACATAAAATGAAACATACAGCATTTTCATTTACCAAACTAGAGACACTCCCTTATCATGGTACTATCCACTGTCGTTGATGCTTTGGAAAAATGAATATTTGCATATACTTGTCAGCAGGAGTGCCAATTTTATACAGTCTTTCTTCATGACAATTTGTTGAAATAAAAACCTCAGAATTCTGCTTATCCTCTGACCTACCAATCTATTTCATGGATGAACTGTATACATCTTCATAGACTTACTGACAAAGCATTTATCACAAAATCTATAACTTCAGATAATTAGCTAAAGGATAAGTGTCTCACAATAGAGTTTTATATAAATTCATACAATAGAATGCTAGGCATTTATTTAAATGACAGAAAATAAAGAGCTGGCCATGACTTTTAAAATGAAAAAATAGTTTGGCATTCTCCAACCCTATTTTATTTAAATGAACATGAATATGTACATTAATGCATCGGAATAAAGTCTGGAAGAAACAAGAATATTAATGATAGTTACATCTAGACTGAAATTATAGGTGATTTCTACTTGTATTTTTTGCATTTTCAAAAATAATCATTCGAGGCAGAAATACTTTTTAATAAAAATAAAAAACATCCCAATAAGTAAGAAAACAGGCTTCCCAGGTGGCGCAATGGAAGGAATCCACCTCGTCAATGCAGACTGTCAAGGTATCTCCTGTCAATGCAGGAAATGCAAGAGAAGCAGGTGTGATCCCGGGGTCAGGAAGATATCCTGGAAATGGCAACCCACTCCAGTAGTCTTGCCTGGAAAATTCCATGGACGGAGGAACCTGGTAGGCTGCAGTCCACGGGGCTGCAAAGAGTCAGACATGACTGAGCACCCACACACATACACAAGAAAGAAAACATGCAGATCTTGGGGAGACTCACAGAGCTGGTTTCTCTCCAACTAGCATCAAGCGAACAGTGGAGAGCCTACATCATCTGAGCCCTTGGCCTCTCAGCCAGCTGCTGCCACCCCTCACAGTTGTCTACCATACCTACCACCAGGAGGGTTCGCTCTTCTGGGACAGTGATTATTTGGGGGACCTCAAGCCCACCTGGGCTACACAGCCTCCTGAAAGCTCTTTTGAGGGAACGTATTAAAAGTACCTATCATGTGTGTTTAGGAATAAATGAACCTTCCCAACTAGATTACAAATTCCCTTAAGGTAAAAATTAGTCTATGCCTTTGCATACTAATCAGTCATCTCCTTAAGGAGACAGGAGAATAAAGACAAGCCGGTGGTAAGACAGGAGGTAAGCAGAGAGACTGACAATGTTTAAACAAAGTGGGATCATTTTACTCTTTTATCCGATGTGCTCTCACATGGCTAAACCATGCAGCAGATTTTTATAGTCAGATCAGGGTTAGAGTCCCAGCTCTGCTTCTTACTATGGTGGCTGTGTGACCTTGGGCAAGTTATTTCACCCCTCTGAGTCTCAGTTTTCATGTGAGCTCGGGGATGATTAAATGAAACAATGTTGTAAAGGTGGCCGTCATAGACTAGGCACTCAACAAATATTAACTCCCTATGTTGCCTTCACAGATATCTATGTCCCTTCTATATCAAGGTAAGTGTCGGTCTGTGCACATACTTTCTTTAGTTTTTATTGAAGTAGAGTTGATTTACAAAGTTATGTTAGTTTCTGGTGTACAGCAAAGTTATGCAATTTCATATATATATACATACATACATTCTTTTTCATATTATTTTTGTTATGATTTACTGCTGCTGCTGCTAAGTCGCTTCAGTCGTGTCCGACTCTGTGCGACCCCAGAGACGGCAGCCCGCCAGGCTCCCCCGTCCCTGGGATTCTCCAGGCAAGAGCACTGGAGTGGGTTGCCATTTCCTTCTCCAATGCATGAAAGTGAAAAGGGAAAGTGAAGTCGCTCAGTCGTGTCGGACTCTTAGCGACCCCATGGACTGCAGCCCACCAGGCTCCTCCGTCCATGGGATTTTCCAGGCAAGAGTACTGGAGTGGAGTGCCATTACAGGACATTAAATGTCATTCCCTCGTGTGCATATACTTTAAAAATAGAAGTACCTCAGTCACAAAAGTCTGACCAGGATGTTTGTTAACCATTCTATCTGCCTAGGCATTTTAGGAATTTGGCCAGGAGTAAATTTACAATAAAAATTAAAAGGCTCCCAAATTTTGTTGTGATTTCTTTGGAACTCAATGGCATTGATAAGGATATTATTTGTTTTATTAACTGATGTGAGTCAGATAGATGGTCTCTTTTAAGATTAGAATTCTGATAAGATTGCCTTCATGTACAATACAGTTTTGTTTTTTAAAGGACTCAACTAGAGAAAAGTTAAAGAAACAAAAAGAGTATGAACCTAAAAACTTGCTTTCTACCTATTCTTCCCATTTAATGTCAGTGTTTTTGGAAAGGGGGCGTTTCTCTCACATATTTGGAAACAGGGTTTTTTGTTTTTTGTTTTTGCTTTCCTGATATCTTTGATACTCTTCCCCAACTCAGGGCTGAATCCAAACTGCTCAAGCATTTCCATCATTTTCTCCCCTACTTCCACTCCTTTTTCTTTTATGCCTTAAAAAAAAAAAAAAAAAAAAAAA
>NW_011494862.1:2232863-2241355 GCF_000754665.1 Bison bison bison
AGGTAGATAGAGGACTCCTGTCAGAACTTTTAAAAAAGTAATATATATATTTCCCACACCTGGAAGAAGTTCCTTCAAATGTCATTAGTCTCCTGCAAAATAACTTTAGACCTCATGACCAGGATCAATCAGGGAAGTTTAGTAGCTGAACTAAAGCAGACAACCCTGGCTTAAAAACTGGGCAAAAGAAAACTGGGTTATGAAAAGTGAACTATATAAATAGCCAGTGGCAGTGCCCATAACAGAATACAAATCTGCTGCTATATTCCATCTCAGTGCTCTTCTGTAAGGAAGGGCTAGCTAACCTCCCTACAACATCTTAGAAGTCCAAGTTATTCCAGTGAGAAGTCAGTTATTTATCTCTATGAAAAGCCTGGTAACTGTTACAGCAGCAGCAACCCACTGATAATACAAAACATATCCTTCTCTCTCCAAATGAGAGAACCACTAAGAAGAGCTCACATCCTCACTTCAGGAGAAGCCTGGAACTAGAAGAGTCTGCCAGGATGGAATTATGCAGGAGGAGAAGGCTGGAACCAGGAAGCAAAACCTCCTTTTAAGGAAACAGGTAAAGGAGTCCCAAATGCAGGAACAATAGATTCAGGAGCCAGGCAGAAGTGGCTAGACCAAAGTCCTCTCTGAAGCCAGACTCTGAGCTGCATCACCGCCCACCCCAGAGACTGTATACACTCTGGTCTGAAGTCAGAAGGTACAGTAAAATGGGGTGTGTTACACAAAAGGAGGCTGTCTCAAAAGTTATGTAACCAGTATGACAACATATGCTGATGGGATATGAAAATAAAATTAATTTATTCCTCTATTCACTTTACTGGACTGCAGTTAAGCAAACTGGGAAGGCAATCATGGACTGAATGCTTCACCAGCTGGATAATACACGGCAAGTTTCTCAGCCCGTCTATGAAATGAAATTCTCAAAGCACCTATCTCAGAGAACTGTTAGATTAAGTATGGCATACTTAGGGCAATGCGGAGGATAAGACTAAGCATAAAAAAATATTGTCTGGTATTTGGTTATTATTATTACTAGTTGGATGCCTGTTACAGACCAGGCACTGATAAGTACTGACACAACTATAAATAAGACAAGTGATTTCTGCCCTCAGACAGCTGAGAATCTAAAGTGGCAATGGCTACATATGGTTCACTTAGGCTACATTATAACTAATTAGTCATTTACTGAATGATAATTCATTAAAGGGTGAGAACCTGGACTCTGGAGTTCAACCCATCAGGGCTGAAATCCTTCAATGACATGAGCTGTGTGACCTTGGCAGAGCTATGAGTGAATGTACCACACCTCTCTAGAGCACAGTGCCAGGCAAACAGAAACAGGCCCAATGCATGTCTTCAGAATGCATTAGACTGAAACTTTCTAAGCCTCAGCCTCCTCATTTATAAAATAGCGATAATAAAGGAACTTCAGGGCTTCCCAAGTGACTCAATGGTAAAGAATCCACCTGCCAATGCAGGAGACACAGGTTCAATCTCTGATCTGGGAATTCCATCATAGACTACTACTCAGCAATAAAAGGGAATTCCCCAGTGGCTCTGCAGGTAAAGAATCCGCCTACAATGCAGGAGACGCAGGAGACTCAGGTTCTATTCCCGGGTTGGGGAGATTCCCTGGAGAGGAAATGGCAACCCACTCCAGTATTCTTGCCTGGAAAACCCCACAGACAGAGGAGCCTGGCGCGCTGCAGTTCAAAGCATCACAAAGAGTCAGGCATGACTGAGCCACTAAGCATGCACATACCACCCTAAGGGATCCACAGTCAGCAGGAAAGAGGTACCAACTACTGGTACATGCAAACCACAGAATCTCAAATACAACACGGAATCTCATGCAGTATGTTGAGGTCAGACAAAGAGCTGCATAACATTTTGTGTCATTATACAACATTCAGGACACCATATGGATACAAAACAGATCTTTGCAGGGGAGAGAGGTTCAATGAAAAAGGACACAGGGAGATCTGGGAGGTATTAGAATTGTTTTATACCTTGAATATGGCGTTGGTAGTTATATAACTGTATTGCATTTATCAAAACTCTCAGAACTGTACAGGAAATGGGGGTGGGGTGGATTTTACTGTATTTAAATCATGGTGTTTGTTTTTTTTTTAATAGAAGGAAAAAAAAGAATCATAGATAAAAATAAACTCCAAAAGTTCTATGAATTCTAGCCTGGGCAGTTATGGAGATGCTGGGGTCATTATTTGGAAAGCCTGCATTACTTGGGCCAAAGACACAGGCCAGAGGCCAACTTCTGGTGAAAGCACAGAAGTACATTTTGTCACCACCCTTCACCACTCATTCATTCATTCCCCACTCGCTCTGCTTTTTTGAGCTTGAGTGAACACACAGTAATTGGCCACTGGAAAAAGGCACTTAGGGAAGTTGGAGATAGCCAGGCTCTTAACAGAGTCCTACTGGGGGACAAGAAAAAAAAAAAAAAATCAAATTGGAGCCTGAGAACCTACCAATACAAACCTCTTACTTCCTAGAATTGAATCCTATCAGAAAGGACTATTTAAACTTTTCCTGAAACAGCAAAAAAAAAAAAAACCCAAGCAGGATGAAGGGAAGCTAGATTCATCAGAGTACTCACAAGTACAGTTTTACTAGTGATTTCTTTCAAAGTGCAATCAGCCAAGGATGGATTCATACCATTTTCAATCAATGTGAAATCTACTAAGTAGCCAATCTAAGTTTGGTTTTTCACATTAAAAAAAATTAAAAAAATTAAAAAAAAATAAAAAAAATAATGTTCGCAATCCATGAGTCTACTTACTAACTAGTGTAAGACGGGAAAAAACCCAAAACCATAATTTTTAAAGAGGAAAAGTGAAAGAAAAAAAAAGGCAACATATACTTTCCTTTACAGACACTGAAATGCAAGTTGTAAGGGAAAGAAATGGTATTTGAAACACAAGGTCATCTGGACTCTAATCCTAACTCTGCAAATAATTTGAATGCTGACTGGCAAATAAGTATACTACTTACTCTCCTTAACTCTGTAATGAAACAGAGATTAAAGAGATATGGCCTGCAAAATTTATTACAATAAAATGTGAAGGCAATTTGAAATTATTAAAAATACTACATAAGGGAAAAGTACCAAGGACATCATTATCAACTAATCTTGCTAGCAAAACGGTACTGTTTAACCAGAACTATAATCACCTCTTAACACACAAAGAAACTTTCAAGACTTTAGATTTGACATATGTTGGGCTGACACATGAAACGTTCCAACATACTCAGGCACTGAAGTTCTTTTTTTTTAAATAGCCTGCAATGTGGAAAAAAAACCAATATTTCTTATAAGATACTATGTTATGAGATTTAACTGCAGACATCTGAAAATGCAAATAGCACCTCTTACTTCATTTTAACCATCAAGTTCTTACTTGAAGGAGACAAAAAAAAAAGGCATTTCTGAATCAGGCCTATAATGTATCATAAAGACTCTTTAATCCAGATTTTTAGAAATGAAGGAAGGTTAGGCTACATGCAAACTCAGAACTAGTTCACCATATTGATCCTTATATTCCTCACAACTATTAATGAAAGAAACTGATTATCTACTAAGCATAAATTATCAAGCAATGAATCAGGTACTTCATTCATTGGATTATTTCATTCCAACAACTCTAAAGATACAGGTTTCTAACGGAAATATGTAAGAAAACTGAAGATCAGAAAAAAACAACGCTTTCAAAATCACACAACTGTTAAGTATCAGAACTGCAACTGTGAATGAGATCTGAGACCCAACTGCTCGTCTTCCTTCCAGAATATGCCATCCTCAGGCATATTTACATATCCAACCTCTGAACAACATATCCAACCCCCACAAATAACAAATAATTTTTCCTCTAAAAAGACAAACAATAATAATGGCAAATAAATGTCATGGAAGGGAAAATAATGAATTATTATCTTATTAATAACAGTATTATATCTCACACTGATTCATAAGAAAGGTGGAATAGGCATTATCACTTATTTACATTTAAAGATATAAAAGCTCGAGAGTCATATAATTTATTGTAAATTAAAAACATACTACCATTAAAGACCTTTATAGTTTTCAAAGTGTTTTTTTATCACCAATCCATAGAGAATTCATCAAACAAATATTAAGCAATGACCAGAACTCATTCTAGGAGCTTGAAAAGATAAGTGAACAATACAGGCAGAGATCTATACCCTCATGGAACTTACATTGTAGCAGGGGAGATAGAAAATGCATAGTATACATAGAAATAAACAGAAAAATAGAATAAGAGGGCTTCAGAGCATCAGAAGAGGAAGAGCAGGTTGCAATTTTAAATAAGGTGGTCAGGGTAAACCTCCATGAGTAGGTAACATTTGAACAAAAATATACAGGCATACGGGAACCAGCCATGCAAGTATCTGGCAGTACAGTGTTCCAGGTAAAGAAAATATTCTGTCCAAACACCCTAAAGAGACAGCATGCCCTGTATTCGAAAAGAATAGCAAGAAGGTCTGTGTAGATGAAATAGAGTGGGGGAGAAGAGAAGCAAGAGCTGAAATTGAAATTGAAGGGCAAGCGAGGGACAGACTTTGTAGGGCCTTGTCAGGACATTGGGACATGGAGCTGCTGCTACTGCTGCTAAGTCGCTTCAGTTGTGTCCGACTCTGTGCGACCCCACAGATGGCAGCCCACCAGGCTCCCCCATCCCTGGGATTCTCCAGGCAAGAACACTGGAGTGGGTTGCCATTGCCTTCTCCAATGCATGAAAGTGAAAAGTGAAAGTGAAGTCGCTCAGTTGTGCCCGACTCTTCTCGACCCCATGGACTGCAGCCCACCTGGCTCCTCCGTCCATGGGATTTTTCCAGGCAAGAGTATTGGAGTGCGGTGCCATTGCCTTCTCCGTGGGACATGGAGAGGGGAGTACAAAGAAGAGCGACATGTTCTGACTTAGCTCTGACAAGGAATACACTGTCTACTCTTGAGAACTGACTAGGGGTGAGATGTGGGGATGAGCCAAATCAGAGATGCAAGTATAGAAGACTAGCAGTAATCTAGGCAAAAGATGTTGGCGGCTGAGATAATGATGGAAGGAATGCAGATGGTGAAAAGTGATCTTTTTGGATGTATTCTGAAGGCAGAACCAATCGAATTTGCTAACACACTGGATGTTGGGTACAAGCTGAAGAATTGAGGATAACTCCAAGCCTGTTGAATTGAGAGGCCAGAAGGATAGAGTGTCACCAGTTGAGATGTTCAGGCTGTGGGTGGAACAGACTTTGGAGGAAATACAAGGAGTTCAGTTTTGGACATGTCAGCCAGAGATGTCAAGTGAGCTAATTAGATATACAAGTCTGAGTTCAGAACAGAGGTCTTTAAAATTTGAGGGTTTTAAAGCATATAAATAGTATTTAAAGCCATGAAATTCAAAATTCTCAAACTAAAAAAGCTCATTCAGGCAAGTTACCCTCATCATTGTTAAAGATGAATGAAGTCTAAAGAAATGCAGTGATGTGTCCAAAGTAAGATGCATATAAAGCAATATAAAGAGAGTTGCTATTCTTTAGCCTGGAATTTTCTTAAGAACACTGCACTGACATCTAGCACAATAAATAAAAGATTATTCTTTCAAGGCTAAGCAAAAGGAGTTCAAATTCCAGAAAAGACTCCCCAAAAACTGTGCATGAAATATGAAACCACTTTCTCCTTTTTCCTTAAAAAGCATTATCAAAAAGACATTAATTGTATAATATATTGTAGGAATTCCACAAATGTCTGTTTAATAACAAGTGAACAAATTTGCCATTAAATAGTCCAAGCTAACTGTGACTATTTGACAATCTAAATCCGTCTGTCCAACTGATTACAGTTAAATATTTTTACTTACCTGATATTTAAGCCAATGAAGTTTGTCCAAGTGAAAATATAATCTCCACCAAAGACCATTCCAATATAAGTTATTAATATATTCTAAAAAGAAAAATGGCAAAATACTGTTACACAGGTTTGAACTTTTTCAATATTCAAATAAAGTCATCCACACAATGACCCAAACATATATCCTTAAATTACAAAAGCAAATAAGAGAAACTAACAAAAACCCAACGATCCTAAAATGAGTGTAGCATGAGTATGAACATCAACTAACAAACAATAACATCAGTCTCTTCCTGGTCTCTCCAGAAGCTAAATGCTTTCACCAATACTAAAGAATACTAAAAAGATCATCAAACTTTCCCCTTCCTTGTGATACGGGCCGACAGTACAAATCTAAATAAAGAATCACTGTTATTACCAGGGCTATTTCTACACATTTAACAAGTTCAAAAACAATGTTTTTTTCCTCCCATAGACATAGCAGTTGACTTTGTGAGGGGAGAGTGAAGGAAAATCTGCTTACAGGCAAGTATCTTTCCCTTTTTTTTGAAAGGGAAAAAGGGGATGATGGAGAATTTACCAACTCAAAGACTATTTCTAGAGGACTCTGTTGGTATCTTAAAAAAACAAGGGGAAGTCATCTCAAAGTATCAAACATAATATCACTTCTCCCAACTCCCTTAATCTCCCAGGTGTAAACACCTGCTTATCTTGCTCCTTTTTCAGCTTGTGAGATCTTAGTTCCTCAACTAGGCCTCCCCTGATGGCTCAGAGGGTAAAGCGTCTGTCTGCAATGCAGGAGACCCGGGTTTGATCCCTGAGTCAGGAAGATTCCCCCCTGGAGAAGGAAATGGCAACCCACTCCAGTACTATTGCCCGGAAAATCCCATGGACAGAGGAGCCTGGTAGGCTACAGTTCATGGGGTCGCAAAGAGTCGGACACGACTGAGCGACTTCACTTTCACAACTAGGCCTCAGACTGGGCCCACAGCAGTGAAAACCTCTGGCTCCTTTTTAATTATCCTCAGACCACAAAGATAAAATAAAAATTTCCGAAGTTTAAGCTCTTATTCAATTCTTCCCTAACCTTTTTTCCATTCTTAAGTCACTGACTCCTGTGCTATTGCAACTGCCAAAACGGTAAATGTCACAAATATTTTTAGTACCTGGCCTCTCTTAGATTAGGCCTACAAAGCAGAAAGTAAAGTGTTTATCGTGTTTTGAAAAGGCCAAAAATAAACTTCAAAATTATTCTTATAGTGGAGTAGTACCCTGTGAGAGAGCATTAAAAATTATGTTGGCCTCTTCCAGGTCTAAATATAGAGAAAAAAAAGTCACTTTAGAGCAAATTTTCTTATTATTTGAGAGGGGGGAAAAAAAAAATACCACGTAACTGTAAACAAGGCTGGTAGGCAACTTGGGAAAATGCATTAACAGGACCCCTCTTGGAATAGAGAGATTTAGGGAAAAGAGAGATTAGTCAGCATAAACTGCCCAAGAATTTCAGAAAAGGAAAGAACAGAGAATCCAATCTTTTGCTCAATATCAGTCAGAAGTCAGAAAAACTATATATTAAAGCATCCTAACCAAGATTTTCTATCAGAAGACACACTCATGCCCCCAAAGTAGAACTCACCAGGAGGGTCTGTGCTGGGAGCTCAAAACAAAGACCACAATTCTGAGCCTTTAGTTTACCTGAGACTCAGCGGGAAACCCTGATGACTTCCATGCCCTGCTTTAGAGATTCTGATTCAAAACATCTGAGGTGGGCCTAGGACCCTCCACGTTTAATAAGTTCTCCTAAGTAATTTTACCACCACACTTAAGAGAAACAAGGAAATGTTGACCCAAGGGTTTAGTGGGTTAGGTTCTTCAAGCACAGAAGGCAACTTAAAGCCTGCTGGAGAACAGTGACTGAACAGAACTACCCAGGTTGTAACTGGGAGGCTAAGGAAAGAAGCTCCACTCTGGCCCAACTCCAAACCAGCAAGGCTATCAGGGTACTCCCATCTGTCTGAAGGTATAACACATCCTTCAATACCTTAGCAGCTGTGAGAAGCAAGAGCAATATAAACCACAGTTGACCCTTGTACAAAGCTGGAGTTGGGGTGTAGTGAAAAATCTGAGTATAACTTATAGATCTGTGTGTGCATGTCAGTTGCTCAGTTGTGCCCAACTTTGCAACTGCATGGACTGCAGCCCACCAGGCTCCTCTGTCCACGTGATTCTCGAGGCAAGAACACTGGAGTGGGTTGCCATTTCCTTCTCTAGGGGATCTTCCTGACCCAAGGATCCAACCTGGGTCTCCAGCATTGCAGACAGATTCTTTACCATCTGGAGGCACCAGGGAAGCCCAACTTACGGATGGCCCTCCTTATCTGAGATTGGGCATCTGTGGATTCAGCAACCACAGACGGTACAGTACTGTAATATTTACTACTGAAAAAATTCTGCATGTTAATACATTATTGACTGGGGATTTTTGCAGACACTAACGCCTATGGCTGACGATTTGTTATGTAAGTGAATACAGAAATGTCTCTGGTCAATAGTTTTTGGGTAACAAAACATATTAATATGTCTCTGGTCAATAATG
>NW_011494862.1:2241455-2265759 GCF_000754665.1 Bison bison bison
TTGTTCAAGGGTCAACTATAATCAGATACTCCAGTTTTTTTCCTCCCTCTAGAGTTTAGAAGTAAAACCATTCCCTTTGGACTGAGTAAGTTCATAATGATTCTGTGGAGAGGAGGAAATATCAAAAGAAAAACACTGGACTTAATGCTGATGAGAGCATTACTGTATTCATACCTCACACTGATGACAATGAAAAATGTACACTAAGAAATTCTAAGCAATTAGGTTTAGTTATTTGCTAAATAACTTTCCCTTACCATCCTTCTTCTTGGTTAAAAACAAGGCACCAACTGTCCTGTGTCTCGTGTTCCTGCTGTTTTTATTCTGAAGAGGCAAGCCATCTACTTTGCTCCTGAAGCATTAACTTTACAAAACCCAAACAGAGCTGAAGAGGTAATTTGGGGCTGAAACAATCTCAAATTTGGGGCTGAAACTATCTTAAATTGGGGGCTGAAACTGTCTCAGCCAGCCCAGGCCTTCAAATGCTTATCTCTAGCTTTCATAGAAGTCACACAGTTATTACAGCTTAATTTAGAATTCTATTCACACCAAACGCTCCAATTCTATGTTTGAAATCGCAGACCTTCTGAGGCTTTAACCCAAATCTAGTTCTAAAATGAGGTCTGGTATCTATGAATACAACTCCATGGCGGGTACAAAGGGAAACACAGCACACCAGGACAAACTCTACTCTGCAATCCCTTCCCTCATGACTGACAAATGAGGCACCAGAAGTTAAGCCCCAAGGGGAACTGTGCTGTTTCCTCCAAATGATCAAGGACCTACCTCTCTCTATTGTGCTCTTTTAGAAAGTGTATACCCGTGGCGGATTCATGTTGATGTATGGCAAAACCAATACAATATTGTAATTAGCCTCCAATTAAAGTAAATAAATTTATATTAAAAAAAATTAAAAAAGAAAGCAAGCCTACCTCACTAATGCTTTTGGAATTCAGGGATGCTGCGGCCTCTTGGATCTTAAAGCACTAGAATCACAAATTCAGATGAAAGAGGCCTCAGGCTTCAAGCTGCTAACTGCAGCTCAATATTCAAGTCAATGTGGCTCTCCTGGCTGAAGACAAATGAGCCTCCCTCAAATAAAATGGATCGGGAGGAAATGACATCACTGGTAATGTCAGACACAGCTTTTAATAGTGGGCCATTTAAGGCTTGGCTCACGCTTAGGAAAACTCTTGATTAGCTTCTGGCAGGCATCCTTCTACGACGCAGCCAGAGCTCAGCGAGGAAGAGAATAATTCTCGTCAGGAGTTAAAGGGACAAACCCACCAGTTCCAAGCTGGTCATCTTTCCTGTCAGAAACAGGGCTGAATATCACTCTCCTTCCTCCCCTCTGAGATGACGCATTCTCCTTTTCTCACTCCTCAGACCTAAGCTGCCTGAAAGTGGAGATCATGTTCTCCCTGAGTTCTTCAGGATTGTTCTAGAAACCATCACCACACTTCATCAAACCAGCAAGGCAACACGTGAGGAAATAAGAATGAAAGGGTGAAGGCCACAGTCAGACTTATTTTAGAAGAACACTTTTCAAATAAAGCAGGCACCGAAAAGAATACAGTACCTTTTCAACTCACCTTAATACAGCCAACTATTGTAGTTGTAAGAGCAGAATTATACTGAGTGCAAAGTACTGTAGCATACATCAAGATAAATCTGGAAAAAATAAAGAAAAGGTATCTTATAAGTAAAATCCAACTGCTTGTTTTATAATAACCCCTAGCCAAGGGAAATGATAGTATATTTCACTAGACACTGCCTGTGAGCTTTCCCACCTCACTGCTGCTTCTATTGAAGCTTTGGATTTTTTTTTTTTAATTTCATTAAAGAGAAACATATGTCCATTTAATGATCAGGTGCTTCTCCCAGCTACTGCACTAAAACCTTGAAACCACCGTTCACAATCATGAGTCATCTTTTTAGATCATAGTCCTAATTCACCTAACTGAGATACAAAGCTCAGAGCTTACAGACCCTGGCTCAGGTATATATGTAACATGAGGGCAATATGATTCTGGACCAGGGTGAAGACAAGAGAGATACTTTAAGGATGGAAGAAAAACAAGTGAGAACTACTTTAAGAGGGGATATAGTTCACTTAACAACAGTGGCAGCAGTCGGCACTCCCAGATTTTACAATGAGGCTTCTGAGCCTGACTCAGTACCAGGCTACCGTGTCATCTTTATTTTGAAGCATCCAGTCACTATGTAGCAAGCCTGGGCTAGATCCAGTCACGAATATCAACTGAAATGACTGGCTGAGGGAAAAAATACCATTAGGGAAATTTGGAGGTGAAGAGAAGAGGCACATTTGCAGATACCTCTTGCCTTCTTCAACATGGTAGGGAGAAGTCAGTCCTAAATTCAAAAGCTGCTACTACTGCCTACTAATTCTGCAAACTTAAGACAATTTATTTGAATTCTGAGCCTGTTTTCTCAGGCAGTAAGGAGTAGGGGCAACAATATCTGTCAAATGGTTAATGTAGAAATAAAATTAAATAATGCATGTTGAAATATAATGGTGCTTATCACATACTAGCTTACTGAATAAATATTTAGTTTTTTTCATTCATCCTTCTAAAAGCATGACTTTGAGATTAGTTTGGTAGCCCTGGGGGTACATTCCCAAGGATGGTGAAACCACTTGAGTCTGGAGGTTTATCCTAAGCTGATACATTCAAGAGACAGGAATGAGGCAGAAAGACACTAGACCAAATTTCTTTAGGAAAACTATCTGCTAACAAGGCAGCAAAGGCTTACCCCATCACACAAGAGAGGGTGAACTGCAGAAGAAAGAGGGTGTCAGCCCAGCCTTCAAAATCCAATGCCTGTAATAAACAAGAAAGCACCAGATTTTAGAGCAGGCCCTCCAAGTCGGCGGTATCATTCATTAATGAAAACCCTGTGTGGTTGCTCCCATCACACAGTCTTATATATACACTTCCATGCATCACTCCAAGGATAAAGAGTTATGTTCAAGAATCTCATATATATGGAAATGAATCAACAAGCAGTTTTGTAAGGTTTTCTCCTTTCCAAAATGTAACATGAGTGAGATTTTATATTTCTCCATGTTGGTACCAAGAAACTGCTATTTGCTTGAAGGCACAAGCCATGTCTTGCTAATTTCAGCAATCTTCCCAGATGGCTGGTATTAAATAATGGCTTTCTCAAATCTTAAAACATATTTCTTCCTTGTCATGTGTGAAAGCTCAAGTACAGTCTTAGTTACCTAAATTCAGTTGAGGTCTGTCCAGGGAGAATTACTATTTTAAAACAGTTGATTTTATAAAAGCAAAGTTTCTGTTGTTCCCCTTTGTTTCTAAGCCAAAAGTCAAAGGAATGAACAGAAACGACAGTGTGCATTGATCATCTGTCTCTCACCCATGAGGGAGTGTTTCTCTCTCAAGTACATAAATTCTCTTGCAATATAAGTTTCTCAAGCACATCTGAGGAACATTCCACTTTTTATCTCTCTGCCAACCTGTCCAACTTCAACTCTTGCCACTTCAACACAAATCTCATAGCTCCCGGGCTCCAGCAATACCTGGCTCCTCGTGGTTTATAAAACATAACATGCATTTCACACTCACATGCCTCTGCCTGGAATGCCCTGCCCCTCGACATTCACCTGACTCCTGCTCACCCACCAAACTAGAAGCCAAGCAGTTCCTCTGTGGGGCCTCCCCAGATCGAGAGCTCCTTCCCCCGGCCTCAGCACTACTCCTATTCAGTCCTTCTTTCTCTCTGAACTCAAGTCTTCCTCTACCACATCTACAGGCGGGGAGCTCCCTGGTGGGAGGACCCACTTCACATTAGTTGAATCACAGCATTTGATAGACAGAAGACATTCAACTTGTTTATGATTCTTTGTTGAGGCATAACATATAAAAAAAATTAAATTCACCAATTTTTAAGTGTGTAATTCAATGAGTCTTGACAAATGTATAGGCATGAAACCACCATTACAATCATGATAAAGAAAGTTCGGCCTAAAACCATAAAACCTAGAGGAAAACAGAGGAGAAAGCACCTTGGCACTGGTCGTGACAATTTTCTGGCTATGACACCAAAAGCACAAACAACCAAAGCAAAGATAAGAGGGACGACATCAAACTAAAAGGCTTCTGCAGAGCAAAAGAAACAATCCACAAAATGAGAAGGCAACCTATGGGATGGGGAAAAATATTTGCAAACTACATATCTGATAAGAGGTTAACTGCCAAAGCACATAAGAAACTCATATAACTCAACATCAAGAAAAACCCCAAACAATCCAATTAAAAAAGGGGCAAAGGAATTGAGTAGATATCCCCCCCCCAAAAAAGGTATAAAAACAGGTACATGAAAAGGTACTCAACATCACTAAAAAAGTGCAAATTAAAACCACAATGAGATAGCACCCCACAACTGTCAGAATAGCTGTCATCAGAGATGACAAGTGCTGACAACGGTGTGGAGAAAAGAGAATCCTTGTATATTGTTGGCAAGAACGTACATTTTACAGTCAGGATGAAACACACACACACACACACACACACACACAATGGAACATTATTTAGCCATGAGAAAGGAAATCCTGCATTTTGCAACAACATAAACGGACCTTGAAGGCATTATGCAAAGTGAGATAGATCAGACGGAGAAAGACGCACACAGTTTGATCTTACGTGTAAAAATCTAAAAAAGCCAAATGCATAGAATCAGAGCAGAATGGTGGCTGCCAGGCACTGGCAGGGGGAAACAGTGAGATGTTGGTTTTATAACTTGGAAGATGTATATGTTCTAGGGCTCTAATGTGCAAAAACGGTTTTATGGTTAACAAAACTATGAAGTTTACATACTTGAAAGTTACTAAAAGAGTAGATCCTAAGTGTTTTCACCACAAAAAAAGAAATGGCAGGTATGTGAGGTGACGGTAGGGTTAACTCATGTTACTATGGTAATCACTTCCTAATACATAACTATCAAATCAACCGTTGTACAACTTAAACTTACACAACATTAAATGTCCATTATATCTCTGTAAAGCAAAAATATTGGCTAGCCTAGAAAGGTCCCTCCTGCCCCTTTATAGTCAATCCCTCCCCCATTACAGCCTCTGGGAACCTCTGATTTCCTTTCTGTTACTGGAGTTTTGCCATTCAATAATTTCATATAAATGGCATTGTATAGTATGTACTCTTTTATAGGTGCCTTCTTTAACTTGACATAATACTTTTGGTTCCTTCAGTAAACGTATCTTTTTATATGGAAATGTCAAAGTGTATTCCCACCAGCACTGTGTGAGAGTTCCCAGTGCTCTACCTTCATTTGGTTTTAAAAAACCAAAATAAATGGACCTAGAAAACTTGTTACTGTTAATCTGTTAGGGCTACTGTAGCAAAGTACCACCAACTGAGCGACTTAAAAAACAAAAATCATTTCTTACGGTTTTAAATGCCAGGAGTCCAAGCTCAAGGCGTCAGCAGGGTAGGTGCCTGCTGAGTGCTGTGGGGGACAATGCCTCTGCCCTAGACGCTGGTGATGTGCTGGCAATGTGGTGTTCCTTGGCTTACTGAGGCATCACTCTGATGTTTGCCTTCATATTTTCATGGCATTCTATGTTATTGTCTGTATCCAAATTTCCTCTTTTTCTAACCACACCAGTGATGCTGGATTAGGGTATACCCTACTCCATTACCTTTTCATCTTAATGAATTGTAATGACCCTATTTCAAAGGCACTGAGGTACCGGGGGTAGGACCTCAACATGACTTAGGGGAGGA
Source organism: Bison bison bison (assembly GCF_000754665.1). Taxonomy (NCBI): domain Eukaryota; kingdom Metazoa; phylum Chordata; class Mammalia; order Artiodactyla; family Bovidae; genus Bison; species Bison bison. The sequence continues at coordinate 2,247,239 of NW_011494862.1, forward strand.
ACAACACAATGCAATTCAAAATACATTTCAATTAACTTTCGTGTATTTCCTGAGGTAGGGGTCAGGTTCATTTTTCTGCATACAGATGTCAAATTGCTATAGCACCATTTGTTGAAGAGATCATCCTTTCCTCATTGATTTATTCAGGTAACTTCAACAAAAACAACTGACCACATGGTCTATTTCTACTTCTTGATTCTCTGCTCTGTTTCGTTGATCTATTATTGTTCTGTCAAGTTTTCAGGGCACAGATATAGACATATTTTGCTAAACTTTTCCCTGAGTATTTCATACTTTTGAAGCTTTTGTAAATGGTACTATTTAGTTTCCAAAAGTTCACTGCTGGTAAATGACAGTTCAGTCGATTTTCACATGCTGACCTTGTTATCTTACAACTTTGTAAACTAGTTAGTTCTAATCACTCTTTTGTGAAGAGGAACTCAAAAGCCTCTTGATGAAAGTGAAAGAGGAGAGTGAAAAAGTTGGCTTAATGCTCAACATTCAGAAAACGAAGATCATGGCATCTGGTCCCATCACTTCATGGCAAATAGATGGGGAAACAGTGGAAACAGTGTCAGACTTTATTTTGGGGGGCTCCAAAATCACAGCAGATGGTGACTGCAGCCATGAAATTAAAGACACTCCTTGGAAGGAAAGTTATGACCAACCTAGATAGCATATTCAAAACCAGAGACATTACTTTGCCAGCAAAGATCCGTCTAGTCAAGGCTATGGTTTTTCCAGTGGTCATGTATGGATGTGAGAGTTGGACTGTAAAGAAAGCTGAGTGCTGAAGAATTGATGCTTTTGAAATGTGGTTTGGAGAAGACTCTTGATAGTCTCTCGGACTGCAAGGAGATCCAACCAGTCCATTCTAAAGGAGATCAGCCCTGGGTGTTCATTGGAAGGACTGATGCTGAGGCTGAAACTCCAGTACTTTGGCCACCTCATGCGAAGAGATGACTCACTGGAAAAGACTCTGATGCTGGGAGGGATTGGGGGCAGGAAGAGAAGGGGACGAAAGAGGATGAGATGGCTGGATGGCATCATCGACTTGAGGGACGTGTTTGAGTGAACTCCGGGAGTTAGTGATGGACAGGGAGGCCTGGCGTGCTGCAATTCATGGGGTCACAGAGAGTCAGACATGACTGAGCGACGGAACTGAACTGAATCACTCTTTTCTAGATTCTTTTTTCTCTGCATATATGATCATGGTTTTTATAGAGGTATTTTAAATTCTTCCTTTATAATCTCTTATTCTTACTTTCTTGCACTGATAAGGTCTTCTAGTATAATGCTGAATAGAACATTATATAAGAGTGGACATCCCTGCCCTGTTCTCAGTCCTAGAGTAAAGGTACTGAGTCATTCACCACTAAGTACGATAGCAACATATTATTTTGGTACATGTCCTTTATTGGATTGAGAAAGTTCCCTTCTATTCCAAGTTTGCTGAGAATTTTAAACCCATAAATGGGTGTCACTTTCATCAACTACATTTTCTAACTATTGACATGTTTCTTCCATTTTTGCAGTTGTTTACTCACTAAGTTGTGTCTGATTCTTGTGACCTCATGGACTGTAGCCTGCCAGGTTCCTCTGTCCATGGGATTTCCCAGGCAAGCATACTGGAGTGGGTTGATATTTCCTTCTCCAGGGGATCTTCCCAACCCAGGGATCGAACCTGTATCTCCTACATTGGCAAGCAGATTCTTTACCACAGAGCCACCAGGGAAGCCCTTCTTCTATTTTATTCTTGCCAATATGATGAATTATACTGATTAATTTTCCAGTTTTAAACTAACCCTAATTCCTGAGATAAACACAACTTGGTCATGAGATAGTGTCCTTTTTATATATTGCTGGATTTTTTTAGACTACAGTTTTTTTCTCTCCTTATAATTTTTTTTGTCAGCTAGTGGTAGAGGGTATGCTGGCCTCATAAAAAAATCATTTGGGAAGTGTTCCTTCCTCCTTTTCTACATTCTAGAAGAATTTATGTGGAATTAGCATTGTTTCTTCCTTAAACACTCCAGTGAAGTGATCAGGGCCTAAAGTGTCCTTTTTCATAAGGTTTTCAACTACAAATCCAATTTCTCTAATAAAGATGGGGCTAAATAGCCCTATTAACAAGGACTTTTAATTATTTTAACTAAATCAAGCAAGTTAATTATTTTATAGAGTAAGGCTATTCATGTTACCTATTTCTTCTTGAGTGAGCTTTTACAGTTTTGTCTTTCAAGAATTTGTACACTTCTCAGTTTTTCAGTTTATGGCATATTGTTCATATAATTCTCTTATCCCTTTAATATATATAGGCTCCGTAATAATGCCCTTTGTTCATTTCTGATGTTGGTAATTTGTGTATTCTGACTTTCTGTCCTGATTAATTGGCCAGGGTTTAGCACTTTTATTGATCCTTTCAAAGAACCAGCTTTCACTTTGCTTTTCTGTTTTCTATTTCATTGATTTCTGCGTCCTTCTATTTACTTTGGGTTTAATTTGCTCTTATTTTCTAGTTTCTTAAGGGAGACACTTTAGATCATTGAATTTAAATCTTTCTTGTTTTTAATATATTTTAACTTCTAGTTTAATTCTGGGCTGATCAGTACACATACCTGGATGGCTGCAATTCTTTTAAACTACCAAGACTTGTTTTACGGCCCAGAATGTAGTCCATGTTGGTGCACTGTTCCATGCGCACTTGAAATGAATGAGCGTCCTGTTGCTGTTTGACAGAAGTGCTCTACAAACACCAGTTAGGCTTTGCTGGTTGATGGTGCTGGTCAAGTCTTCTCTATCCTTAATGACCTTCAGTTTAGGTATTTTTATCAACTACTTAAAGTAGAATATTAAAATCTCCAACAGGTTGGTCTATTTATCCTCTCTGTGCTGTCAGTTTTTGCTTCATATTATTCTGAAGCTCTCTCATCAAGTATGTACACATTTAGGATTGTTATACCCACCTAACTAACCCTTTAGCATTATGACATGTCCCTCTCTATGGTACAGTTTCCTTTATGTTTATTCTATTTAAGGTTTATTGACTTTCCTGTGTGTGCAGGTTTAGAGATTTCATCAAATATGGAAAAAATTCAGCTATTATTTCTTCAAATTTGTTTCTGGCCCCCACTCAGCCCTTTTTCAGGACTCTAGTTACACAAATGTTAGTGCTCTTAGTATTATCCCACACATCACTAATAATCTGTTCATTTGTTTTCTAGTCTTTTTTTCTGTCCTTCATCTTGAACACTTTCTATTGCTGTTTCTTTAACTCACTGAACTTTTCTTCCTGCGTAGTGCCTGATCTGTTGCTTGATACTTTCTGCTTTATTTTTAAATTCTGATTATATTTTTCATCCCTAAAAGTTCCACTTAAGCCTTTTTAAATATATATATATATATATATTTTCTCTTCTCATCCTTTCTCTCTCAACAATCCTTTACTGCTTTCAATGTACAATTTGACACCTACTAAAACTCAATCATGCTCCAGACCCCACGGTGGGCCTCAGAGCACTGAGCTGAAGATAGTTCAGTTGAATTTGTTGATAATGAAGGGATAAACAGTGGCAATAAAAATGCACTGCCTTAACAGTTAAAAATGCACTGCCGTGTATTGTGGAGCACTTTATAGTTGGCAAAGTGCTTCTATATACACCCCATCATTTGATTCCTACAACAAGCCTGTGAGGTAGAAAGGCCAAGTCTTATTATTCCCAGAAGACAAAGAGTGACTGTCTTTAGGTAACACAGCTAATCAATGGGGGACTTAATACATTTCAAGCCCAATGTTCTCTACACTGAACATTAAACTCTATTCAGAAAAATGCCCCACATATATAGTGCACAATGCCCTTTGGGAACATAATAACTGTATCTGTAGAATACTAAAAATAAATCTCATTGACATAATTCCATTTATATATAATTCAAAAATAGAAAAATAATTCTCCCAAGACGTTTTTTTTCTTTCCCTACATACTCAGCCTATCTCTGGAGAAAGCCAGTCAATGGGTCAGGCAGCCAGTTGCATCCCCCTGCTCTGCCACAGGAACGGGTCTTGGCTGAGATAGAACAAGCAGCAGCCATCTGAGAGTACAGCTGCAGGATAAATACAACCCTAACAGCTTTACAGTACAATGGAGTCCACTCTCCCTACCATAAAACAGCATTAAAAATAAATAAATAAATAAAATCCACAACTTATTAAGCTATTATGCTCGAGGCTAAGAAATATTAAGTAACTTTCTCCAAATTATTCAGCTAGTAAACGCCCATGCAATCCTATAACTTATCATCTTTCCATCCGCACTACTGGGGAAAACCAAAGACAAGGCAATATAGTCTGAATTTTTTTCTCCCAGATGGTTCTACATGGTTACTAAGTCAAAAAGCCAAAGTTCTAATTCCAACTCTGCCACTAATTTCCTGTGAGGCCATTAGGAAGTCATTCACCTTTCTAAGCCTCTACCTATGCTGCTGCTGCTGCTGCTAAGTCGCTTCAGTCGTGTCCGACTCTGTGCAACCCCACAGACGGCAGCCCACCAGGCTTCCCTGTCCCTGGGATTCTCCAGGCAAGAACACTGGCGTGGGTTGCCATTTCCTTCTCCAGTGCATAAAAGTGAAAAGTGAAAGTGAAGTCGCTCAGTCGTGTCCGGCTCTTAGCGACCCCATGGACTGTGGCCCACCAGGCTCCTCCGTCCCTGGGATTTTCCAGGCAAGAGTCCTGGAGTGGGGCGCCGTTGCCTTCTCTGCTACCTATGGTACAAATATAGAAAACTGCTCCATCTATCTATCTCTTGTGAGAATCAGTGAGAGAATAAAATACAGACACTTTAAATGTATACATAATTTACATTCAGAGAGAATATTCACTTTAACTTCTACCACTGTCATCTCTCAGTGATAGATGTGCAAGCAAATTTTTCTTCTCTTGAAGATAGGAAATAAAGAAGGCACAGTGAGAATGTACTTTGTTATTCAGGAAAAAAAAAAAAAAAACTTTAAAACGTCTGCCTCTAGAAAACACTGATAAAGAGCTACTGTGAAGAAAATGACTTGCTTGGTCATTCTCTGTGATACAGAAGTAGATGGGCTCTCTGCCACAAGGCCAGCAATCTTCAATCCTGGCTGACTGGGGGTATGATTACAGACAGAACATACAAAGATGCTTTCTAAGGTTTTTGTCCTGTTTTGAACAGTCTCTGGCTCTACAGGTGCTGGTAGTATAATATAAAACAAACCACGGGAATGAAAAGAATTCTGTGGCATAAGTTTAACTCAGATGACCATTATATTTACTACTGTGGGCAAGAATCCCTTAGAAGAAATGGAGGAGCCATCATAGTCAACAAGAGTCCGAAATGCAGTACTTGGATGCAGTCTCAAAAATGACAGAATGATCTGTTTGTTTCCAAGGCAAACCATTCACTATCACAGTATCCAAGTCTATGCCCCAACCAGTAATGCTGAAGAAGCCGATGTTGAACGATTCTATGAAGATCTAAAAGACCTTCTAGAACTAACACCCAAAAAAGATGTCCCTTTCATTACAGGGGACTGGAATGCAAACATAGAAGTCAAGAGATACCTGGAGTAAGAGGCAAATTTGGCTTTGGAGTACAGAATGAAGCAGGGCAAAGGCTAATAGAGTTTTGCCAAGAGAACCCTGGTCATAGCAAACACCCTCTTCCAATAACACAAGAGAATACTACACATGGACATCACCAGATGGTCAATACCGAAATCAGACTGATTATATTCTTTGCAGCCAAAGATGGAGAAGCTCTACACTCAGCAAACATAAGACCAGGAGCTGACTGTGGTTCAGATCATGAACTCCTTATTGCCAAATTCAGACTAAATTGAAGAAAGTAGGGGAAACCACTAGACCATTCAGGTAGGACCTAAATCAAATCCCTCATGATGATACAGTGGAAGTGAGAAATAGATTCAAAGGATTAGGTCTGACTGACAGAGTGCCTAAAGAACTACGGACGGAGGTTTGTGACACTGTAAAGAAAGCAATGATGAAGACCATCCCCAAGAAAAAGAAATGCAAAAAGGCAAAATGGTTGTCTGAGGATGGCTTACAAATAACTGTGAAAAGAAGAGAAGCGAAAGGCAAAGGAGAAAAGGAAAGATATACCCATTTGAATGCAGAGTTCCAAAGAAGAGCAAGGAGAGATAAGAAAGCCTTCCTCAGTAATCAATACAAAGAAATAGAGGAAAACAATAGAATGGGAAACACTAGCAATCTCAAGAAAATTAGAGACACCTATTTTTGGGGGCTCCAAAATCACTGCAGATGGTGATTGCAGCCATGAAATTAAAAGATGCTTACTCCTTGGAAGGAAAGTTATGGCCAACCTAGATAGCATATTAAAAAGCAGAGACATTATTTTGCCAACAAAGGTCCATCCAGCCAAAACTTCTGAACGTTGGTATTGGAGAAGACTCTTGAGAGTCCCTTGGACAGCAAGGAGATCCAACCAGTCCATCCTAAAGGAAATGAGTCCTGAGTATTCATTGGAAGGACTGACGCTGAAACTGAAATTCCAATACTTTGGCCGCCAGATGTGAAGAACTGACTCATTTGAAAAGACCCTGATGCTAGGAAAGATTGAAGGCTGAAGTAGGAGGAGATGACAGAGGATGAGATGGTTGGATGGCATCACTGACTCAATGGACATGAGTTTGAGTAAGCTCTGGGAGTTGGTGATGGACAGGTAAGCCTGGCATGCTGCAGTCCACGGGGTTGCAAAGAGTCGAATATGATTGAGTGACTGAACTGAACTGAATGAAGATAATGGCAACATCCTTCAAAAGGTCCCAAGCATGCACTGATGCACTCTGTGCCCCCAACCCTGCAGCAGGCCATTGCCAACCCATGCCTCCACTGGAGACTCCTGATCACTCACTGGCAAGTCTGGGCCAGTCTCTTGTGGGGTCACTGATCCTTTCTCCTGGGTCCTGGTGCACACATGGGTTTTTTCCTGCCCTAAAAGAGTCCGTTTTCCCAGTCTTGTGGCACTGGAGCAGTGGCTGCACAGCACTGTAGTGACTTTGAGGAGATACCCCATGTCCAAGGGCAAAGGAGAAGCCCCAACAAGATGGCAGGAGGGGCGAAATTGTCTTTAGAATCAAACCCCATACCAGTGCCAGAGACACTCAGAGGACTCAAACAAACCTTGTACACACCAGGACCAGAGACCCCACAGAGACTGAGATAGAACTCTGCTTGAGTATCCCCTGGGAGGTATGGGTCAGCAGTGGACGGCTACAGGGGCAAGGGGCTCTGGGTGCATTAGACCTGGGTATGGCATACTCCCCCTTGGAGGAGGTCGCCATTAACCCCATCACAGAGAAAGATCTAGTCATTCGTAAATAAAGAATAACTGATCCAATCCACTCATATCATGTTTGAGAATACCAAGGCCCAGAAAAGCAGAAGGGCCCTGTCTCTATATGGGAAAGAACACTTCAGGGTTTGAGAATCAGTCTATAATGGTTCACAGAGTGACCCAGAAAAGATTTATAACCCTGGACAGGCTAAAGCAACAGCCTAATAATTCTTCATTATTTAGTAGCAATGCTTAGTAAGAGATACCTCCCAGTAGATAATCTGTGCAGGAACTTTTCCTGTAAAACTCATCTGAGCCATGTAATTTAACCAGTGACAGAATGAAGACATTATACAGGGTGCAAGTGCCTACAGTGCCGGCCTTGTGAGAGCTACAGCAAAGGGTCTGTTCTCCCACCCCTACGTGAGAACACCTAACAGGGTGTGCTGCCAGCAACCCAGGCTCCAGCTCCCAACGCTCTGAATCGCTGGCTTTGTGCTGTACACACTCCCTTTTGGAGGCAGCGACTAACAAGTTGAAACACAGTCTTTTCAATCTGACACTTCAGAAAGCCATTAGTTAACTGGTGCTTGCTCCACCTTTATCAATGTTAACTAGATATCTTCTGTTAAAAGTAAAAGCTGGCTTTACCACAGTTTTTGGTTTTGTTTTTTTCTAAGGAGTATGTTTTAAAGTTAGAAGATTTGTGTTTAGAAAAACTAAATGCTGAATATATCGGTTCCTTGGTTTCTGGTAAGCCCAGGACTTCGAGAACTTAAACTTTTTGAAAAATTACACAACACACACACACACACAGTTTCTCAGAACACTTTGCCAAGGACAAGTATTACGTGCTCACTGGGATGAGTTGTACAACCGGATCTTACCTTTCACTTTTATAGAAATTTAGTTATTTTCCTCACTGGCTTTCAATTTTTCCTTAAAAGCTGTGCCAGCCCCATCAACTGCTCTGTATAACTCCTGCCTCCCTGGGGTGCTGGCCTTTCAGAGCCCTCTTATTGGGTTCTTGCTCCAACAGAGGGAAGACTTCCCTTCTCTCCCTACTAAGGTTAACAGTGGAATTTTCAGAAAAATAATTTGGATCTGATTTTGCTTCAGTTTGAATCCTGGGTCAGGAGTCTGAAACTCTGAAACAGTGAAAACAAGTTAATTTGCCCCACTTCCCCCAGTGATTTTAAAGTTCAGAATTCATCACTGGATAGCCATTATTTACAGAAAAAAAACTTTATCTTTTTTTATGTTCCTTTTTTAAAATGCAGTTTAAATAAATTCATACAGTTCTACAATCAGAAAAAAAAAAAGTAATGAAGTCTCCATTGCATTTCTGTTCTACACTTTCCTGTTTTCTCTCTCACAAGCAAACTGGTGATTACTTTATTAGTTTCATGTATATTCTTCCATAGTGTCTTTACTTAAACAGTAAGTAAATTAAATGAATGTGTACATATGTTTTTATTTTTTCCTTTGTATTTTATTCTAAAGCTAGTATACCAGATACACTATTTTACACTGCGCTTCTTCATTTAATAATTTATCTTGGCAATCTTTTCATTCAATAGAGATCTTCCAAATAAAATAGCTCTAGGCCAGGAAAGCCATAAGTCCAATAGATGAGAGCAGTTTATTAGCATAGCTTATTAGGAGTCAGGGAGCAACTGGGCTCATACCAGTTGTCAGGAACAGCAGCTCAGTCTCCACACTGACGTGCCTTCTACTCCTCAGACATGCTGTCTCAGCCCTGAAAAGGCCCTACCTACAGAACCCATCAACTTAGTGGATCCAACCTACTCAGTTACCACGTGACAGAGCAGGCCAAGAGAGCAGACAGGACTTGCCCAGAGCCAGATAGTGCTCATAAACAGACCTGGAAGTTGCTGGTCTTTTGCATTCTGGCCCCAACTTCTCTCAGCTGTACCACTTATGTCACAAACTTTTAGGGATGTGTCGTTATCGACATAGTAAATTTCAAATTCCTGTGCCTAGCACTGGTTCCAACTTAGAAGGAAGTGGGGTATGGTGTGGCAGGAAGAGGGAGACACTAGCTGTAGAGTCAGGAAATCTGGGATCTAGTCCAGAGCCCTCTTTGGGCCCCAGTTCCCTCATCTGTGAGATAAGGGGCTGGAACCACACGCTCTCCAAAGGCTCTCTGCTAAAGGCTCCAAGTCCTTGACTTACACCTTCTAACCACACTGAAGATTCTGGTCCTTGGGGCTGTGCCTGTGCTCAGGTTGTCAATTCCACCTGGAATGTACCTTTTGTTTCTCTGCCTCTACATCTTTCAAGGCCCACTCTGACTTCTCCTGATATTTACCTCTTCAGAGAACATCCCCTGTGAACAAACTCCTACCTCAGCCCTTAGAATACTTGGCCTAGACTACCCCTTCTAAAGAGCCACACCAACTGGTCTCTGAGTCCATACATTCAGTGTCTGCTCAAACGAAGCTTATAAAGATACTTTCCCTAATCATCTTATCCAAAATAGTACTTCCCTAATCACTCTCTTCCTTCTTTTATCTCTCTTTATAGCTCTTACTATATAATTTATGTTTAGTCTATCTTATACCATTGGAATGTAAGCTCCTTTGAAGCAAAGGCATGTGTTTTTAACTTAGAACAGCACCTGACATATAAGAAGCACTCAATAGATATTTGCTGAATGAAATAATTATTTGTAAACAATTAACAACAAAGCCAAGCTGCAGAGACTCCACTTCTAATACTAATCTGAGATATTTCTTCCATTTAATAGCTTGTTCTGTATGCATAGTCCCCGAACAGGGGAAAAAGTCAGTCAGGGAGTCAGCAAATGGCTTTGGGAGAGAGATGTGGTCAGGCAAATAGCAAGAGATCTCCTTGGAGTCAGAAAGACTGGTTTTAGGGAATTCCCTGGTGGTCCAGCTGTTAGGACTCTGTGCTTCCACTTCAGGGGACCCAGGTTTGATCCCTGGTCAGGAAACTAAAATCCCTCAAGTTTCATGGTATGGTCAAACAAACAAAAAAAGGCAGAGTGGTTTTAGTACTAAACTCTGTCATCAGGTAACCTCAAGCATGTCTTTAACCTCTATAAACCAGATGAACAACCTACCACACAGGTACACAATGAAGATTAGGGAAAATGATTAACATGGAAGCATCTTATCAGGTACAAAGCACCATATCCTACAGGTGAAGTATTACTTGAACACCAGAAGTAGACTGAAACTGTTAATATGGAGCAGTTCTATTTAAAGCTAGACATCAAAAGTGTCTACTCTTTAAAAAAAAAAAATACATGCACATACATGAATGTTTGCCCACTTAACATACACATATTTTGAAGGGGAAACCCAACCTAAAAGACACACACAGAACATGAACTGGACTTAAGAAAAAACACTTACTTGAAATCCTGCCACTTATTCTATTCTGTAACGCGAACCCTTTTGCCAGAACTTCAGACAAGCAGTCCACTGACTACGAAACTGAACCTTTCAGGGGAAGGAATCAACTGCAACCTGTGGCAGGATACCATGAGCCTCTAGGACGTGTTAGGCATCTTTGGCCGCTCCCCCCCCACCCCAGTGCTTCTGTGCTGGTCAATAAAAGCAAACCATTCAACCACTTCTGTAAGTCATACCTCTAATGACGACACTCAAAGAACAGGTTAGTGTTACTTGTTACAGCTGGTGGATCAGAAAACCAAGCCCTACCTTCTCTAATAAGCCAAGCTTGATATTTCACCCACACCTGCTTCCTCCTACAACACTTATAGTACTGACTGATTGGCACACACTTTGGTGCTGGATCTTACACCACCTCTGGAGCATGTCAAATGTCTTCCTTGAGTGGCAAAGACTGTGTTGTATTTCTCACATATTCCCAAGAGAACTTAGCACAGGCCTTTCTCAGCACAAGAAATATGCTCAGAAATACTGAACTGACTGAATCCCAACTGAATTTGAAATTGTAGTAATAAGCATACAAAAATTTAGAAACAAAGGAACTTAGAAACAGAATCAAACTCAGAATTCTTGGAGTTCCTAAGTGCCGAATTTAATTCAAAACCTACCAAACAGTACTGATTATTCATATCATTTGTATTTTCGTTCTGTTTGTAGGCAAAGTTCCATAAGACAGGCATTCCCTCTCCAGCAAGGAGGCAGAATTGATCCACTTACATTTTCCAACCCACAATGCCCCCAACAGTTCTCCCACAGAACCTATAACACTGATGACTCTGCTGCTGACAGGTCTGCTCCCCAAGACAACTAAACGATCCCCAGAGGCAAGAATACCACCTAGTTCATCTTTCTTTCATATCACCTGAGCCCAGAGACACATAACAGCACTTAATAACTACCCAAGAACGTTAGAGGGAGAGAATGTTAAGAAAAAGAACATGAGATTTTAAGCCTGCCAGCCAGTAGATCCATCTATATACTCCAATAAAGATTGCTGGGAGAAATATCAATAACCTCAGATATGCAGATGACACCACCCTTATGGCAGAAAGTGAAGAACTGAAGAGCCTCTAGATGAAAGTGAAAGAGGAGAGTGAAAAAGTTGGCTTAAAGCTCAACATTCAGAAAACGAAGATCATGGCATCTGGTCCCATCACTTCATGGCAAATAGATGGGGAAACAGTGGAAACAGTGTCAGATTTTATTTTGGGGGGCTCCAAAATCACTGCAGATGGTGACTGCAGCCATGAAATTAAAAGACGCTTACTCCTTGGATGCAAAGTTATGACCAACCTAGACAGCATATTCAAAAGCAGAGACATTACTTTGCCAACAAAGGTCCGTCTAGTCAAGGCTATGGTTTTTCCAGTGGTCATGTATGGATGTGAGAGTTGGACTGTGAAGAAAGCTGAGCGCCGAAGAATTGATGCTTTTGAACTGTGGTGTTGGAGAAGACTCTTGAGAGTCCCTTGGACTGCAAGGAGATCCAACCAGTCCTAAAGGAGACCAGTCCTGGGTGTTCCCTGGAAGGACTGATGCTAAAGCTGAAACTCCAATACTTTGGCCACCTCATGCAAAGAGTTGACTCATTGGAAAAGACTCTGATGCTGGGAGGGATTGGGGGCAGGAGGAGAAGGGGACACCAGAGGATGAGATGGCTGGATGGCATCACTGACTCGATGGACATGAGTTTGAGTAAACTCCAGGAGTTGGTGATGGACAGGGAGGCCTGGCGTACTGCAATTCATAGGGTCGCAAAGAGCTGGACATGACTGAGCAACTAAACTGAACTGAACTGAACTGAAATATTTTATAAGAATCATATTAATTGATAATAAGAATGAGGATAAACAAACACGTGAAACCCAAAAACGCTGATAGGGTTGATCACAAAGCAACTGAGTTCAGTCTCTTAATTAGTTTTTCATCCCAACTTGAAAGCATTTAGATACATTCTGTCATTCTTAAAAACATTATTCTTTCAAAAAACCTTTCGTGACCTTTGCTTGTCATTTTTATTAAGAAAAACAAAAAGATTACTCAAATTTTCCACTCCTCTGCCTTAAAAAAATCGTGTTCAACTCTTTGCGACTCCATGGACTGTAGCCTACGAGGCTCCTCAGTCCAAGGGATTTTCCAAGCAAGAATACTGGAGTGGGTTGCCATTTCCTTCTCCAGAGGATCTTCCTGACCCAGGGATTGAACCCGGGTCTCCTGAATTGTAGGCAGACGCTTTACCATCTGAGCCACCAGGGAAGCTTTAAAAAAGAAGAGTAAAAGCTAAATCTCATCACAATATAGGTGGCAAAGTCATTTTTTCCACTATAAGTAAACACTTATATTGAAGCATTTAAAATTGAAAGTAGGCTAGTGAACTTCAAAACATGCACGGATTTTGCTACAACCTGGCAGGTAACTTCTAGTTAAATGATCATCACTCTGGAATGAAGAAATATCTCCTTCAGTCAATTTTTTCAAGTAGCTACAAGCTACTAGTCAAAGTTTCAAATTAATGAAAATTACATTTTTTGCCAAGTCTGTAAAATACCTAACCACATTAATTATTCCAACTTTCTCATGTACAAATTGGCCTGAAGATTTGGAACACCTGTGCTGCCATGAGGTATCAAGTTATTTTACATTACATTCTTGCCCCAAAGCTAAAGGGTGGAGGGTGCTTCTGCTCGGGTTAGCTAGAGGTAGGCAGAGCACTGAAGAGACCATGGTTCCTGCAATCAGGCCTGGGTTTAAGTCCTGACTCTACTACCCCACTGACAGTATGATGCTGGGCAAGATATTCGGTCTCTCTGAACCTCTATTTCCACATTAATAAAATAGGGTTCATTCAGGGACTTCCCCAGTGGTCCAGTGGCTAAGACTCTGAGCTCCCAATGCAAGGGACCTGGGCTTGATTTCTGGTCAGGGAATTAGATCCCACATGCAGCAACTAAAGATCCTGCATAACTAACACTGAATAGCCCACGTGCCGCTACTAAGACCCAATGCAGCCAAATAAATAAAATAAAAATAAATTTTAATTTAAAAAAATATATGTAGGGTTAATTCAAACTTCCTATAGCTGTTATGGGGTCCATAAAGTGAAAGTCGCTCAATCTTGTCCAACTCTTTGTGACCCCATGGACTATATAGTGCCTAGAATTCTCCCAGCCAGAATACTGGAGTAGGTTAACCTTTCCCTTCTCCAGGGGATCTTCCCAAACCAGGGATCAAATCCAGGTCTTCCAAATTACAGGCGGATTCTTTACCAGCTGAGCCACAAGGGAAGCCCAAGAATACTGGAGTGGGTAGCCTATCCCTTCTCCAGGGGATCTTCCCAACCTCGGAATCGAACCGGGATCTCCTGCATTGCAGGTGGATTTTTTACCAACTGAGTGATCAGGGAATCCTTGGGGACCATATTACATTATATATACATAAAGTGAGTAGCACATAATAGGAATTCAATAAATGTTAGTTTCTCTTCCCACTTTTTTCAGAGCCACAAAAAAACTTATTCAACACTCTATTCATTAAAACATTTACATATGTTCTATTCCAGTTTTCTGAGAAAGAGCTCTTGATTTAAAAAAAAAAAAAAAGCTTCATAAGCAGTTACTCTTCTCCTACCACTGATTTTTTTTTAACAGCCTAACTATTTCCAAAAACCTTTGCTTTACTTTAGTTCTGACTGCTTTGTGGAATTTGTCACTGTCATTAGAATAAATAATCAACACATTTATTCTGAAGAAACTACTAGCCAGGGGAATCATTACAAGGAATTTTGGTACAGAAATCCTTGGCAGAATTCTAGATTTCCATTAAGTTCTCAAAATTTTGTGAATTCTAACAAAATGTTACCAATTTGTATCCTATGAATATGCATTTGTTTCACAGAAAAATTCTTGTCTGGATTTAGTTTGTTATGTTATTCTGGATTTAGCTAGACATTTGCAGAAAATGAGTTAACTACCATATTAGTTGCTATTTATGTGGTTAAGTCACCACTAGGCTAAATATCTCTTGAGGGGAAAAAAACAGTCTGGGATTTAAGCCAGCATAACAACTGTCACCAAAACTGAGAGCTTCTGGAGATGCCAAGCATTTTGTTTAGGTTTGATGAATTCTACTACTTCTGGATTTTTTGTTTTCCAAGGATAGTCTGCTACTATTCGTACTCTGTAGTTCAGCAGAAATGTAAAAGTTCCCTTCCTCTAACCTTCTGGCACGTAAGAGAAGGACGATAGACGGCATGCACTATTTTTATGTTGACAGCCAGAGCTATTTTAAGCTATTTTAGTACTATCCAAAAAGGTTAGCATGACATTAGCAAGCTAAAAAGTAAATTCTTGGTTTTTGGTCACTTAGTAAGAACATTACTTTTTAACAACCAAACTGTCTACCTTTTGGTCATACAAATAAAAATAAAATTCCAAAACATAAGGCATGATTGAAGCCATAATTAGAAAGTCTTACCTTTTGGGCATCTCCCGTAAAATATGCAATGGCCAGGGTGGGCAGAATCATGAACAGTGCATTGTAATAGAGCAGACCATATTTTCCCAGCTCCTAGGAGAGTAAAAAATTAGGTGGTTCATTTGGTTCCAGCTGATAGATGGAGACAACCCTGAACAGAGCACCACCCCCTTTATACACACACACCACAATATACATAGCACATTAAGTCAGAAGTTTTGCAAACACTAAGAAATAACCTAAGCTTTCAAAAAAAAAAAAGCAAACTTACAAGATTTTTAGTTTATTTGACATAAGTTCCTTGAGTACTTAAAATCAGAGAAATAAAAATGATATCAAGTGGCTGTCTCAAAACAGCAAGGAGAAAAGTTATTTTGAACAAAAAACATACATCTCTATAGAGACATGTCCTTGGAGCCCTTCCCTTTCCAAAACTTAATCAAAAGTCCCCAGGTAAGACCTAGACTGTTCCAGAAACATAGCAGTGAGATTTAAGAGAGAAGGAAGGCCAGATCCACACACAGACTCACACCTAGAACAACACAGACAGATATAACTTCCCAGTATCTCTGAAGTTATTTCTGAAAATGTACATGGGAAGTATAATGAAGACTAAGATTACTCCAAAAAAAAAAAAGCAAAGAAAAAGATGACCATTACCCTACAATTCCCAAAACATGGTATGCCTAGTTGTGCCCTCAGCTACTTGGGAGCAAAAAAGGACTGCACACATCTTCAAACACAGGGAACCTATAAGAACTCTGGGTCTACCTGTGATTCACACAGTTCTGGGACATTCAGCAGGAAGCTGTCACCTGAAAAAGCAGTCCTAGACTTTAGGGGATAAAGGAGTAGTGAGGACAGGGCCATAATATCTGCCTAACTTCTGTGATTGAAAGATCACCAACTGATATGAAAAGTCAAACTACCTTTTCAAAAGCAGATTTTTTTTCTTCAGTGATTTTTTAAAAAATTTTATTTTATATTGGCATATAGTTGATTAACAATGTTGTGTTAGTTTCAAGTGTACAGCAAAGTCATTCAGTTATACACATACATGTTATATCTATTCTTTTTCAAATTCTTTTCCCACTTAGGTTATTACAGAATATTGAGCAGAGTTCCCTGTGCTTTATCAAAAGCAGCTTTGAAAAACTGGAAACAAAGATGCAACAATAGAAAACTAGTTGATTAAACTATGATATACCCATACAATGAAATATTATGCAGCCACTAAAAATGTTTAGTAACACTGACTGGTGAGGAAGGTACTCATCAAACAGTACCAAATGAAAAATACAAATTAGAAAACATTATGTATCATCACTCTTTTAAGTTTTTCTCATAGTTAAGTGTGTACATGCATATATAAACACACACACGTTCCTACAAAAGGGTATCTACTGACACAGTGCTTCTCACTCAATGGTGGAATTAAGAGATTTATATTTTCTTCCTCTTGTTTATCTATGTTTGCTACCACTTCTATTATAAATACATGTTATTTGTATGAGTTCTTTGAAGTTGAAAATGTTTTAAATTCAATAGCTGCATTCAGGTCTGAAATACAGCACTAAGTCCTTAGGCCATGGGATTCATGCTCAAAGGACCACGATTAGGTAGTTCTGAAATTATAGGTAATAAAACTCCAGATTTACTAAAAAGCATCTCAGACAGCAAGACAGCAAGAAAAAAGCCATAGTGGGACAAAGCAACGCGTAACATCAGGTCCCCCTCAGCAAGAGATGTGTTATCCAGGAAGTAGAGGATGCCCACACACACCCCATCCAGACAACTGACAAAGGCCAAACTGTTGTTTTTTTCTTTTTACTTGCTGTTTTGAATATCTTTTCTCCTGTCCTCTTAAACAGAGGACATTGACTAAAATTTAATGTAGGCCATCATCATAAACATGATTATACTGTGTTTTTACATGATGTCGCCATGTTTGAGTAGTCCACTTGACTGTCACAGTTTTCCTGTTTCTCCTGTTATTAGCCAAACTTTTATACTGCTGGTAAGCCTATTCCTTGAGATAGGATTGTTGCTCCTAATCCATGAACTATGAAAAGCAGATTAATATGCTTAGAAGTTCTAATATAAGTAAGTCATAACTCATTTCTGAATGAGGAACTAAAGGACACCCCTGGAAATAAATACAGAATACAGAAACCATCTTCGCTTTCTTCTACATTCTAGGATGTAGTCCAGTAGTCATGTATGAGAGTTGGACAGAAGGACTGAAGCACCGAAGGATTAATGCTTTTGAACTGTGGTGTTGGAGAAGACTCTTCAGAGTCCCTTGGGCTGCAAGGAGATCCAATCAGTCCATCCTAAAGGAAATCAGTCCTGAATATTCATTGGAAGGACTGATGCTGAAGCTGAAACTCCAATACTTTGGCCACTGGATGCAAAGAACTGACTCATTTGAAAAGACCCTGATACTGGGAAAGATTGAAGGCGGGAGGAGAAGGGGACAACAGAGGATGAGATGGTTGGATGGCATCACCGACTCAATGGACATGAGTCTGAGTAAATTCTGGGAGTTGGCGATGGACAGGGAGGCCTGGTGTGCTGCGGTCTATGGGGTTGCAAAGAGTGAGGACACGACTGAGCAACTGAACTGAACTGAGATGTACTCTAGATTGTGCTAACACAGTAGTCACTGGCCAAATGCAGCGATTTCAATGTAATTATAATTACATTAAACTACGACTGCAGTTCCTCAATTAGGCCATCACCTATCAAGTGCTCAACAGCTATGTATGGCTAGGTGCTACCATTAACGGATAGGAAGAAATAACAGATTTCCATCATTACAGAATTGTACTGGACAGTACTGTTTTAGACAGCTAAGGCTGGTGAACTAATAAAATGTTATTATTCCTACCTATTTCCAAAGAGGCAAAAACACAGAGCAAAACTAAATCTCAAACTGCTCCCTTTTCTCTAGCTATAGTACAAAGATAAAAATTTTTAATAGTAGCCCCCATTAAAATGCAATCATCACATAGCCATCAAAGCAAATAAATGGAAAAAAGGCATAAAAGGTATATTCACAGAAAAGGTGTTGGAAATAGATCTGTACTGTCCCTAGATCTTCTAGGTTAATTAAGAAATGATTTAAAGTATATGGGAGGATGCGCATAGGTTACACGTAAATGCTACTGCTACTGCTAAGTCACTACAGTCGTGTCCGACTCTGTGTGACCCCATAGACGGAAACCCACCAGGCTCCCCT
>NW_011494862.1:2265859-2272541 GCF_000754665.1 Bison bison bison
GTAAATACTATTCCATTTTATATAAGGTACTTGAGCATCCAAGGATTTTTGTAATCTCAGGGGTTCCTGGAACCGGTCCCCCAAAGACACTGAGGGACAACTGTCTGTAGGACAAATATGCAAAGTCCATTCTTGTTCTGCAGCTGCTTCTAAATCACTTCTGAAATCTGCTCAAGGGCTTCCAGATACTTCTTTCTTGTCCAGGTCCCTCACCAAGTCCTCTAGGGGATAGCCATGAACATTCATGACACTTCTCTCTAATGAACATTTCTTATATCACTATCCCACTCAAAGTCAATATTCACCCAGTCCCTTCCAAAAAAGCCAACAGTAAAATCTAATTGCTAATTAGAAAATAAAGTTTCTTACATGAGCATCAAGGTCCAGGCATTTTTACCCTCAGAGATTCCCTAGTCTTTCTCATCTTTCCTAAGTATCTTCCTTTATTCTCCACTTTTTCCCTGAAGGACTGACATGACTATTCCCAGTATCAGTAAACATCTCTTAAAGAAGCATTAGATTGCTACCTACTTTTGAATCTAATTTTTGTTTTACGTAGGCACCATTTGCTGCTGTCAGGACATCATTGATCAGAATAAAAACATATCCTTCCAGATCAAATGCCAAGTCAGAGCTGCAAAATATAAACAACACTTTAATAACAACTAACATTTAAAGAACACGCATTAAATTTTAAATAGGTTTGAACTACAATATTTCCAAGAATATATGTTTATCTACGTAAGTGAATATTACACATTTTATCAGCTACTAGTATTTCCTGGTTCCAGGTTACAGTTTGCAATTTCATAATCAGTAAGGGAGTCTGCAGAAATGAGAAGCACTAATGTTTAAACACAGTCATTAGCAATAATCAACCTTGTCAGTTAATAGCACACTATTCTGAATTCAAAGTCAGGCAAGACAGAACCAACCAAATTCACCATTACAGTACATCTGAAGCAAGCAGAAGGCATCACAGCTCAGTTTCACAGATAAGGAAACCAAAAGGAGAATGAAGTTGTTAACAGGGCATTTTTCAAAGGTTCACACAAAAGATAGGTTTATCTTGCACAGATGGCTGGGCCACTCGGTGGAATTTCTGAACTGTGGATTGCAGTTAGTTCTGAGATCACGTCACACTAGTGTCTAAGCATACAGTGTAGATGCAAATACTAAAGATAATTGCCCAGTGAGCATATTACATACAACTAGTGAGACTAGGGAAACTGAAGCTTCTTAGTATTTTGCAGAGAACCAGGCAGAACTTAGTAAACTGAAGAGAAGAAATGAAAATCTAAGAAGAGTGTGCCATCTGCATACTTTAGCACCCTAACTAAAACAGGGGCCTCACATTCTGTGATTCTGCAAAGGTGCTATCTCTTTGGAGTTCAGCTACTCCATGGGACAGACTTCTGAGGAGCTCTATGCCACTGCAATGTCAGGCAGAACTACCTGATGACCCCTCCCTCTTCCAAGCAGCCTGACAACCCTGTAACTCTTCCTCCAAATTTCTTTCCCAAGTAAAAGTTTCTAATTAGATAAGCCTGGCCCAGATAGCAGTCTGCCTCAGAAACTTTTTGCAGGCTAGAGTTAGCTTGGAGAAACTTCTGTGTTTGGTTCGATTTTGGATCCCACCAGCTTCAGTGGGATCCAAGATGAGCAGGGCACCTTTAAAAAGAATGGTAGGCAATTCACACCGAATTTCTCTCCAAGAAGGCAAGATTACCTAGAGGGAAAAGCAGTCAGCTCTATAACAAAATTCTAGTAACTAATTACTCTATTTTTTTTTTTTTTTTTTTAGAATGAAATTTTACTTGGAGAGTTAGGGTGGAACAGAATTGACTTATATTCACCCACACACACACCTGTATTACAGGGATATGATAAAGGTCAATGAGCCAATTCAAGAAGCACACTGGAACTCCCAGATGGAAAATGTATGTCAGGTAGAATCTACAGCATCAGCAAGCCCATACATGCATGATCTGGGCTGAGTAAAAAGACTTCTACTCATCATTTCCATTTTCTGAGTCTTTGTATATGTGCTGCCAAAGCGAGCACTAATTTTCTGAGTCTCTGGATATACATTTTCTTCATTTTAAAATTAAAAGTTAAGAACAATGGAAAAAAGCTTTAATAATTTAATAGAATATCCAAGTTTTGGTATTGTGACGCCTTAGGTGAAGCCAAATAAAGCAATTCTATTATTTATTATCCCATAAGGCAAATAATCCATGATCACTTGTCTTCTCTGCGACACTATTTTCTTTAACAGCATGCAAAGGAAAAGAATGCCACACGGTTTACAAAAGCACACAGGCTTTGCAGTCAGGCATAGACTCAAACTCCAGGTCTGTCATCTAATAGCTATATGACCTCGAGCAAGCTATGGAACTTAGATTTTCATTTCCTTAACATAAATAGGAAAATAATACCCATACCATACAGTGTAGTTGTGAAAAACACATAAATAGTATGTGTAAAATACCAACATATTGAATGGCATATGGTATGTGCTCAATAAATAGAAGACAGCATAATAAACTCTAAATTACATGAATTTAACTTTTAAGAATCCCAAGAATCTGATTTTGCTAGCCTTAATCTTCATACAACCAAAAAGATTTAACTTTTTGAAGTCTCTGAATACTTTTTAAAGACATGGTTCTTATTTAGTCTATAAAAAATTCTCTTCATTGGTAATTAACCATTTATTATCAGTAATTATTGACAAATTCTAATGCCCTCTCATAGGTTTTATATGGGCCCACATCTTACCTTGCAGCTACAAAGGCTCCAATAATCATTGCAAATACAGTCATCTTAATACCCCAAGAAAAAGTCTTCCTATAAAATAATTAAAAAATATACATGTGGCTTTAGTTATTTACAAAGACTCATTTTACAACAAAAATGTTTTCTTCTAAAAAAAACTATAAACAAATGATTCCAAGGAATTGGATATTTAAAAGATATCCAATTTGCTTCTAATGAAGCAAAGACTTATTTTCTTATATAAATAAGTATGCTTATTTCCTATTCTTATGTTATTATTATTGAGTTTACATTTTTGCAAATCAGATTTCTTTAAGCAGAAAATAGTCACACACATTTGTAGAAAAACAGCATAGTCACGAACATGATTTAAAACCTATATTGACCTTCTGACTCAGCTTCACCCAGTGGCTTCAGTAGGTATAGGAATTCTTGAAAGCATATCTCACGTTCAGACAGGCTTCCATAAGGAAGTCATAAACTATCAATTCCTATAGCAAAGGAAGAAAGCTGCTTAAACTTCTCAAAAGATAAAGTAAAACACAAATGATTGGAATATCTTACACATGCTAGAGACCTTTTCAGGGAGCTAAAAACTTGTTAACGACCAAATATATTAGAAATTTAGCTCACTTGAGTAAAACTCCTTCAGCAAACATTGTAAACAGGATGGAGAACCTTCTCAGAACTGTAAACATTGGTAAGCTGAAAACAAACAAACAAACAAAAAAACTTAGGTAGAATAAAATTTGATTCTCCAAAATTAGTATTTTAAAATAATGCTAACCTTTTCCATTATAAAAATTCCATGCTGATTAACCTGTCACTAAATTAAATCCTTACTTCTCTATAGAAAGTATTTAAAAGTCTGAAAGGGTTGCTTTTATAAAACTACTAGAAGCGAAAAAAAACTGAATTATAAAATGGTAGAAAATATACATCTATTATCAAAGACTAGTAACAGCCACTTTTTAATTTTACCCTGCTTATTATGTTAGACATATTCATGTTGGTCTTTGAAAGATCTTTCTTTTCTAGACTGATCTCCCTTCCAAGCCCTAACCTTCAAACAAAACTGGTAATCATTTTAGCCTATAAAACATTCCTTGATTGTCCTTTTGTGGCAGTACTTTTTTCCTCTAAATTCCCAGAGTATTTTGCTTGCACTAATCGAACATACAGCCTCTTGCAATATAATTATTTCTGACTCTATCATCTCACTCCAAAGTGCCTTATACTTGGCTGGCAATCAAAGATGGGGCATGAATAGATGGATGGAAATAGATGGATGAATGGATGAATGACAATGGAGGAAAAAGAGCAAACTCTATACACAAGTAACACTCTGCAGCAGGTCTGTATTTCTTTCCAAATGGGTAATGAGATGTATGGATAAAAGGATGCCCACCCATGATAAACATGACTTCCATGGAACCCTCCCCAGAAATATCATCGTGGCCATTCTGTCAAGTTTCTTGGGTCTGAGGAAATGAAAAAACCTTGGTCTCTGACCCTCAAGAGATCTCTCCATTCTGTTTTACAATCACCCATTACACCAGAGGTTTAACTCATGTGGCAGTGGTGAAGCCCTGGGTTTCTGTTAAATGGTTTCCCTATGTGTATATTTTTAACATCACATGTTCCTGATACATATACTCCGTAAGTGGAGAAGATAAGAATTGGGAAGTTACAAGGTAATAAAAGAGTACTGTCATAGAGTAGACTGCTATTGCTTCTTTCTAAAAGTGAAAACGCTGCCTCTACAGTCATATGACCACAGGAAAAATGTTAATGATATTTTTATCAGGGTTCTATCAGATGTTATTTTAACTACCTCATGTTAATGAAAAACTACATCTAATCTTACTTGTGAAATTTGCCTAAAATATAATATTTAAAAATTGTACTAAAGAATTGAAATCTCAGAAGCCTAACATATATCCTTCACTATTATATGTCTGGAAAAATAATGAAAATCTCTCATCACAGTAGTTTATAACATTTTAAAGCTTCTATCATCAAAGTGAAAGGGAAAAAAACCCCAAACAAACAAAAAACTCCTCTTCCTCTTCAAACTTAAAGAGATTAAACTAAAACCTTTGGTGTAATATTTATTTAGTAACAGAAGCTTTCTGGTCCTTTCTTTTTCAAGAATCAGTACCGATGTGTTAAACATTTGACATTCAAGTACAATTTTAAGAATACATTATATTAACCTCACTAGTAAAATAAAGTTATCCATACTTCAGTTTCTTTGTGCTGAACAGTCCCGTGATTTGGTTCCCAAAATATAGTAGAGGTAGTGGAAACGTCTAGAAAATTTAAAAAGGGATAACAAAACTCAATAATAAAGACAGCTAAAACAAGGTCCTTTTCAAACAGAAACAGTTTTGTTTATATGATCAAATTCTTTCCACATAAAACATAAGATTAGTTCTCACACACAATTTTGGCTCCTATGAAGCACCCAAACAACATTACTCCTGGATAAAAAGCTCTGTGCAAAAAGAGAGAGGAAAGAATGGAGGGGAAAAAAAGAAATATGAATATGACCAAATCATATGGGACAATATCTTTGCTTTAAAGAACGATACTGTAGAGCCAACAGGTCTAATATTAGCAGAAAAAGGAAAGGTATTTCATCTTCAGGTTGAGTCAAGCAAAGACAGACCAAAGAATAAGAAAATAAACCCAAAGAATAATGACTGAAGGATACACCAGCTAGATTAGATAGACGAATGCAGAAAATGCAATATGGTTGTAATTACAACAAGTGTTTATTAATTAAAACAGAATACAAGATCTAAGGGCTTCTTTTTTTTCCTTAACTTTAAAGAGACTGTTGGACTTTTTAAAAACACTTATTACTACATTCATTCTTTACCTTCTTTATACCCACTTTGGACTGGGCAATTTCAAGGCTGCAATTTTTAAATATGTAAGGCACCGATGGAAAATATACATAGTGAATTCATTTCGAAAATAAAGTATTGTTTTTTTTTTTTTTTTTTTTTTTTTTTTTTACCTTTCGAGGTACATTTCTGTCAAAGTCAGGAAACTTGACTACTCTGAGTGCCTTTCCCACCCAAAGTACTGCCACTGTGGCCACCATCTGTAAGCAGAGAACACAGATTCACTGTTCCACACATAAAGACACACTCAGAAGTTCCAACGACACAAACCACGTAATGCTGAAGATTCCAACTAACCTGGCCAAGTCCAACACACAGTGAAGAGGGAAATCTACAAAAATGGTAGAGAGAAAAAAACCCACAGCGTCAGAAAAACCCGAACTCAACCTTACAAATGCAACCTTACAATGCATTTTGATACAAAACACACCAACGTCCGCCCTTATCCAAATGACAATCAGTGAGGAAAATCTCTGATGCTTGTCAGGCAACACCGCTGATTTTGTAGCTTCGGGCTGCCACTTGTCTCATCTTGTCCGTTTCTACAATTTCAGTCAGTTTTCTGCAACAGATTTTCTTGGAAGTTAAGACATACATCTTTTAAACGGTTTCGCACCTTTCTAAAAAGGTGCTTCTGCCTAGGGGTCCCAGTGGCAGCATCACAATTTTAAATGGGCTTGAGGATGCCTAGGTCCCCAGAGGCTCTCAGCGAATTCGGGGAACCTTGAAGCCCCGGACCCTGGCCCAGGCTGTGGAGAAGGGCGGGCATCCCTCTCCGGCTCCCAGTCAGGCATGCACAGGAGTCGAAGAGTCACGAAGCAACTTCGCTTCGTCGCTCGGAAGAGCGGCGTTTCCAGGGCCCTGCACTGCGGGCAGGGCAGGAGCTTTCCAAACGCACGCCCCGCAGTCCCGAGCTCCGCGCTCGGAGCGGGACCCCGACTCCGGGCCGCCGTGCAAGCCGGCTCCTCCGCCCGGGCCGCGCGTGTCAGCCG
>NW_011494862.1:2272641-2272889 GCF_000754665.1 Bison bison bison
GGTGAGCACGCTCTTGTTGACCACCACGATCAGGAAAGAGCTCACGCCGTAAAAGCCGGCGGCCAGCAGCTTCAGGAATACGGTCAGCGTTTCGGCCGACGCCATCCCCAGCTCCTCCTCATGTCTGTGTGTGGAGGATTTCGCGGGGGCTTCTCCTTTAACCCGGGCATGCTGACGTCTATGAACTTCCGCCATGGCTGCGGCGGCGGGGCCTGCGAGGGAAGCGGCGGGCAGCGGGCCCGAGCGGC
>NW_011494862.1:2273075-2277649 GCF_000754665.1 Bison bison bison
GGCTCCCCGCGCGGCCGCCGCCTGTCTCCGCCCAGGGGCAGGGACGCTGGGGTTCACACGCCCGGGGACTTTGATCGGGCATTGTGCAACGCGGGGTCAGAGGGTAGGGACCGCGCCTGGCTCGGCCTGGGCAAGGGTTGGAGAGGGCTCTGGGAAGGGGCACTGGCGACCCTGAGTCCCGGACGGAGAGGGAGAGGAACCTTAAGAGAACCACTCGAGGACACCGGGGCTCCCGGCAGCACAACACACTCGCGGAAAGAAGCTGCCGAATAGCGCCTGCGCGCGAGCCTGCTTCGGGTCTCTCCGCGGCCGCGTACCTGGGATGCGGAGGCTGGCGGCTGAAAGGCTGAAAGCCGTATTTTCTAGATAACTCCGGCAAGAGGAAAAAATAAATAAATAAAGACCCGCCTCCAATTGGTAACAGGTGGTCGGCTCAGTAGTTAACAAGGTGCGTGTGTCTAGACTCACTTGAATGCTCTTTTGGTCTCTCTTAAAGAAGGTCCACGCCCTTAAAAAGTATCAGATATGGACCAAGAGTAAACATTCAACAGCTATTTGAGGCATTCTGCGTTGCCTCGGATTTCTTACGGTTTCTGAACCCAGAAAACACCATACAATACAGTCTTATTTGCAGATCAAGGGAGCTTGTTTAAAGAAAAGTATTGCGGTATCCAAAAAGTAGAAAGATAATCAATTGGCTTGCGGATTGGTGCAAGAGCAGGGTGTTAAGAGCTGAGTTCCTATTTTAGGTTTCCTAGAAATGCCGCCTCACTAGCTGTGTACTCTTGGGTCAGTGAGTTGACCTCCCTGAGCCTGCATCGCCTCATCTCTGGATATAAAGCTGCTGCTACTGCTAAGTCACTTCAGTCGTGCCCGACTCTGTGCGACCCCATAGATAGCAGCCCACCAGGCTCTGCCATCCCTGGGATTCTCCAGGCAAGAACACTGGAGTGGGTTGCCATTTCCTTCTCCAATGCATGAAAGTGAAAAGTGAAAGGGAAGTCGCTCAGTCGTGTCTGACTCTTCGCGACCCCATGGGCTGAAGGCTACCAGGCTCCTCCGTCCATGGGATTTTCCAGGCAAGAGTACTGGAGTGGGTTGCCATTGCCTTCTCCAGATATAAAGCTAGTTTTCAGTAAATGGTAGACATTGTATATAAGAGAAACAAATCATTATTGAACTGTGGTGTTGGAGAAGACTCTTCAGAGTCCCTTGGACTGCAAGGAGATCAGCCCTGGGATTTCTTTGGAAGGAATGATGCTAAAGCTGAAACTACAGTACTTTGGCCACCTCACCCGAAGAGTTGACTCATTGGAAAAGACTCTGATGCTGGGAGGGATTGGGGGCAGGCGGAGAAGGGGACAACAGAGGATGAGATGGCTGGATGGCATCACTGACTCGATGGACATGAGTCTGAGTGAACTCCGGGAGTTGATGATGGACAGGGAGGCCTGGCGTGCTGCGATTCATGGGGTCGCAAAGAGTTGGACACGACTGAGCGACTGAACTGAACTGAAGCAAAGAAATGACATACCTAATTTTAATGTCAAGAAAGAAAATTAATTTTGAATTATTTACCCCAAAATTTTGTCTATAACTTTTCAATTTTTTCCACATTTGAAAATTATAATAAAATTTACATAACACAAAACTTACCATCTTTACCTGGATTTTATCTAGTGAAATATGCATAATATGAAATTTAGTATTTTAACTTTTTTTGAGTACACAGTTCAGTACTGTTAAGTATATTGTTGCACAACTCTTACTGCTACCCTTCTCTAGAACTTTCACATCATCTCAAACAGATTATGAAACTACAAAACAGTAACTCCCCATTGCTCCCTCCCTCCATCCTCTGGTAACCACTATTCTATTTTCTGTCTCTATAAATTCTATGATTCTAGGTACCTCATATCAGGGGAATCATACAGCATTTGTCCTTTTGTATCTTCATTTCACTTAGCAGAGTATTTTCAAGGTTCATCCACATGTAGCATGTATCAGAATTACCTTCCTGTTTGAGGCTAGATAATGTTCATTGTATAAACATCTTTTGACCTGTATGTTTTAAATTATCCTGAGAACATCTGTGTTCTTTGAATGTTCCTTAGTAAAAACTAGCACAAGGATGAAATTTTTAACATGGTCCACAAGGGCTTAAGTGATGTGGCTCCTGCCCTCCCCACCTGTTCCTCCTTAGGTTTTGGCTAACTACACCCAGTTCCCTGAAGAATAATGTAGGTTCCTGTTGCCTATTTCTCTGTCCTTACTCCCATATTCCCTCCATCTGGAATGCTTTTTCCTCTCCCTCCCCTGCCTCCTGAAGAACTCTTACTTTTCCTTCAATATTTATGCAAAATATTCTCTCCTCTCTGGGTACCTTCTTGCACACTGCCTCTCCTTGCCCTCCACAGAAATGTCATCTCTTGTGCTTCTCCCACCCCAGCTTTGTTCATCCCCTTTGATAGGGGCTCTGGAATTAGGAGTTTGCCTGACAGTCTGTTCCACTTCACAGTGAGCACCTAGCACTGTTCAGATGTTTTTGCTAAATGAATCAATGATATAACTTCAATGATGAGGGGAAAAAATGGTCAAATTTCTTCCTTAACTGCAGGTAGTAGAAGAAAAATATTCAGGAAGTTATATTTTGAGAAACATCCCTTGTGAAAAAATTATTTTGAAAATAATAATGTCCCTCATAACAAAAGCAAACAAGCAAAAGAGGCTTGTATCACATGCTCTCTTCCTCTCACCCCAACCCACTTTTCAGAGAAAGTGACTGCTAACTGTTCAAAGGCTGTGTACTTTGAACACACTTTGAGAGTACTTTGAGTCACTCTCCGTCCCTACATACACACGTGCACACATACATATACATTTACATGCGTACACATACATTTACATATATGTATTGTTATACATTTTTTACCATAAATGGAAAGAATCGTGTGAGAAACAGTGATGCTCAAGCCAGACACTGTCTCTGATCCTGGTTTTGCGACCTTGGGCAAGTTACTTGACAATATGATGCTTCAGTTCCTTTGTCTGTAAAATGAGGATAACAATAGCACCCCCCTCTTAGGGTGGTGATGAGAATTAAATGAGTTAAGTTAAATGTTTAGAATATAGTACACACTTTACAAGTGTTCCTAATAATAATAATCAAGGAGATCAAACCAGTCAATCCTAAAGGAAATCAACCCTGAATATTCAGTGGAAGGACTGATGCTGAAGCTGAAGCTCCAATACTTTGGCCACCTGATGCAAAGAGACAACTCATCAGGGAAGACCTGATTCTTGGCAAGACTGAAGACAGGACGAGAAGCGGCTGACAGAGGATGAGATGGTTGGGTGGCATCACCAACTCAATGGACATGAGTTTGAGCAAACTCAGGGAGATGGTGAAGGACAGGGAAGCCTGGCATGCTGCAGTCCATGGGGTCACAAAGAGTCAGACACAACTTAGCGACTAAGCAACAATAATTACTATTATTACCATTATGCAACCTTTCTCTTTTCACTTAGTATTCCTTAAAGGCCTTTCTGTGGCAGTAAAGAGACTTTACCTCATTCATTTTTAATGGCTGCCAAGAATTCTGTCAGCTGGATGCATCATAATTCACGCAGTCCATCCCATAGACACTTAAATTATTGCCATTTTTTCAGTTTATAAACAATGTGTCTTTGATTATCCTTGTCCATTCCACTTTTGCAAGTATCAGTTTCTAGAAATGGAATTGCTTAAAGACTACTTTTTAAAAATATTAATGAAATGAAGAAACTGATCCCCAAAGAGGTTGTACCAATTTTACATTACCACTAACACTGTATGAAAAGCAAATCTTTTCTAAAATCAGATGGGGATGATGAAAACCACTGAAAAAGGCCGGATAATAGTTCATGTGCTACTCTGTGGAAGATGAAATGCCAGGTACCAATTTCTGCAGTAACACTAAATGAAATAAAAATAAATTGCTTAAAAAGTACTGATCTGAGCAATTACTATTGTTTTTCTCAGCATGTTTACATACTTTATTAACAAGTATTTACTAAGACCTACCATAGGCCAAGATTGCTGGAAGAAATATCAATAACCTCATATATGCAGATGACACCACCCTTATGGCAGAAAGTGAAGAGGAACTAAAAAGCCTCTTGATGAAAGTGAAAGAGGAGAGTGAAAAAGTTGGCTTAAAGCTCAATATTCAGAAAACTAAGATCATGGCATCTGGTCCCATCATTTCATGGGGAAACAGGGAAACAGTGTCAGACTATTTTTTTGGGCTCCAGAATCACTGCAGATGGTGATTGCAGCCATGAAATTAAAAAATGCTTACTCCTTAGAAGGAAAGTTATAAACAACCTAGATACTATATTGAAAAGCAGAGATATTACTTTGCCAACAAAGGTCTGTCCAGTCAAGGCTATGGTTTTTCCAGAGGTCATGTATGGATGTGAGAGTTAGACTGTGAAGAAAGCTCAGTGCCAAAGAATCAATGCTTTTAAACTGTGGTGTTGGAGAAGACTCTTGAGAGTCCCTTGGACTGCAAGGAGATCCAACCAGTCCATCC
>NW_011494862.1:2277749-2277893 GCF_000754665.1 Bison bison bison
TCTCCTCCTGCCCTCAATCTTTCCCAGTATCAGAGTCTTTGCAAATGAGTCAGCTGTTTGCATCAGGTGGCCAAAGTATTGGAGTTTCAGCTTCAACATCAGTCTTTCCAATGAACACTCAGGACTGATTTCCTTTAGGATGGA
>NW_011494862.1:2277993-2283385 GCF_000754665.1 Bison bison bison
TAGTGATAGACAGGGAGGCCTGGCATGCTGTGGTTCATGGGGTCGCAAAGAGTCGGACACAATTGAGCAACTGAACTGAACTGAACTGAACCATAGGCCAAGAACTGTATTGGATTTTCTCAACTCCAGTAATGATTTGTGGACACTCAGTAAAATGCTTTTAAATCTAATAGAGTCACACATTCCCAGTACGTGCCCATAAAGATAAGATCAGGTTCCAGTATTCTAGCAGGATTTTTATTATAGGTATTTAGACTTGTAGGCATTTTAGGCACTCAAATCTGTTTCCTAACCTTAGTAATATTAATCACAGAATTATATAAGGGAAATTTATGCATTAGCTGATAAAATTTGATGAAGTTTAAAACATATGTAAATAAACTGTACAAGATTGGGAAAACTAGATTTAAATGTTCTCATTGATATACATGCTTCCTCTATTTAGAAATGTCAACATTGCAGTTTGATATATTTTATATCTTGCTAGGTATAATTACTAGTAGAAAAACCTTCTTTGTGTTTAAATCATGTCTTTTGCTTTAGCCATTACATTTCTCCATGAGGGAAATTGATCTGTATACTATTTTTTAACATGACTCATATTTCTGTTTCTTTTCCCTACACTTCTCACTTTCTCTAGCTCACTTGCTCTTCTTGTACTGGAATTTATTTAGCCTTTTTTGATGTTTACTTTTGTTCACCAATTTGTTGTTTCACTGCCAGCCTAGATCACACCCAATAACCACTGTGTTGCATCACTGATTACACTATAGCCAGGGAGCAAAGGTCTTAGGTGTTTCCTAGTTGAACAATGTTTTTAAAGTTCAGAGAACCACAGTACATGGAAGAAGCATGCAGCTTCTCTGCAGGGCCTCATCCTTTTCTGTGTTGGGTTGGAAAGAGACCTTATTGACAGCCAATGGTGAACCTGGCAATGTGTTGTAATTGAAATTCATTATCTCCTTTCATCCTTACCACTCTAGGAAGTAGGTATGGTGAGACAACATAATAACAGGAAAACAAAGACCTAGTGGAAGTCCTGAGTCCCACAGCTCTAAGTGACTGTAAAGATTTGGCCCCAGTCCATTCAGCGTTTGGTTTGTGCTCCTCCACTAGACACCCCTGTCTTACACAGGGTAGGTGGACATACTTGCTTTTAAAGTTCTCACAGTGCCGTTACTTCCTTCAATTACCAAGGTTAATGTTCAGTAACGCTATGAAGAAGAATAACCAGGATATAGGGACACCAATCTATTAAATTCATTGTCACTCATGACCTATTCACAAACACCATGCTGCTGCTGCTGCTAAGTCGCTTCAGTCATGTCTGACTCTGTGCGACCCCATAGATGGCAGCCCACCAGGCTCCCCCGTCCCTGGGATTCTCCAGGCAAGAACACTGGAGTGGGTTGCCATTTCCTTCTCCAATGCATGAAAGTGAAAAGTGAATGTAAAGTCGCTCAGTCATACTAGACATCAATTTATGCATTGAAACTACAGAGACATTTCCAACTCAATTTATTTACAGCTGAAGCTTACACAAATTTATTCAAAGTCAGTTGCTTTGAATCTTCTATCTCTGTGAATTAGCCTCACTACACACCTGTTCACTGGATCTATAACTCCCTCAAGCCACCTTCAAACTCACACCAAATTAGTTTCATCCCCTCCAAAACCCTGAAGCTAGTCACCCCTAAGCCACCAATGACCTGAAAGAAAGTACACCCAGCTGACTCTCAGTCTTCTCTTATCTGTGACCACCTCACAGCATCTGCATTACGGACCCTCTCCCTTCCTTTAGCTACACTCTCCTCCCCTAACTCCTGGGACACTGCACTCTCTGCTACTCCTCCTGGTTCTCTGAATGCCCCTTTTCATTCTTTGCTGGCTCATTTTCTTCTACCATATCTTTAAAATAAAGTTTCATATCCTCCAAGGCTCTATCTTGAGTCTTCTCATTTGATTCCTATATGTTTTCACACAATAATCACACCCCATTCCATGGCTTCAATTATGATTTAACACTTTGTCAACACTTCCTAAATCTACTCATGTGTGTTCTCTTGAACTCCTGATTTGTATATCCAACTGTGTCCTGAACATCTTCACTTGGATGACTCTCTCTGAGCCTCTTCAACATGTCTGAAACTAAACTCATCCTTATCCCCTGAACTCCAGCAAACAACTCTGTTGTTCCCTATTGTATCAAGTAATAAATCCTGACCAGCTGAGATCCTGGCTCCCTTACTTAGCCACCCAAAATGTTTGCTACTTCACGTTGCTCAGAGCCGGTGAGCATAATTCAATCCTTCTAATGAACCAGTTGCTTTTGTAAGAGAATGTTAAGATGATTAATATCTTTGTAAACTATACTATGGTGGAGAGTAGATTTGATATGATCCTGAGGCAAAACTGTGATGATGTACTCCTGACCCTGCCATTTAAAAAGTAAACTGCTTCTAGTTGATCCTTATAACTGATGAAGAAGAAAAAGCATTTGCCACATCAATAGTTGTGTACTAGGTGTCTGAAGCTGTAGTGTTGACCTGCCTCAGTAGAAATGCTACATGTGGAACATTACCTAATATTGCAGTCACTTCCTGATTAAGTTTATAATCATTCTCAGATATTGGTCAAGATTTGCCTTCTGTATTGGACAAAGAGGTGACTTAAATGGAAATGTGTTAGGTATCACCACCCATGCATCCTTCCAAATCTTTGATGACAGCACTGCTCTCTGCAGTTTCCCTAAAGGTATGTGATTCCCTTTTGTTACTATCCTGGTAGTATGGGAAAGTTCCACAGGCTTTCTCTTTCTACCATTATGGTCTATTCCATGGGTCAAAGAGCCAATATAAGGATTTTCCTAGTTGCCAAGTATGTCTGTTATGTCTAAACATATATTTCTTCTATTTATACATTCAGGAATCAGATAAGGCTTAGCTGGTAAAGAATTCGCCTGCAATGCGGGAGATCTAGGTTCAGTCCCTGAGTTGGGAAGATCCCCTGGAAAAGGGAACAGCTATCCATTCCAGTGTTCCTGCCTGGAGAATTCCATGGACTTCATAGTCCATGGGGTCACAAAGAGTCGAACATGACTGAGCAACTTTCATTTTCATTTCAACCACACATTGGATCTACAGACTCACCAGGCCCACTGTGTTTCAGATTTGAGCTAAGACTCCAACTGTTACCTGACTCAGCCCCCAGTTTCACTGGAGTCTGTCGTAATATGGGGGCCCAGGAATTAGTATCAAGTAACCAGTGTTCCATGGAGAAGGCAATGGCACCCCACTCCAATACTCTTGCCTGGAAAATCCCATGGACGGAGGAGCCTGGTTGGCTGCAGTCCATGAGGTCACTAAGAGTTGGACACGACTGAGCGACTTCCCTTTCACTTTTCACTTTCCTGCATTGGAGAAGGAAATGGCAACCCACTCCAGTGTTCTTGCCTGGAGAATCCCAGGGACAGAGGAGCCTGGTAGGAGGCCGTCTACAGGGTCGCACAGAGTCGGACATGACTGAAGCGACTTAGCAGCAGCAGCAGCAACCAGTGTTCCATAATCCCCAAAAGGTCTGGGTATTTCCTTTCCCCAATACATAGTCACTCTCATCAATGACTGCAGGCCCTTTGAGGAAGATTTGGAGGAAGTTATACAGTGTATTCAGTGCTGGGAAAGATTGAAGGCAAAAGGAGAAGAGGGCAGCAGAGGATGACATGGTTAGGTAACATCACTGACTCAGTGGACACGAACTTGAGCAAACTCTGGGAGACAGTGGAGGACAGGGAAACCTGGCATGCTGCAGTCCACGGGGTTGCAAAGAGTCAGACACAATTTAATGACTAAACAACAAAAACTATAGAGTGTGTCCCTGTCCCATGATACAGGAAGGAAACTTGACTCCCCCTTCAATGCAAGAGTTCTGGCTGTATAAATTGGCTTATGTCTAAAAACTGAGTGAGAAACTCCATTTCAGAAACATGTTAGATTTTTAAATTTTATTATTATTTATTATTTTTAGTTTCATTGGGTCTTAACTGCGATGTGCAGGTTTCTCTTGTTGTGGAGCAGCATTTCAAGGCATGCGGGCTTCAGTAGCTATGACTCTCAGGCCCAATTGCTCCAAGGCATTCAGAATCTTCCTGGATCCAGGATCAAACCCATGTACCCCTGCATTGGCAGGGGGATTCCTAGCCACTGGACCACCAGAGAAGTCCTGAAGTTGGATTTTTTTGTTGTCAATCTGTTTTCCCCTGTTATATAGGTTAAGCACTATTTTAGTAGACTGCCATGCTATTAACATTCTTAGGGATGTTGTAATCAATTAACCACTGCCAAAATTTGTGGGGATTAAAACATTCTGGTTACCACTGTGTTATTTCTTTCCTTTTATGGTAAATATGCCCCTCTCAGCTTTGGTGGTTAAAAACTGCTACTTGTCTCTGATACTCTAGGATTTCTATCATCTCTATCATAAACAGCGAGCCCACCTCAATAGTGAAATTCCCCACAATTATGCCTGGTTTATGGAGAACAGCCGTAACAGAACTTCTCAAGGACATTTGTACTCTACACACAAATATGTTTTTCAACATGCTGATGATGGGCATGTCCTCTGGATCCTCTCAACATGCAGTGGAGAGATGGGTATGTAGATCATTCATGATAAAGGCACTCCAATATTCCTATTTCCCTAAACCTTGGAATTCCTTCCTCTACATTATAATGGGGGAAGTTTTGGCCTCTCAGTCTCATTAAACACAGGACACTTTTGAGCCCAGTTCTCTGTCAGCTAACACATTTTTAGACTATTCCCACCTTTATGAGCTAAAACATTAAATCTAGAACCTCAGGTAAGAGCACTCATGTCAATACATTTAGCTCAAACCAGTACTATAGCTCATCTTCCTTAAAACTCATTCCTTTACGTATTCTCCAGGTTTACACTGATAAAAATTAGGAAATTCTTGCAAATTTTTGGTTTAAAAACTGCTTCCTCTTGGGTCAGACTTTGTACTTGTACCCCGGAGCATAATGATATCTGATCCTATTAATAAATATATTAGATAGTTTTGAAGCAAGGAAACGCTATTAATAATATCCTCAGGCACAGGAGGACAAGCTTATTCTACTGTTAGAAAGAGTATGACCTGGGAATTCAAAATTTTCAACTTGATTTAAATCTGGCCAGATATATCCTTACTTCAAGATTTAGTGTCCCTTTGCTTCCCTATCATTTTTCCTAACTTCTTCATGAGAGACACAACAAAGCCATAAATTCAAATAATGTAAATTCTGTAAACTTGACAACTAAATATTTACTCACTTTTAGCAATACCAGCCCTGTGGCTATGAGAAATGAGACATTCTTTTAGGGCTGCCATAGAATC
>NW_011494862.1:2283485-2285570 GCF_000754665.1 Bison bison bison
ATCTCTCTAGCTCTCTCATGGGACTTTAACCGAGAATATAATGAGTATAAGGACCCAAGTCTGATATTTCTTTCTGTGTTTAAGTCTACTCAGAAGAGTCTGTTCCACACTGTAGTCTTCATGGTACAATTACTGCTGTAACAGGCAAGTACAGCAGGCACATGCTCCAAGGCACTTGTGTCAGCAGGCACATCTTCACAATTAACTGCAGGTGATTATTTTATCAATCGTGCTACTTCTGCATGGCATGGGTTGCTGCTGCTGCTGCTGCTAAGTTGCTTCAGTCATGTCCGACTCTGTGCGACCCCATAGACGGCAGCCCAAGAGGCTCCCTCGTCCCTGGGATTCTCCAGGCAAGAACAGTGGAGTGGATTGCCATTTCTTTCTCCAATGCATGAAAGTGAAAAGTGAAAGTGAAGTCGCTCAGTCGTGTCTGACTCTTCTCGACCCCATGGACTTCGGCCTACCAGCCTCCTCTGTCCATGGGATTTTCCAGGCAAGAGTGCTGGAGTGGGGTGCCATTGCCTTCTCCGATGGCATGGGTTACCAGCACCCATTTCCCATTCTGAGCAAGAAGCTCAGCCACTACATTGAAACCCAAGGACAAAACCAAACCAATCCCCAAATCCCATCTTTTGGAACCATTACGAGTAACAATTTCTATAACAATCAGAGTCCAGTTAGGACACAAACCACACTAGTTATTTGATTAAAGAGAATCTAATATAAAGAAATATTAACTAGATAAAATGAAATATTAAAAAAAAAACTCATAAGGTGTCATGGAGATAGCAACCTCAGGAAGGGAAAGAGTAATAAAGGGAAGAGATTGGAATTATTAAAACCAATAAGAGGGAGACCTGTGGGTCCAGTAGTTAAGAATCCTTCTGCCAGTGCAGAGGGCAGGAAGATTCCACATGCCTTGGGGCAGCTAGGGTCGTGCACCACAGCTGCTGAGCCCACACACTGAAACTACCGGAGCCCAGGTGCCCTAGAGCCCATGCTCCGCAACACAGAAGCCAGTACTATGAGAAGTTCGGGCGCCGAAAGTAGAGTACCTTGCATTCTCTGCGACTGGAGAAAATCTGCCAGCAGCAATTAAGATCCAACACAGCATCCCCTCCCTCAAAAGGAACATTGTGGAAAAATTGGTGAAATTTCAAGTTAAGTCTTAGTTCAGTGGAGCTTTTTTTCATGTGTCTGTTTTGACCAACTTACCTAAAATATCATACCTCCTGTGGCTTTCTGTTCTCTAACCCTGCTTTATCTTTCCTTGTAGCTTTTCCACTTCTTGATCATGTTGTATTAGTTTATTGTCTGTCTCCTCCTAATAAAATATCAGCTCCAAGAGCAGGAGTGGATGCAAGTTTTATGAAACCTGAAGCTTTTGTAGTCCTCCTCAAGAAAAAAAATGCAAAGGTAAGAATGTAAAAATAAGGTATCAAAATGGATATCCATTTAATGTATCAGAATTAACAAATTTTTAAAATCTGATAAGAGGGTGATGGGCCTATTTGGGCTCAGAAGTAGGAAGAACTATGAGATGGTCCAGGAGAGGGAGGTCGTAGATGGAAACTTGGGTAGAGTCAAAAGAAGAAACTAAAGTGAAGATGGAAGGTTTACATATATATGTAGATGCAAGCAGGCATTTCTAAGAAAGGTTGGCGTATTGCAGGCTTCTTCTGATTACGTTGAAAAGAGCAGGTAAATAACATAGCTGTGTGTTCATGCTGCCTCATTCTTCCTAATTCCAGTTGATATTCAGTAGCAGTAGCAGTAGCAACACACCAGTATTGCCACTCTTCAATTAGAACATAGGAATATGTCTATAAATGCTGATAAACAGTAACTTCCTCAGATCCTCTGAGACTCGATCTACTGCTAATGATCACCTTTGCCCCTCCTCTGAAATTCCTTAGACCTCCCTATACACCAGCAACCAAGTCTCAGTTCAGTTCAGTTCAGTCGCTCAGTCGTGTCCAACTCTTTGCAACCCCATGAACCACAGCACGCCAGGCCTCCCTGTCCACCACCAGCTCCCGGAGTTCACTCAGACTCATGTCCATCGAGTCAGTGATGCCATTC
>NW_011494862.1:2285670-2286620 GCF_000754665.1 Bison bison bison
GTGAACTCCGGGAGTTGGTGATGGACAGGGAGGCCTGGCGTGCTGCAATTCATGGGGTCGCAAAGAGTCGGACAAGACTGAGCGACTGATCTGATCTGATCTGATCTGAAGCCTTCTTAATGGTCCCACTCGCACATCCTTACATGACTACTGGAAAAAACCATAGATTTAAATAGAGGGACCTTTGTTGGCAAAGTGATGTCTCTGTTTTTTAATATGCTGTCTAGGTATGTTAGAGCTTTTCTCCCAAGGCCCAGCCATCTTATAATTTCATCACTGCAGTCACTATCTGCAGTGATTTTGGAGCCAAAGAAAAAAATCTGTCATTGATTCCCCTTTTTTGCCATGAAGTGATGGGACTAGGTGCCATGATCTTAGTTTTTTGAATGTTGATTTTTAAGCCAGCTTTTTCACTCTCCTTTTTCACCTTCATCAAGAGGCCCTTAGTTGCTCTTCAATTTCTGCCTTTAGAGTGGCAATTATCTGCATATCTGAGGTTGTTGATCTTTCCCGGGTAATCTTGATTCCAACTTGTGATTCATCTCATTAATTAATGGATTGATAAAATCTTTGACCTGTGTTCATTCCATATTTCTATGAGAGTCACACTTTTTAACTTTTTGAAAGTTATACTTAGGAGAACTCTAACTTGGTCAAGTAATGCTGATGGATCAAGTCCAGTGAATCAAGTGGGTTCAGAGGAAGCCATAGATTTTTGTTTATGACCACACTACATGCTTACAGGATCTTACTTCCCCAACCAGGGATTGAACAAGGGCCCAGCAGTGAAAGTTCTGAATCCTAAACACTGGACTGCCAGTAGAAGTTAACCTAAAGAACCTTCTGAGAGTGTGTACTGAGTATCTTCGAACTGATCCTCAAATCTTCTCACCACTCAGCTCTGGACTCTGGGAAGTTGATTTCTGTAGGTTACATCATGGGCTCTCCTA
>NW_011494862.1:2286720-2290455 GCF_000754665.1 Bison bison bison
CAAAAGCATCAATTCTTCAGCACTCAGCCTTCTTTATAGTCCAACT
The DNA here is from genome assembly GCF_000754665.1 of Bison bison bison. Lineage (NCBI taxonomy): Eukaryota > Metazoa > Chordata > Mammalia > Artiodactyla > Bovidae > Bison > Bison bison. The sequence continues at coordinate 2,286,767 of NW_011494862.1, forward strand.
CTCACATCCATACATGACTACTGGAAAAATCATAGCCTTGACTAGACGGACCTTTGATGATAAAGTAATATCTCTGCTTTTTAAAATGTTGTTCATAACTTTCCTTCCAAGGAGTAAGCATCTTTTAATTTCATGGCAACCAAGTTTAGAAGTGGCATTTTGCTTCAGCTATAAGTTTGAATGGCCAGTGTCTGTACTGTGCTCATTAATACATCTTCTGCATATTCCCCTGGTTCTACTAAGCAGTTGACATATCTGCATGGGAGAAATCATGAACTGGGAGGAGGCTTAGTCTCACCCTCCTGGTACCCATGGATTAGCCTAAGAACAGAATAATGCAACCTTATAGCTTAGATTGATTGTTCTCCCTAGGGCTGAGCTTTCTCAGGGTAGAGCACTGAATAGGTAGGTCACTTCGCAATCAAATTACATGTGGGCATGAGCCAAATCTGTCCCAGTTGCTGTTGCATTTCCAGCAACTAGCACAATGATGGCACATAGACATTTTTTATTAAAAAACAGTAAATAGGAAGAAGGTAGAATCTTAAAGGTCTACACTTGGAATAGTCATCTAAAATATTAGGAAAAAATCATTAGAAGTATTCTCTGGTATGCATGTGTGAAATCTGAAGCTGGACAGGTTAAAATAGGACTGGTTGTAAAACTCTGGCCTCTTGTATCTTCATCCAGTATTCTTTTCATTGCACTGGGCTCCCTATTATCTCCAAGGATAGTCCACTATGAATTTATTATAACATGGAGAAATTCAGAGAAAATCAATACTGTCATCCACATAGGAAGTGGAAATTTTAAGTAAGCTTTAGGATTACACAAGGAAGTAATCTCATACTATAGCTGCAGAGTGTAGTTTTCTTTCTTTTCTTGGAATTGGTGGGCAGAGTGAAGTCATGCATTTGAGTAGAGTGGGAGAGTTTGGAACAACCACTATGGAACATGCATGCTGAGAGCTGAGGGAATGAGGTTGAAATTAACAGGATGACTGTGCATGAAACGACTTAGCATGTTGAATAAATTTCTCAGCAATGTTGCAATGATAAAGAAATATTAAACCCAAAATGTTAATAGTGCTGAGTTAGAGAAATCCTGCCCTAGAAATATTTTAAGTGTTTAATGGCCACATGTGGCTGGCAGTTACTATACTGAACAGCACAAATATAGAATTTTTCCATCATTGCAGAACATTCTACTGGAGAGCTCTGGTCTAGAAGGTTTTCAAGATCCTTTTTTAACCTCTGAGATCCTAAGCAAATCAATGAAAGAAAAGAACAACATGTTAAGTGTACTGAGAGAAAGAAAAATAAAGGAATGGAATGAAATAGAATTGTCTTTGGAGGCATCAATTAATTATTGACACTAAACATAGGTAGTTCATATCTGAAACATAGAGGGTGATATTTTGATTCTGCTTCATATGTAGTGAAGTGAAGTGTTTGGATCAAATTAACTATTGACTATGATTAATTAAACATGTTGACAAACTAAATGCCACTTTGGAATCTACAATGTGATAGTTGTCTGACTAGTTATTTGTTTTTTTCCTGTTGTCATACAGCTGCTATAATTACATATACAGTGTCCTACCTGTTTGGGAGGCAGAGAAAATATACAGTGAAAGCTTTCTTTAGAGTGAAATAGGCAGCAAATAGGATTTACATTTAATAATATACCCCAGTTTTAATAATGAATTGTTTTGATTCTCCCTTTTCAAACTGAAATAAAACACCTTCTTGTTCATTACCACACCTGTGTCTAATCCTGAGCACCTGACTCTTGAAGATAAATGAGATGAAGCTGGTGTCTTTAAATATCTGAATAGCCTGCAGGCAAAGGAGAAATGTTTAAAAACATTATCAAGTGTAGAAAAAAGGGAAAGTGATTACTGGATGTTCTTTCAGTGGAGCACTAGGAATTGTTGAATGGATCCTTGGAAGATTAATTAATTCTATGGTAGTATCCACGTTTGATGGGCTTTCTGCTTAGAAGAGGTTTGGACTTACCTGGTGATACAGTGGATAGGAATCTGCCTGTCAATGCAGGGGACACGGGTTCGATCCCTGGTCCAGGAAGATTCCACATGCTGCACAGCAACTAAGCCCCTGTACTACACTACTGAGCCTGCAACGTAGAGCCCGCAAGCCACAACTATTGAGCCCATGTGCCTGGAGCCTGAGCTCTGCAACAAGAGAAGCTACTGCAATAAGAAGCCTGCCCACTGCAACTAGAGAGTGGTCCCCGGTTTTCACAACTAGAGAAAAGCCCGTGCAGCAAAGAAGACCCAGCACAGCTAAAAATTAATAAATAAAATTATTTTTAAAAAGGATAATCCCTCAAGTTTAAGTTTATTTCCTTATGGGATGTTAACAAGCTTTGTATTTATTATGAGCATATTCACTTTAGCATTCTTTTGACTGATACATAAATCTGTCTTCATATTTTCTTTTGAACTAGTTTTAACATCTCATTCTTTACTCATTAATTGTTATTGTTCAGTTGCTAAAATTGTGTTTGACTCTCTGTGACCCCATGGACTGAAGCATGCCAGGCTTCCCTGTCCTTCACTATCTCCGGTAGTTTTCTCAAACTCATGTCCATCAAGTCAGTAATGCCATCCAACTATCTTATCCTCTGTCACCCTCCTTCTCCTACTGCCCTCAGTCTTTCCCAGCATGAGAGTCTTTTCCAATGAGTCGGCTCTTTGCATCAAGTGGACAAAGTATTGGAGCTTCAGCTTCAGCATCAGTCCTTCAAGTGAATATTTAAGGTAGATTTCCTTTACGATTGACTGGTTGGATCTCCTTTCCTTGCAGTCCAAGTGACTCTCAAGAGTCTCTCCAGCACTGAAATTCAAAAGCATCAATTCTTCAGTGCTAAGGTTCATCTAGTCAAGGCTATGGTTTTTCCTGTGGTCATGTATGGATGTGAGAGTTGGACTGTGAAGAAGGCTGAGCGCCGAAGAATTGATGCTTTTGAACTGTAGTGTTGGAGAAGACTCTTGAGAGTCCCTTGGACTGCAAGGAGATCCAACCAGTCCATTCTGAAGGAGATCAGCCCTGGGATTTCTTTGGAAGGAATGATGCTAAAGCTGAAACTCCAGTACTTTGGCCACCTCATGCAAAGAGTTGACTCATTGGAAAAGACTCTGATGCTTTGAGGGATTGGAGGCAGGAGGATAAAGGGGACGACAGAGGATGAGATGGCTGGATGGCGTCACTGACTTGATGGATGTGAGTCTGAGTGAACTCCGGGAGTTGGTGATGGACAGGGAGGCCTGGCGTGCTGTGATTCATGGAGTCGCAAAGAGTCGGACATGACTGAGCGACTGATCTGATATGATCTGATCTGCTAGCTTTGTGCATAGTAATGCTTCCTAAGGCCCACATGACTTCACACTCTAGGACATCTGGCTCTAGGTGAGTGACCACACCAATGCAGTTATCCAGGTTATTAAGACCTTTTTTGTATAGTTCTTCTGTGTATTCTTGCTACCTCTTCTTAATCTCTTCTGCTTCTGTTAGGTCCTTGCCATTTCTGTCCTTTACTGTGCCCATCTTTGCATGAAATATTCCCTTGGTATCTCCAATTTTCTTGAGGAGATCTCCAGTCTTTCTCATTCTATTATTTCCCTCTATTTCTTTTCATTGGTCACATAAGAAGGCTTTCTTATATCT
>NW_011494862.1:2290555-2291628 GCF_000754665.1 Bison bison bison
TACATCATGGGCTCTCCTAACTCAGGGCTGGGACTAGAATGAAGCAAGAGAGACACCTAGGACACCACATATAAAAAAAACACTCATTCTCAGACTGACAGAAAGTGCTGCCTTGAATGTGGTGCCCTAGGCACTTCTCTAGCATCACTCTAGTCTCTGTGCTATGCTTAGTTGCTCAGTCCTGTCTGACTCTTTGTGACCCCATGGACTGTAGCCTGCCAGGTTCCTCTGTCCATGGGATTTTCCAGGCAAGAACACTGGAGTGGGCTGCCATTTCCTCCTCCAGGGTATCTTCCTTATTCAGGGATCGAACCCACATCTTCTGCATTGCAAGCAGATTTTTCACCACTGCACCACCTAAGAAGCCCTCACTCAAGGCTCAGCCTGTCTTAAACCCAGACTTCACATTGATTTTAGCCAATAGCATTATAGTCACAAGAGTGAAAGAGGAGAGTGAGGTTATGATATTTATTATAACCCCTGTAAGCAGATGAGTAAAGTATGCAGAAGATGTGGATTCAATCCCTGAGTTTGAAATGAGCACAGTAGTTTGAATGTTCTTTGGCATTGCCCTTCTTTGAGATTGGAACGAACACTGACCTTTTTCAGTGCTTTGTTTACTGTTGAGTTTTCCAAATTTGCTAGCACATTGAGTGCAGCACTTTCACAGCATCATCTTTTAGGATTTTAAATAGCTCACCTGGAATTCCATCACACAAACTGGAATCAGGATTGCCGGGAGAAATATCAATAACCTCAGATATGCAGATGACACCACCCTTATGGCAGAAAGTGAAGAGGAACTCAAAAGCCTCTTGATGAAAGTGAAAGTGGAGAGTGAAAAAGTTGGCTTAAAGCTCAACATTCAGAAAACGAAGATCATGGCACCTGGTTCCATCACTTCATGGCAAATAGATGGGGAAACAGTGGAAACAGTGGCAGATTTTATTTTTCTGGGCTCCAAAATCACTGCAGATGGTGATTGCCACCATGAAATTAAAAGACGCTTACTCCTTGGAAGGAAAGTTATGACCAACCTAGATAGCATATTCAAAAGCAGAGACATTACTTTG
>NW_011494862.1:2291728-2296027 GCF_000754665.1 Bison bison bison
TGACTTCACACTCTAGGACATCTGGCTCTAGGTGAGTGACCACACCAATGCAGTTATCCAGGTTATTAAGACCTTTTTTGTATAGTTCTTCTGTGTATTCTTGCCACCTCTTCTTAATCTCTTCTGCTTCTGTTAGGTCCTTGCCATTTCTGTCCTTTACTGTGCCCATCTTTACATGAAATATTCCCTTGGTATCTCCAATTTTCTTGAGGAGATCTCTAGTCTTTCTCATTCTATTATTTCCCTCTATTTCTTTTCATTGGTCACATAAGAAGGCTTTCTTATATCTCCTTGCTATTCTCTGCAACTCTGCATTCAGTTGGGCCAATATTTCCTTTTCTCTTTGCCTTTTGCTTCTCTTCTTTTCTCAGCTATTTGTAAGGCTTCCTCAGATAACCACTTTGCCTTCTTGCATTTCTTTTTCTTTGCAATTGTTTTGGTCACTGCCTTGTGTACAATGTTATGAACCTCTGTCCACAGTTCTTCAGACACTCTGTCTACCAGATCTAATCCTTTGAATCTATTCATCATCTCCACTGTATAATCATAAGGGATTTGATTTAGGTCATACCTGAATGGTCTAGTGGTTTTCCCTACTTTCTTCAATTTAAGCCTAAATTTTGTGATAAGGAGCTGATGATCTGAGCCACAGTCAGCTCCAAGTCTTGGTTTTGCTGACTGTATAGAGCTTCTCCATTTTCTGCTGCAAAGAATATAATCAGTCTGATTTCAGTGTTGACCACTGGGTGATCACATGGATCACAGCCTTGTGTAACTCAGTGAAGCTATGAATGATGCCATGCAGGTCTACCCAAGATGGACAGGTCATTGTAGAGAGTTCTAACAAAACGTGGTCCACTGGAGAAGGGAATGGCAAACCACTCCAGTATTCTTGCCTCAAGAACTCCATGAAAAGTATGAAAAAGCAAAAAGATATGATACTGGAAGATGAGACCGTAGATTGATAGGTGCCCAATATGCTACTGGGGAAGAGCAGAGAAACAGTTCCAGGAAGAATAGAGGTGAGGCCAAAGTGGAAATGATGCTCAGTTGTGGATGTGTCTGGTGGTGAAAGTAGTCTGAAGCTGTAAAGAACAATATTGCATAGAAACCTGGAATATTAGGTTCATGAATCAAGGTAAATTGGACATGACCAAGCAGGATCTGGCCAAGAGTGAATATCGACATTTTAGCAAGCAGTGAACTAAAATGGGCAGGAATGGGCAAATTTAATTCAGATGACCACTGTATCTGCTACTGTTGTTGCAGAAACTAGTACTCAAGAAACCAAGCAACACAGTCAGAGAGTTGGAGAACTCAGGTTTATTATGCCAGCGGGCCCAGAGGAGTTAACACTCCAAGCTCTGAGCCCTGAACAAAGGGGTTACAGAGCTTTTATACATGGACAGGCATCATTATGTGGGTTTGCAGGGGCTAGGGTTATTGCAAAGAGTAGGACAAGGGTAAGTGAGATAAGCTCCAGTTTTGAGTATTGTGAGTCCCCACTTTCTGAGACCTATGTGATCTAGACTTTGCAAGGAGCAAGCTGAGTTACAGAGGCAGAAAGAGCAGGAGGTTATGTAAAAATTTTAACTTTTCCTCTTCACTGTGGGCAAGAATCCCTTAGAAGAAATGGAGTAGCCATCATAGTCAACAAAAGAGTCTGAAATGCAGTAGTTGGATGCAATCTCGAAAACCAACAGAATGATCTTGGTTCATTTCCAAACAAACCATTCAACATCACAGTAGTCCAAGTTTATGCCCCAATCACTAATGCCAAAGCTGAAGTTGAACGGTTCTATGAAGACCTACAAGACTTTCTAGAGCTAACACAAAGAAAATATGTCCTTTTCATCATAAGGGATTGGAATGCAAAAGTTAAGAGATACCTGGAGTAACAGGCAAGTTTGGCCTCGGAGTACAAAATGAAGTAGGGCAAAGGCTAATTGAGTTTTGCCAAGAGAATACACTAGTCATAGCAAACACCCTCTTCCAACAACACAAGAGACAACTCTACACATGAACATCAACAGATGGTCAATACCAAAACCAGTCGGTTTTTATAGGGGTGGGTAATTTCATACTAATGATTGGGAGGACTATTCCAGCTATTTTGGGGAAGGGGTAGGGATTTCCGGTAATTGAGCCACTGCCCACTTTTTGACCTTTATGGTAGGACTTAGAACTCTCACGGAGCCTGTGAGTGTGTCACTTAGCTTGCTGGTGTGTTACAAAGAGCATACACTGAGGCTCAGGGTCTGGTGGAAGTTGACTCATCTGCCATCTTGGACCTATTTGGTTCCAATCAGTTTACGTTGTGTCCTCAGGCCATTCCATTCTTTTAAACATTGTGCCCTGCCCCCTTCCCTACTGTTTCAGAGTTGCTCACCCAATGGAATGATTGAGTTGGCAGAATGCACACATTCACCCAATTTATTGCTCAGTTCCCTAGTGTTCACAGTCTTTTAACAGATTGGTTCTATGCAGCCAAGACACTTGAACTAATTGCTAATACCCCTAATGAGGCTTCTCATTCCTCCTCAGTAGAGAAAAGTGGGGTAGTGGGTAGGGCAGGAAACCGTGGGTATTACCAGAGAGAAGTCCCCAGGGGAACAAGAAGAGCAGGGAAACAAGTGTTCCTGTCTAACTCTCCCTTGCCTTTTGAATTTAATCATTAAGTTGTGTTTAATCAGGGGTGTGTCTAGCACCCTTTAGAGAGGATTCAGCTATCAGTGAAGTCCTGCTCCTATATTTATGAGATTGCTCCAACAGTATACTTTTTTTTGGATTCTCCTGGGAATATCGCTTAATAGTGTTAATTTTGTGTTCAGAAGGCTCTAAAATATACAGTAATCATTACATAACAGAGAAGAACAAACTGATTCAATATTGGATCTCTTCCTTTAGCTCCAACCTTTGCGCTCTGTTGCCTGTGCTTAGTCATGCTGGCTCTGCACCTTTGAACAGGTTATATATAACCTGTTACCTATAACCTGAAGTATACAGGATAGCCCATTCTCAAGGCTCTGCCCCCTTGACCTTTAAAGGTGTAACACCTTTCATTCATATAAAGTTGCAAAACAGAGAATAGCAGTTGTCTTGTTGGAGGTTTATAGGAACTTCATGACCAGACCTGCCCAGACAGCTGCAAGAGCAAAGGCTTATCACATCTTCTCAGTTTGCAACAAGCAGTCACATCTCCTCCCTTTTTAGTATAAAAGAAACCTGAGTTCTAACTCAGATAAGAAGCAGTTTGGGACATTAGTCTGCCACCTTCTCAGCCTGCTGACTTTCAGAATAAAGTCATTATTCGTTGCCCCAACACTTTGTTTCTCAGTTTATTGACCTGTCATGCAGTGAGCAATACAAGCTTGGACTCAGTAACAACTACATTCCTTAAATTAATTCCGAGACCATGATGTGTCAAGATTAAAAATTTCATTTTCTATTTTATTTCCCATCTCAAATTATGGCCAGCCCATTGCCCAGTATAAGTCAACAGAGGTACTGTTATGAGAGTAATACACTTTACTAAGGAAATGCTAACACAGAAATCCCCAATTTTGAATACATCACCCCCACTCTAAAATTTCTTCTGAGAAATTAAATTCAAAGATTAAAGTCCCAAAGAGACTGCAATAGCTTGACCTTGTTATAGAAACAATTTTACCTTGTGTTTAATCAGGTGACCAACAATATCAAAAACTTATTTCTTGATCATGTTACATGAGGGCTATGGGTTGGCTGAGGCTCTTCTGGCCTTTGTAGGATTCAACTTGCCTTGTTTCCAGATGTCTTCTCATAGTGGACCCAGATTCAAGGCGTGACCACTACTTGAGATATGCTGTTCTCATGGTGGAGGACAGGAGCAAGAAGAGCAAAGCTGAATTTTCTGAGTCACATCTGCTAACATTCTACTGGTTAAAGTAAGTCCCAGGACCAAGCCCACATCAGTGGAGTAGGGAAATACACTTCAACTACGGTAATCCAAGTCTATGCCCTGATCAGTAATGCTGAAGAAGCTGAAGTTGAATGGTTATACGAAGAACTACAAGACCTTCTAGAACTAACACCCAAAAAAGATGTCCTTTTCATTATAGGGGACTGGAATGCAAACGTAGGAAGTCAAGAGACACCTGGAGTAACAGGCAAATTTGGCCTTGGAATACAGAATGAACCAGGGCAAAGGCTAAGAGAGTTCTGCCAAGAGAACGCACTGGTCATAGCAAACACCCTCTTCCAACAACAAAGAGAAGACTCTACACATGGACATCACCAGATGGTCAACACCGAAATCAG
>NW_011494862.1:2296127-2296841 GCF_000754665.1 Bison bison bison
CAAAATGGCTGTCTGGGGAGGCCTTACAAATAGCTGTGAAAAGACAGGAAGCAAAAAGCAAAGGAGAAAAGGAAAGATACACCCATTTGAATGCAGAGTTCCAAAGAACAGCAAGGAGAGATAAGAAAACCTTCCTCAGCGATCAATGCAAAGAAATAGAGGAAAACAATAGAATGGGAAAGACTAGAAATCTATTCAAGAAAATTAGATGCCAAGGGAACATTTCATGCAAAGATGGGCTCAATAAAGGACAGAAATGGTAGGGACCTAACAGAAGCAGAAGACATTAAGAAGAGGTGACAAGAATACACAGAAGAACTGTACAAAAAAGATCTTCATGACCCAGATAATCACAATGGTGTGATCACTCACCTAGAGCCAGACATCATGGAATGAAGTCAAGTGGGCCTTAGGAAGCATCACTATGAACAAAGCTAGTGGAGGTGATGGAATTCCAGTGGAGCTATTTCAAATCCTGAAAGATGACGCTGTGAAAGTGCTGCACTCAATATGCCAACAAATTTGGAAAACTCAGCAGTGGCCACAGGACTGGAAAAGGTCAGTTTTCATTCCAATCCCAAAGAAAGGCAATGCCAAAGAATGCTCAAACTACCTCTCTGTTGCACTCATCTCACACGCTAGTAAAGTAATGCTCAATATTCTCCAAGCCAGGCTTCAGCAATATGTGAACCGTGAACTTCCAGATGTTCAAGC
>NW_011494862.1:2296941-2297409 GCF_000754665.1 Bison bison bison
AAAGGCTAAGAGAGTTCTGCCAAGAGAACGCACTGGTCATAGCAAACACCCTCTTCCAACAACAAAGACAAGACTCTACACATGGACATCACCAGATGGTCAACACCGAAATCAGACTGATTATATTCTTTGCAGCCAAAGATAGAGAAGCTCTATACAGTTAGCAAAAACAAGACCAGGAGGTGACTGTGGCTCAGATCATGAACTCTTTATTGCCAAATTCAGATTGAAATTGAAGAAAGTGGATAAAACTATTAGGCCATTCAGATATGACCTAAATCAAATCCTTTATGACTATACAGTAGAAGTGAGAAATAGATTTAAGGGACTAGATCTGATAGACAGAGTGCCTGATGAACTATGGATGGAAGTTCATGACATTGGATAGGAGACAGGAATCAAGACCATCCCCAAGAAAAAGATGCAAAAAACAAAATGGCTGTCTGGGGAGGCCTTACAAATAGCTGT
>NW_011494862.1:2297509-2307751 GCF_000754665.1 Bison bison bison
AAACTACCTCTCTGTTGCACTCATCTCACACGCTAGTAAAGTAATGCTCAAAATTCTCCAAGCCAGGCTTCAGCAATTTGTGAACCGTGAACTTCCAGATGTTCAAGCTGGTTTTAGAAAAAGCAGAGGAACCAGAGATCAAATTGCCAACATCTGCTGGATCATGGAAAAAGCAAGAGAGTTCCAGAAAAACATCTATTTCTGCTTTATTGACTATGCCAAAGCCTTTGACTGTGTGGATCACAATAAACTGTGGAAAATTCTTCAAGAGATGGGAATACCAGACCACCTGATCTGCCTCTTGAGAAACCTGTATGCAGGCCAGGAAGCAACAGTTAGAACTGGACATGGAACAACAGACTGGTTCCAAATAGGAAAAGGAATACGTCAAGGTTGTGTATTGTCACCCTGCTTATTTAACTTATGTGCAGAGTACATCATGAGAAACGCTGGGCTGGAGGAAGCACAAGCTGGAATCAGGATTGCTGGGAGAAATATCAACAACCTCAGATAATGCAGATGACACCACCCTTATGGCAGAAAGTGAAGAAGAACTAAGAACCTCTTGATGAAAGTGAAAGAGGAGAGTGAAAAAGTTGGCTTAAAGCTCAACATTCAGAAAACTAAGAAAATGGCATCCGGTCCCATCACTTCATGGCAAATAGATGGGGAAACAGTGGACACAGTGGCTGACTTTATTTTTCTGGGATCCAAAATCACTGCAGATGGTGATTGCAGCCATGAAATTAAAAGATGCTTACTCCTTGGAAGGAAAGTTATGACCAACCTACACAGCATATTAAATAGCAGAGACATTACTTTGCCAACAAAAGTCCATCTAGTCAAGGCTATTGTTTTTCCAGTGGTCATGTATGGATTTGAGAGTTGGACTATAAAGAAGGCTGGGTGCCGAATAATTGATGCTTTTGAACTGTGGTGTTGGAGAAGACTCTTGAGAGTCCCTTGGACCAGTCCATCCTAAAGGAGATCAGTCCTGGGTGTTCTTTGGAAGGACTCATGTTGAAGCTGAAGCTCCAATACTTTGGCCACTTGATGAGAAGAGGTGACTCATTTGCAAAGACCGTGATGCTGGGAAAGATTGAGGGCAGGAGGAGAAGGGGATGACAGAGGATGAGATGGTTGGATGGCATCACTGACTCGATGTACTTGGGTTTGGGTGGGCTCCAGGAGGTGGTGATGGACAGGGAGGCCTGGTGTGCTGTGGTTCATGGGGTCGCAAAGAGTCAGACATGACTGAGCGACTGAACTGAACTGATGAAGATATATGGGAAAAGTTAGGAGGAAATCAATAACTGTGAACCAATTGGAAATATTGTAAACAAGTGTTTAAAATTTGTGCCTTTATGAATTAAAATCTCCAAGCTCTACTTCTCTCCCATCTTTCTTACCTTCTCTTCTGCCACATCTCTCTGACTTCTGCACTCCTCTGCTTTTAAGGGATCATGTGATTATATTAAGCCCACCAATAATTCTAAATAATCTCCATATTTGAGGTCAGATGGTTAATAACCTTAAATCTGCCTTCAAAGTCCTTTCACAGTTGTATCTAGATAGTGTTTGAAAAACAAAGGTTGGGAATCTTGGGGAGACATGTTTGAAATTCTACTTACCACACTGGCTTCAATAGTGAAGTAAGAAAAGTTATTTGTGAACTCATCTAGTCCTGGGGCATGTCACTGCCTTCTAGGAAATTAGTGTATTCAAATTATCCATTTCTAGAGGTCAATTCTGAGCATTTCTTTTTTGATAGGAAATCAATCCACTTTTATTTTTTAGATTTTCAAATGTGTTGGCATAAATCTGCATGTACTATTTCTTACAATTCTTTTGCTTGCTCCTATATTTATGGTTATAGGAGCATAAACTAATCAGACTGATCACATGGGCCACAGCCTTGTCTAACTCAATGAAGCTATGAGCCATTCTTTGTACGGCCACCCAAGACAGATGGATCATGGTGGAGAGTTCTGATAAAACAAGGTCCACTGGTGAAGGGAATGGCAAACCACTTCAGTATTCTTGCCTTGAGAACCCCATGAACAGTATGAAAAGGCAAAAAGAAAGGACACTTAAAGATGAACTCCCCAGGTCGGTAGAGGCCCAATATGCTACTGGAGAAGACTGGAGAAACAATTCCACTTATTTCTGGAGAAAGAATGAAGAGATGTAGCCAAAATGAAAACAACACCCAGTTGTTGATGTGACTGGTGATGGAAGTAGAGTCTGATGCTGTAAAGAACAATATTGCATAGGAACCTGGAATATTAGGTCTACACATCAAGGTAAACTGGAAGTGGTCAAACAGGAGATGGCAAGAGTGGACATCAACATTTTAGGAATCAGTGAATTAAAATGGAATGGAGTTGGCAAATTTAATTCAGATGACCATTATATCTACTACTGTGGGCAAGAATCCTTTAGAAGAAATGGAGTAGCCCTCATAGTCAACAAAAGAGTCCTAAATGCAGTACTTGGGTGCAGTCTCAAAAATGGCAAAATGATCTCTGTTTGTTTCCAAGGCAAAGCATTCAATATCACAGTAATCCAAGTCTATGCTCCAACCACTAATATCAAAGAAGCTGAAACTGAATGGTTCTATGAAGACCTACAAGACCTTCCAGAAGTAACACCCAAAAAAGATGTTCTTTTCATCATAGGAGACTGGAAAGTAAAAATAGGAAGTCAAGAGATACCTGGACAGGCAAGTTTGGGCCTTGGAGTACAAAATGAAGCAGGGCAAAAGCTAACAGAGTTTTGCCAAGAGAATACACTGGTCATGGAAAACACTCTCTTCCAGCAATACCAGAGATGACTCTACAGATGGACATAACCAGATGGTCAATACAGAAATCAGATTGATTATATTCTTTGCAGCCAAAGATGGAGAAGCTCTAAACAGTCAGCGAAAACAAGACCGGGAGCTGACTATGGCTCAGATGAACTCCTTATTGCAAAATTCAGACTTAAATTGAAGAAAGTATGGAAAACCCCTAGACCATCCAGGTATGACTTAAATCAAATTCCTTATGATTACACAGTGGAAGTGACAAATAGACTCAAGGGTTTAGATCTGATAGAGTGCCTGAAGAGCTATGGGTGGAGGTTCATGGCATTCATTGTACAGGAGGCAGTGATCAAGACCATCCCAAGAAAAAAAATGCAAAAAGGCAAAATGGTTATCTGCGGAGGCCTTACAAATAGCTGAGAAAAGAAGAAAAGCAAAAGGCAAAGGATAAAAGGAAAGATATATCCATTTGAATGCAGAGTTTCAAAGAATAGCAAGGAGAGATAAGGAAGCCTTCCTCAGTGATCAATGCAAAGAAGTAGAGGAAAACAATAGAATGGGAAAGACTAGCAGTCTCTTTAAGAAAATTAGAGATACCAAGGGAATATTTCATGCAAAGGACAGAAATGGTATGGACCTTTCAGAATCAGAAGATATTGAGAAAAGATGGTAAGCATACACAAAAGAATTATACAAAAAAGATCTTCATGACCCAGATAACCACAATGGTGTGATCACTCACCTAGAGCCAGAAAAACTGGAATGCAAAGTCAAGTTGGCCTTACAAAGCATCACTACAAATAATGCTAGTGGTGGTGATGGAATTCCAGTTGAGCTATTTCAAATCCTAAAGGATGGTGCTGTGAAAGTGCTGCACTCAATATGCCAGCAAATTTGGAAAACTCAGCAGTGGCCACGGGACTGGAAAAGGTCAGTTTTCATTCCAATCCCAAAGAAAGGCAGTGCCAAAGAGTGTTCAAACTACCACACAATTGCACTCATCTCACAAGCTAACAAAGTAATGCTCAAAATTCTCCAAGTCAGGCCTCAATGGTACGTGAACCAAGACCTTCCAGATGTTCAATCTGGTTTTAGAAAAGGCAGAGGAACCAGAGATCAAATTGCCAACATCCATTGGATCACAGAAAAAGCAAGAGAGTTCCAGAAAAACATCTATTCTGCTTTACCGAATATGCCAAAGCCTTTGGCTGTGTGGATCACAACAAACTGTGAAAAATTCTTAAAGTGATGATTCCCATCACTTTAAGAGGTCCCATACCAGACCTCCTGACCTGCCTCCTGAGAAATCTGTATGCAGGCCAAGAAGCAACAGTTAGAACTGGGCATCAAACAATGGACTGGTTCCAAAATGGGAAGGGAGTTTGTCAAGGATGTATATTCTCATCCTACTTATTTAACCTATACACAGATTACATCAAGTGAAATGCCTGGCGGGATGAGGCACAAGCTGGAATCTATATTGAAGGGAGAAATATCAAAATAACCTCAGATATGCAGATGACACCACCCTTATGTCAGAAAGCAAAGAGGAACTGAAGAGCCTCTTGATGAAAGTGAAAGTGGAGAGTGAAAAGGGTGGCTTAAAACTCAAGATTCAAAAAAACTAAGATTGTTGAGGTCCTTTAATAGACCAGAACCTGGTGGTCTGGAGTCGATGATAAGAAAGTAAAAGAGAGATCGAAAGAGGCTGATATTCCTTGGTTTACACAGAAAACCAATAAAGCCCTTTGACACGGGGCTTGCACTGCTACACGTAGGCATTAGGTGCCCTCTCGAGGTGGGTGAAGGCAGAGTGTGCCTTCCGAGAGGGTCTTAGAAGCCTGGGCAAGAAAGTGAGCTCAGTGGGCCTCTTTGCTCCAAAGAATTAGCCTGAAAGAGACAGAGAAAGAAAGAAAGACACAGGGACCCAAGCTCTGGTGGAGTGAAGGTGTTTTATTCAACATAGTGTGGGTATATATACTGTCTTGCTGCTGCTACTGCTAAGTCGTTTCAGTCATGTCCGAGTCTGTGCAACCCCATAGACAGCAGCCCACCAGGCTGCCCTGTCCCTGGGATTCTCCAGGCAAGAACACTGGAGTGGGTTGCCATTTCCTTCTCCAGTGCATGAAAGTGAAAAGTGAAAGTGAAGTCGCTTAGTCGTGTCCGACTCTTAGCGACCCCATGGACTGCAGCCCACCAGGCTCCTCCATCCATGGGATTTTCCAGGCAAGAGTACTGGAGTGGGGTGCCATTGCCTTCTCCATATACTGTCTTACAAGTTAGCTATTTTCAGCAGAGATAAAAATCAAAAGTCCAGACTTACAAATTATCATAAGGCAATCCATATCAAAGAGAGAGTTGTAAATAATCACTTTTACCATATGGTTCATAAAAAACAAGAGGGTTGTAAATAGTTACTTATCACTGTATGCAAAAACTAACGAAGGAAATGCATACATTCTTCCGCTCCTGGGAGTAGTTTGCTACTCCACTTAATTCCTGAATATTCAGGAATTAATAAGGGACAGAGGATTCACGACAGATCCAAAACAGCACACAGGAAGCCTCCTGTTAAATGCTTCCTGACATAAGATCATGGCATCCAGTCCCATCACTTTATGCAAATAGATGGGGAAACATGAAAACTGTGGCAGACTTAGTTTTCTTGGGCTCCAAAATCACTGCAGATAGTGACTGTAGCCATGAAAGTAAAAGATGCTTGCTCCTTGGAAGAAAAGCTATGACCAACCTAGACAGCATATTAAAAAGCAGAGACTATACTTTGCCAACAAAGGTCTGTCTAGTCAAAGCTGTGGTTTTTCCAGTAGTCATGTATGGATGTGAGAGTTGGACCGTAAGGAAAGCTGAGCCCCAAAGAATTGATGCTTTTGAACTGTGGTGTTGGAGAAGACTCTTGAGAGTCCCTTGCTCTGCAAGGAGATCCAACCAGTCCATCCTAAAGGAGATCAGTCCTGGGTGTTCACTGGAAGGACTGATGAAGCTGAAGCTCCAACACTTTGACCACCTGATGTGAAGAACTGACTCATTTGAAAAGACCCTGATGCTGGGAAAGATTGAAGGCAGGAAGAGAAGGGGACGACAGAGGATGAGGTAGCTGGATGGCATCACCAACTTGTTGGACATGAGTTTGAGCAAGCTCCAGGAGTTCATAATGAACAGGGAGGCCTGGTGTGCTGCATTCCATAGGGTCACAAAGAGTCGGACATGCCTGAGTGACTGAACTGAATCTCTATCGTTATTTCTTTTCTCATTCATAATTATATTCCTTTTTTTGCTCCTTTCTCTTAAATCAGGTTTGAGAATAGCTTATCTGTTTTAGTGTATTTTATTTTTTAAAACAGTAGAAATTATTTATTTATGTATCCTTCATTTACGGCTGTGCTGGCTTTTCGTTGCTGTGTGGGCTTTCCCTAGTTGTGGTAAAGGGGGATACTCTCTAGTTGTGGTGCAGAGGCATTTCATCGCAGTGGCTTCTCTTGTGAAGTACGGGCTCTGGGCACTCAGGCTCAGGAGTCGCCACTCCCTCATAGCCTCAGTAGTTGTGGTACAGGGGCTTAGCTTCTCCATGGCAGGCACAATCCTCCTGGATCAGGGATGGAACCCATGTCTCCTGTATTAGCAGGCAGATTCTTTACCACTGAGTCACCAGAAAAGTCTCATTTTAGTGTATTTTAAAAACAAACACACAAAACAATAACTTTTGCTCTTATTTACCCTTTTATATATATATATATATTTTTTTTTAATGTGTTTTCTATTTTCCAAAATAAGAACCTTGGGATCCTTTTCATTGAAATCTTTTCATTAAGAAAAAGGATGTAAAAAGGAAGAAAGAAGAAAAATAATAAAAGGAAGAAGAAGAAAGGAGGAGATGAGAGAGGAAAGAAAAACAAGAAATGTAACTTTTGTTTTAAGCTATTCTGCCATAAAGTTTGAAAGGAAGTGGCTTCTTTTTCATTATTTTTTACTTTATAGTTTGAGTTTTGTTTTCTTCTTTTTCCTTTATTTTTAAAGCAGTTAATATATTTGGATTCTGTTTCATTATGATTGTTTTTTATTGAGTTTTTTTTTTTTAAGTTCTCTACATTCATTAAAAAGAAAAAAAAAAAAAAGTGTTTCTGTGTAGCCCTGCACATAATCATTTTCTATGGAAAAGCTCAAAAATTTCTCTGTTTCAGAAAAACAAAGAAACCAGAGTCTATATACATTACATTAATTTTATTAATTGCATTATATAATTACTCTGTATCCATACTTTTTTTGTTTTACCTGTTTAACTCTTAAAGAAGTGAATTTATGTCTTCCACAATAATTTTATTTTTATTACATTCTCCTGAGATTTCTAATAGCTTTTGTTTTCTATAACTAGCTGCTTTGTCGTTTAGTACATATATAGTGCATCAAAGATGCTGTTATATCTTTTACAGATAGTGTGTTTCTATTATTACATAAGGTATAAGGTCCTTCTTTGTCACATTTATTGTTTCTAATCTTAAATTTTAACGTGATATTAATAATTCCACTGCAGCTTCTCTTTGTTTCATTAGTCTGGTATCTCTGTCTCCATTCCTTTATTTTAAAGCTTCCTTTTATTGCTTTAACTATATTTCTTATAAACAGAATATATTCATCCCTTTGTATCAAGGGGATTAGTTTCAGGACCTCCTGTGGATACCAAAACCTATGGATGCTCAACTTCCTTATATAAAATGGGGTAGTATTTGTGTAAAACCTATGTACATCCTCTCATACACATTAAATCATCTCTAGATTACTTACACAGAGAAGGCAATGGCACCCCACTCCAGTACTCTTGCCTGGAAAATCCCATGGACAGAGGAGCCTGGTGGGCTGCAGTGCATGGGGTCACTAACGGTCAGACACGACTGAGCGACTTCACTTTCACTTTTCACTTTCATACTTTGGAGAAGGCAATGGCAACCCACTCCAGTATTCTTGCCTGGAGAATCCCAGGGACGGGGGAGCCTGGTGGGCTACCATCTATGGGGTCACACAGAGTAGGACACGACTGAAGCAACTTAGCAGCAGCAGCAGCAGCAGATTACTTACAATACCTAATACAATGTAAATGCTATGAAAATATTTGTAAGTAAATATTTGTAAGTATAATGTAAATGCTGTGTAAATAGCTGCTAATGCTAGGCAAATTCAAGTTTTGATTTTTGGAACTTTTCAGAATTTTTTTAAAATAAGACTTTCTACTTGTGGTTGGTTGAATTCACATATGTAGAACCCATGTATACATAGAGCTGATTGTATAATTAAGTGTTATTTTTTTAAACTCAGTCTGAGAGTCTCTGTTTTTTAAAGGGAAAATTCAGGCATTCCCCTGGTGGTACAGTGGATAAGAATCTGTCTGCCAATGCAGGGGACATGGGTTCGATCCCTGTTCTGGGAAGATTCCACGTGCTTCAGAGCAACTAAGCCCATGTGCCACAACTACTGAGCCCACACAGAGCAACTACAGAAATCTGAGTGCCTAGAGTTAGGGCTCCGCAACAAGAGAAGCCAACCGCAGTGAAGCCTTCACACCTCAATGAAGAGTAGCCCCTGTTCGCTGCAACTAGTGTAGCCAAAAATAAAAGAGTAAATTTTTAAAAAATAAAGGGAAAATTCAAGCAATTCAAATGTAGTATGACAGATATTTGATACCAATATTTTATGATTTTATATCATGTTCTTTTTCATTTTTCTTATATTTTATAAATTGCATTTCCCCTTATTTTGGAAGCTTTCTTATATTTTCTACTCAATTAATAGTTACCTATTCTATCAATTCAGATTGTGATTGAGAGTCATACACACAACCAGTATTTTGTGTGTGTGTGTGATATACTTGAATCTTTAGTGCTTTTTATTATTTTTTTAAATCAAATTATCCCTGTCTCCTCCAGAATCTTAATCTGTTCTACTTATTTTATAGCTGATTGCTAAATGAGCTAGACTTGGCAGGATAAGCAAACAGGAAAAAAACTTCTTTTTTTCAAATTTTTTCTCACTGCTAATCCCACAAAATTACTATGTTTGTTTAATACTCTCCATCCCTAGGTAAACCTCTGTCAGTTCTCAGGCCCTTTTCCCTGTTATGTCCTGCCTGGATGGCCACTATCTGCTTGCTGTGACCCTTTAGATGGGTTGCTATTTTTCTTATATGGCTCTCAGAAGCTTAAGTCTGTTTATGGCAGCATTTAGTGACCACAACTGTGTAAATGGTAGAAGGTAAAGTCCTTCTTATTATGTGCTGGTACTATAAAAGCAAGCAGAATATGGTCCTCTGCTGAGGCATCTCAAGGAAAAATTCTCTGAGTTCCAGATTTTTTCATAGGTTTAGTGTTTTCTTCTTAGTCTCCTGGGGACCAACGAGACCAGGAACACTTACAGAGAACCAGAGACAATCTTTCCCTGGGGTAATCTACAGATTCCAACTGCCAGCCAGTCTCTAGACACAGCACAATTTCCATTATTGCCTTCTAACTCAGAGACTGGTCTCCAGAGCCATATTCAGATCTCAGCATTAGAACAGAAACCTTATCTAAACTTGCACCCCACTTCTTGCAGATCCCAGCATCTGTTTGGCTAAGGAGATAATAGATTAAAGCTGAGAGTAGAAGAGAAAGGTGGTGAGCTTATATCACCATCTTCCCACAACCCACTGCTCCCAGCTGTCTAGCTATTTCAATGGCCAATGCTCGGTGAGATGGAATTTTTAAATTAAGTTAGTGCCCTTCTAAAAAATAAAACTCACATGCTGCGGCAGAAACTTCCAAAAATAACATACGAAATCCTCAGTTCTAATTTAAGTCTACTTTGGGCTAAAGTCTGAAGACTGACTGTAGTTAGGTTTAGCCTCTAATTTAGAAAAGGTTGTAGTAAGAGACCTTTGGGAATATCTTTTAAGAAGTTATTCTTAACTTAAGAGCAGGGGAAAGGATGGGCTTCC
Organism: Bison bison bison; assembly: GCF_000754665.1. Taxonomy (NCBI): domain Eukaryota; kingdom Metazoa; phylum Chordata; class Mammalia; order Artiodactyla; family Bovidae; genus Bison; species Bison bison. The sequence goes on from NW_011494862.1 coordinate 2,307,298, forward strand.
CTGGTGGCTCAGATGGTAAAGAATCTGCCTGCAATGCAGGAGACCAGGGTTTGATCCCTGGGTTGGGAAGATCCGCTGGAGAAGGGAATGGCAATTCACTCCAGTATTCTTGCCTGGAAAATTCTAAGGATAGAGGAGCCTGGTGGGCCATGGTCCACGGGGTCACAAAGATTCGGGCACAACTGAGCAACTAGCACACACACTTACATTAAGAATAGGAGAAAGGATGGGAATAAAAGGGGAATTATAAATAAATGCTTACCATACTCAAGAGACTCCACATTGTTTATTTGATCTTTAAAACGAAAGTGAAAGTGAAAGTCATTTTTTGGTATCTGACTCTTTGTGATCCCGTGGACCATACAGTTCATCGAATTCTCCAGGCCAGAATGCTAGAGTGGATAGCCTTTCTCTTCTCCAGGGGATCTTCCCAAACCAGTGATCAAACCCGGGT
>NW_011494862.1:2307851-2335143 GCF_000754665.1 Bison bison bison
CAGGTGGATTCTTTGCCAGCCGAGCCACAAGGGAAGCCCAGTCTTTAAAATAATCATACTGTAAATCAAGGTATTGTTGTCCTCATCTTAAGGCAGGAATATAGAAAAGTGAGACTCAGATAGTTGACATTATTTGTCCAAGTTGACTCATAACTGCCCAGATTCAGGGTCTACACCTGTTTCTCTCGTACTGAATATCAGGAAACCCTACCATCATTACTTGTGCTATTACTAGGTATATTTTCTATTTCTTGTCATTTTTACTGTTAGTGGCTAAGAGTCTGTGTTTTCTCTTCTGAGACCGCAGGGTAATTAGGGAAACTATTTTGCTTTGCTGTAAGCCGTCGGGATTACTTCAGTGACTATGGTGGTGGGGTGGAGATAGGAGAAGAATGGATAAAGCAAGCAAAGAGATTAAGGTCAATCTCTGTTTTCTGAAAAGAAAGGTGACTTAATGACTTTGAGCTGCAGCTGCTGCTGCTTCTCCTCTCCACCAGTAATCAAAAGAAAGGTAATTAGCCAAAAAAATTTGTGTGTTCCCACTCTATTACTACCCACTCCAGTGTTCTTGCCTGGAGAATCCCAGGGATGGGGGAGCCTGGTGGGCTGTGGGACTATGGGGTCGCACAGAGTCGGACACAACTGAAGCGACTTAGCAGCAGCAGCAGCAGCAGCTCTATTACTTCTTACATAACTGAACCCACCACCTTATCTTGAATCTTTATTCTCTTGTTCTTCTCTCATTTACAGAGTCTCCAGTTAACATTCTCTTTTCTCCATCTTCATTTTCTCTCCTTGTCATCCTATTTGAGAACCAAAATCTGCTTCTACTCATGAAGAGATGCCCAAGAGTAGCATTGATGCCACACAATACAGTGGAAACAGAGGCAGTACAGTGGAAACCCGCACAAGTTCACTTCCTCATTCTTGAAAGTTTCCGCTGCTTCTGCTGCTGCTGCTCAGTCTCTTCAGTTGTGTCCGACTCTATGCGACCCCATAGACGGCAGCCCACCAGGCTCCTCTGTCCCTGGGATTCTCCAGGCAAGAGTACTGGAGTGGGGTGCTGTTGCCTTCTCCGGAAAGTTTCCGAAAGACCTCCAAAACCTTCCTTTAACTGAAATGCTTCTAATTAACCCACTTCTCCTCCAGTGCTAACAGTTAGGACTTTAAAAAAGAAAAGTCCTTAAACAAGTAGATTACCAATGAACTCCTGAAATGCGACTTGTTTCTGAGTTCTGCTTTTTTACTGTTTGAGTTAATGAGAAGTTAATGAATAAATAGAATAGCAACTGATTTAAAATTTTCAATCTTTCATAGGATTTACTACCAAAATTATTTAGTTACTAAGGATCAGTTGTGCTTTTAAATTGTTTAACAATTCAGAAAAAAGTCAAAGTCACACTTGATAAAGGCATTATATATAGTAAAGAAGTTTCAACATTTACTAACAAAAAGATATTTGAAATTTTGAAAAGCCTTTTAATTTCATGAATTGCTAATATAATATTGTAATAGTTTCCATCAATTATCTAAAATGCTTTTATACAATTAATTCCACATCTATCAAGTTAATGGTATATTGTTTTATTTGATATCCAGTTATGGAACAAAGTTTTTGATGTTATTTGGCTTCCAATAGCAAATATCCAGAGTCAGTCTATACCATTCTTGGTCTTGAATCATACTTAACTGTAGGAATGCTGATGACTGAGTAATCTAATTGAGATAAGAGAAATTTCAGAACTAGTTCCTCTTGGTGATCATTATTTCCTAATTTTATCCTCTTATTTACTAAAAATGTTATATCACTGTTGGTTTGTAATTTCAACTTCTATGCTTTGTTCTCTTCTACCATCCACTAGAATATTACCATTTAGACAAGAATTTCTTCTGTGATCTTCTAACTTTGTTATTTGCTTCTTGTTACCCCCAAAATGCTGAATAAACAATATTTTATGAGGTGCTTATTTTTTACTTGACAAGTTTAACAAATCATCCAATGGTGTTACATTATTTATTTTATGGACTTTGAGTATATTTCTTGAAGGCTTTGAGTAATATTTGAAAGGTGAGGCACTGAATTCGCTCACTGGTTTTACTGTAGAAAACATTTTTTCAAATTTTCCAGTTTTAGCACTCATTTCTTGAATAACAGTTTTATCAAGGAAACCCACAAATTTTTTTGTTAAGCTAGAAAATGTCTGTGAAAAATTATAGAGTTTATCCCAAGATATGTTTTCGAATGTCTGCTTCCTAGTTTTCTTCCTTAGTTTATCATCTACAACCCTATCGCTGACTTTAAAAGATATTGCTGGTATGTCTTTCTTCTGTGTTGTAGGCAGAGTTCTTTGGGTTTTGGAAGGAGTAATAGATTGATCTCTAGCTACAGATTTAAGCATTTCACAATTTCTTTGTAAAACAACATTTGATCTTTCATATGGGCTGCCATTTCCATTTTTCATAAAATGGGGAGGAAGCCTATTTTTTGTCAAAAGTAACATTTGTACATATCCAGCCTCATGGAACATTATGGGATTTGTATCATTTTTCCCCTGTGGATTAAGGAAAAGAGTCTTTGTTATCTGTCTATTGAGGCAAGAAGGCTAAGTAGTTTAAAACATAAAATAAAATGGCAAAATATTCTAAAAGTAACTACATAGAAGTTTTTACTATAAGCAATAATAGTATTTAAACCTAACAAAAAGATGTCCTTGTGTGTTATACACTTCCTTCTCTTAGTACTCTGTTGCAATGTTAGGGGTAAAATCTGAACTTCTGGCCTCCTAAAATTCTTTCTGAAATAGCATGAGATGTAAAGAAATGTTTGGTGCTGTCACTGGGTAATATGACATTTGGTAGCATGGAACATTGTCCTGGCATTTCTTAGGTTTCCATGCCCAGAAATAAGCAGCATACCAAACAATAGATTGAGTCAAAGATCAAAAGAAACTGATTACATAACTGATTATAAGCCAAAATTACAAAGTCTGAATATCCTAATAAATTCAGAAAGTGTAAAATTTTCTTTAAAAGACTTACATTCGTTATTGTATCCCAACATATAGCACAATTTAGCACAATAAAAAGTGCTCAATATATTACATCTGTGAAATAAAAGAGCCAAAGTAGTAGATTGACTTAAAAATAGACTATTTTTATCACACAGTAGTAGCAAAATCTGTATGTATGATCTACTCACTGAACTCTCTTACACATTTCCATTATAAGATAAAAAAATTAAATCCACAGATTACTCATCAAATATAAATATTACCAGTATTTAGTTTGTAAACTTTAAGTCAATGATTGCTACTTTTCTTTTAGAAATATAATTAACAAAGTAAGAAATTAATGATCATCTAATTGTATATTAATGACCTAAGTGTGAAAGGCATATTAATACTTATGATTACTGAAAAAAATGACAAAAGATCTAGTTTTTTAATCCACCAGTGATGCCAGTGTTACCTATTTAGCCACAGTAGTAGAGGTTTGTCAAATTTTTGGTCTGTCCAGTACCTTAGGGAATGTACCCTTGCATACATGTTCAGTCCCTGAGTCTGTCTGACTCTTTGTGACCCCAAGGACTGCAATCTGCCAGGTTCCTCTGTCCATGGGATTTCCGGGGGAAAAATATTGGAGTGGGTTGCCATTTCCTTCTCCAGGGGATCTTCCTGACCCAGGGATCGAACTCTCATTTCCTGTATTGCAGGCAGATTCTTTACCACTGAGCCACCAGGGAAGCCCAATGTACCCTTGCTGCTGCTGCTAAGTCGCTTCAGTCGTGTCCGACTCTGTGCTACTCCTTAGACGGAAGCCCACCAGGCTCCCCCGTCCCTGGGATTCTCCAGGCAAGAATACTGGAGTGGGTTGCCATTTCCTTCTTCAATGCATGAAAGTGAAAAATGAAAGGGAAGTCTCTCAGTCGTGTCCGACTCTTAGCGACCCCATGGACTACAGCCCACCAGGCTCCTCCATCCATGGGATTTTCCAGGCAAGAGTACTGGAGTGGGGTGCCATTGCCTTCTCCGAATGTACCCTTAGGTAGAGGCAAAAACTCGCTTTATCAGCTTCCCTTAAGATTAGGGCATAGGCATGTGGCCTAGGCTCTGCCACTTGGATACACTTAAGACAGTCTTCAGTTCAGAAAAAGCAAGCACTGTGAAAAGCAGGCATTGCGAAAACTGTTCTAGTGAGGCTGGTGATAGATACAGCTAGCTGAAAGGCAGCAGTGGGCAAAGTTCTTAGAAGCAGTGTCTACTGCCCAGCATCAGAATTGTAAACTTCTTTTGTCTGTGACAAGAGCATGGGCCCCAGTAGAGCAAGCTGTGGCTGTAATAGGGTGAGTCCTGATTGGATAGCCTTCCAGCCATATTGTCTGTCCAGCATTCCTAGAGACTGTGAGCTACCAAATCACCTTTAATAAAAGCTTCTTCTGGTTGAAATAGAATACATTGATAGAGAAGTGAAACATAATCAACTCATTAAAAAAAAACACCATCTTTGTTTTATATTTCTTTTATAATCAAGAAAATTTGATAAATCCTTCATAAAAGGAAAACACAAATTTTTCAGCTGGTGCCAAGGAATCCTCTGGTTGGGAATGGAGGTTCTAAAAAGAATATTAAGAATCCATGTTGTTGTCACTTCAGAATATGAAGCCAAAAGGTAAGAAGAATTTATCAAAGATTCTGGTCACTAGGATACGATATGCCTACAAGTAGTAATAATACATAAGTTTACTGAACAGTAATATAAATAGATGTTTTTATTACCGTGTGAGAAGTTACTGTCTTTACCAGACCAATGTCGATTATCTTGGCATCTGGCTTTATCAGTTCATCCTCAAAGCACAATGGGAGCAGGCTTTTCTGTCTTACTGAATACTCATTTCGTTGATCATTTCTGATGGATTCATTTTCTTTTGTACTAAAATAATTGAAATCAGAAGATTTTATTCTGAAAATGAGTAGAAGTTCAGCATAAATGTTTATAGGACTGGTTTCAGCTTATCCCTTCTTGTCTATCTAATCCATTCCTCAAAATAACTGCTGCTAATATCTCCCTCAGATCCCCTGCCATACTTTCAACCTGATAAGACCATCATTTGCTGCTTGGTTTGTGTTAGAAAAAAGCAAAAGCAGGGGTGGAAGCAAGGCAGTAATACGTGTGTCTCTTTGGTTTTTGAGTGGGGAGGAAGTACATTATGTAGGTTGAGGAGACCAGCAGAGGAAGACAGGTATATGTGCCACATCTTGTTGAGATTCTGGGACAATAGTTCTTTTCCGGGAGCTTCCTGCCAACACAGGGTCACCTTAGCTTTATTATCAGGATGAAATGATGTGGTCAGGCAGAATAGCTTTCATTCCAGATCTCCATGGGTCCAGAAGTGACATGAACACCTGGATTAGGCTTGCCAACAAGCTTACTATCACAGGGGTAAGCCGCAGCAAAGGCTTCCCTTGGGTGAGGTATAAACAGACAGTCTAAGAACAGATGAAGACACAACAGGAACTCACTGAGTTCTACTGTTCTAATGATACCTGAGAGTGGACCCTATCCAAGTTCAGAGAGAATAGGCTGTAAGTTCATGAACCACAAGTGTCAGTAGCCACAGAACATCTAGAAATGAGGCCAGCAGTCCAAAGGCACTGACCAAGATCGTTGGCCAAATACCTTTTTCTCAATGTCACAAAGTCCAGTGAGTCCCTCGCTCAGATACCATCATAGAAAGAAACAGAAGAGCTGTTTTAAACCTAAAGTGGCTGTGAATTTTTGCTCCAATAACATAATCTTCTGAGTGACCAAACAATTCAAGTGATTCCCTAGGTTTTTTTTTTTTTTCCCAGTTTGAGCTGAAATTTTAAAAGATTTTCATAAAAGGTACATATGTATTATGGTATTTACAAAATATTTTGTATAAAATATTTTACATTGAAAAATAACATACAAAGTACTTGGTTTCATGCTTGATCTGTAGCAGCTGTTTAGTAAAAACAAATAAACAAAATAGAACTGGAAAAGACTGAGATAAAGAATCTAATGTTTGGCTAAGACAGATCAAACATAAAACAGGTCTGGAGATTTTTGTTGCAGAAAGGCATTCCCGAATTTGCAAATCTCTCTAATACGTAAACTCATCATTAGTCAGTGAAAGTGAAAGCTGCTCAGTCGTGTCCAACTCTTTGCGACCCCATGGACTATACAGTCCATGGAATTCTCCAGGCCAGAATACTGGAGTGGGTAGCTGTTCCTTTCCTCAGGGGATCTTCCCAATGCAGGGATTGAACCCAGGTATCCCGCATTGCAGGCTGATTCTTTACCAGTTGAGCCACCAGGGAAGCCCAGTAGGAAGCCTCAGATGGTTAAATACTTGGCACAGAGAGAGGTCATTTAGCATATGCAAATGGTCAGTTAGGTCTTGCCACTTGGCGTGAATAAAGTGTCCAAGATTGAACTCTTCCAAATATGACTGCTGGCCACTCCAGCATTTCTCTACTTTCTTAAATATGTTCCCAGACACACATGTTGTAAGCAGTAAATTCAGCTTTTTCTCTTGCTCTCAAGTAGTTTGTATTCTATGCAATGTTTCCCTTTTTTCCACATAGTGACATTTTAGTTAATATTCTTTGTTCAGTACACCAGGATAAACACTTGAGGACACTCATAGCCTGGCTACCATAGAGCCGCCTGAGCAATCTTTAAGTGCCTTAAAGATTTCAGCACACCTATAACTCTCTGAGCACAACAAATTGCCACAGTATATTAAAGTCAGTTCATTCAGTCTGTCCTGTTTTCCTCTTTACACCAATTATCTCCATGTTGGATATCTTTTCTCTTCTGTTAATATACTATCTTGTCTAATCCAATCATATTTTTATCCTTTCATATTGCATTGCATGCGATTTTCCTAAACTTGCTCTTTAGATCCTCAGTTTGGCTTATTCCATGTTTATTCTACTCTACTATTTTTAATATATCTGTCAGTTCTGCATCATCACTACTTATTTCCTTAAAAATATTGTTAACTCTGATAGCACCATTTCATCCTCAGCAATTATCTTTTGTATTTTCAAATCTTATTTCATAGGATCTTTATTTTCTTTGATTTCTTGAGCACATGAAGCAATTATTGTCTAACTTTTCTCCTGTGTCATGGGTTACACGTTTTGTCAAAATGTAGCCATTAGCCATATTTTAAATTATTTCCTTTGTTTGTTGTAGAATTGTTGATAGGGGCCATGTTTTGTTTTTATTTTTTTCATCTACTTACCTTTGAATCAGGACACTTTAATCTGGCCTTGATATTATCCCCCAAATAATAGGGGTATATTTTCTTGGGATGTTCTCTCTGTTTACCTGAATATTATTAAATTCTCTCCTTAAAAATTAACAGGTAAATCCAGATATTTTTACTTTATATTATCAGTTTGGGCATTCAGCTATCTGAGTAAACTGCTGAAGGACGTGGAGCCCTGAAAAATCATGAGGAAATTTTCCTGTGCACTGAATGTTTTGTGAAACCTCTTCAATGACTCTAATTTGGTAGTAGTGGTGGGTTCTCTGTCCATTTACAGGTGAGTTGCCACTGAGTTCCAGTTTTTTACCTCTCTCTTGGGGTAAGCAACTCAGTCTGGTGAGGAATTCAATCAAAGAATGACTGCATGGCTCTTGGACTGTTGGATGGGGGCATTTTTTTTTTTTTTTTTTAAACAGTATCTAGGTGGCTATTACTCACACTTGCAAAGATGATTCCTAAAAAATTGTATCTGGTCTCTTCTGTTACCAATTCTCTTTTCAAGACCTTGTTCCTCCAAGTTAGGAGGTTTTCTCCCTAACTGAGAATATCCAAAGCAATCTTAAAAATACTGCTAACACAGACTTGGAGTGCTGTGATTTACAGTGAGGAAAGGGATCCCAAAGGGGAAGATTTCCCATATTCATATGATTCATCATTGTTTATAAACCTTTTTCTTTGAGTGTGTGAGTGTGTTTGTGGTGGGAGTCAGGGCTGGGTAGGGGAATGGTGCTTAACAGAAGTATTTTCAGAATATTTACTACTGGCTCCTTCAATATTCCCCCCCTCCTTTTTTATAGAACAGGAATTGTGCATTGACTTCTGTAGTCTTTTCAGACTTTCATATGTAATACATAGCAGATTTTCTTTGAGTTTGAGATAAACTGTTCTAGTTTCAAGTAAATGAATTTTTCTTCTCTATTTTTCTTCTTTTTGTTACTTACTTTAGCCAGGATAAACCTGTATGTAGGTTGTCAACTTTCCCAGAAGTCTTAATTTGGCACTTTGATAAAAGAATACAACACTTCTTCTGTAGAGAGACTCAAGAAATTTTATAAAGAGAAATTTGCTTTCCTGAAAGAGTAGAACAGTCTGCCACTGCTGTTAAGGAATACTTCAGAGAGAATGTGATATCTCAGTAGAATCTTAAAGGATAACTGGTAAACAGAGGGTTGCCTACTTAAGACTCCCCCCACCCACTTTTTTTTTTTTTTGCTAACAGAACTCTGATCCTATTCATTTTTCTCCGAGGGAGGTTGGGCTCCTTCCTAAATCAAGCGAATGAATCTTGAATACTCTAAGGCTGTGCTTTTCAAAATGTGACCTACAACCCATCAGTTCAGATACTAAATCAATTTAGCATCTCCTGACCAACATCTTAAAAAGTAGAAGAGAGTGTGTCACATAGATCCTTAGTAGTAACTATTCAAAGCACTAAAATACTGCAATCAATTTCAACTAGTAGAAAGACAAATACTTAGGGATCTATGAATCTGAATCTTCTGCTCCATAGATAAAGACATCAATCTTTGTAATATAAAAAGTATTAATATTTCATACTGTGGATCATATTAAAAGCAGATAATCATTTATTTATTAGTTTTTAATTTTTATTTTTAAAACCTTTTTATTTTGTATTAGGGGTATAGCTAATTAACTATATTGTGATGGTTTCAGGTGAGCAGTGAAGGGGCTCAGCCACACATATACATGTATCCATTCTCCCCCAAACCCCCTGATTTATTGGGTTTTAGGTATGGGTGCATGAAGCTTTTCTAGCCAAGGAGACACCAGAGGAGGTCTTCTAGATGGCGTTGGAGAGCATTTTCCTCATTCTTACAAAAGAGTCAAAGAGCTTATCTCTTTTTCATTGGGTGTTGTTTCCAGTTTTGTTGAATAGCAGTCACCATCTTATATGGCAAGGCTGTAGGACATTTTATAAGATAAAGACACCTTATCTAGCAAGGCTAGAAGGACAAACTACTTGGTGAGACAACTGAGGAGGATTGAGAAGCTGCATATGCGATGACATCACTAAATACCTGAGTTAACCTGGAGCTGCCTTACTGATGGACTTCTTGCTATCTGAGACGATTCAAGATAAATAGGAATCTATCAGGTGGAGAAGTATGTTCTAAGCATAGAGAATAGAATGGGTCAAATCACATAGCTGTTGGAACAGACTATTTATTCATTGTGATTAGAATCAGTAAAGGACAGAATACACGGCTGGAAAGATATTATATGCCATACTCAGGAATCTAGACTTTACCATTTTTGGAATAGAGAGTCTTCAGATGTTATTAAGCAGCAAAATAATGTGTCATATGATTAGACACTGCTATTTCTTGGTTAAAGGTTTCTTAAGGTTTATATCTTAAACTTAGATGCAGTTAAGTTTCAGTTATTTCAGTATAAACACACAATATCTATACCTGTAAATAGAGTCTTCTTCTTTCTTGTATGCATTAGACTGATTGCTGGGTACAGAAGAAAAGACTGTAGAACACAATGTTCTTCTACATTGGTGTCTATGCTGTGAATATAATTCCTGGAAGGGCTTAGCATATTCTGTCTACACATGAAGAAAAGGAGAAACTATTTTAGAAATTATTTTTCCATGTCTATATTGATAAATACTTTTTACTTGATTATTCACATTTGGTATATCTAACTATGATAACAAATAGCTGTATGCACTAAGTTGCTTCAGTCTGTCCAACTCTTTGTAACCCCATGGACTGTAGCCAGCCATGCTCCTCTGTCTATGGAGTTTTTCAGGCAAGAACACTGGAGTGGGTTGCCATTTCCTACTCCAGGGGATCTTCCCAACCCAGAGATCGAACTTGTGTCTCCTAAGTCTTCTGCATTAGCAGGCGGATTCTTTACCACTGAGCCACCTGGGATATATACACATATTTGAATAGTGCTGGGCACTCTCAAGTACTATATAGATTTTTACTATTATTATTATTTGCCACAAGAAAAAAGAAAGGCAACTAGGAATTCCAGAAAAAGTACACAAGACAGTCAAGGTCTAACCATGAAGGAAACTAATGGCATTATTTTTTAGTAACTGATGGAGAATAATGTACTCAATGAGAAGAAACACAATTCTAGCACATTACTTTATTCTACAATAAACAGTTTAAAAAATATAATAATAAGTTCTGATTGTAGTATTTTTAGTTTTAGAATTAACCTACAGGCAAAATATAAAGGCTTAATCAGAGTTGAAAAATGAATATAATCATTAACCTCAAAATATAAGAATAAATATACACTTGACCTAGGGAAGATGGTGTGGAGGAAAGGCTAAACATGCTAAGATCTTTCATGTGATGTGCAAGAGAAATCAGGAGTTATTGGTTACAGTTAATAGGAAAGAAGAACATATTTAGATATACTATTTCAAGGTACAAAAGTTAAAATAGAAGAAGCAGAAAAGCAACTATCATAGATCCAGAAGAGGAAAGAGGGAGAGAGGTGAGATGTAGAGCAGTATAAACAAGCTAATTCAAATTTTTGTCTTTGATTATGTAGTAAACACTGCTTAAAGTGAAGTTGCTCAGTCGTGTCTGACTCTTTGTGACCCCATGGACTGTAGCCTACCAGGCTTCTCCATCCATGGGATTTTCCAGGCAAGGGTACTGGAGTGGATTGCCATTTCCTTCTCCAGGGGATCTTTCCGACACAGGAATCGAACCCAGGTCTCCTGCATTGCAGGCAGATGCTTTACCCTCTGAGCCACCAGGGAAGCCCCAATACTGCTTAAAATTGATAAATAAAAAAAATAGCAGTAGAAGCTCATTCTTTAGAATCATAGTTAATCATAAAAGGAATTGAAACCGCCAAAGATTAAACTTGATTGCTTCTGCAAAGAGGAAATTAGAACAGGAAGAATGGGTGGAAGGACTTAGTGCTCTTATTAGCCACATGTCAATAGGATAAAACTAATAATCCAGACACTGTATTTTATCAATATTTTTTAAAATTATAAAAAGCAGTAACTATCCAACAAAATGATAATTTGTTATTAATTATGGTGCAAAGTATGTATTTCTTCATGTTTCATTCTCCATGTTTGCAATAAACTGTGTTAATAATAATTAACACCTAAGAGACTCTTTTTGAATTTCCTTTGATGACTCTCTGTATTAATTTCTTTTTCTAATAAAACCTGAATGATTTCCAGTCATGTTCAATGGTCAATGCTGGTTGGGCACTTTACAGGATGCCTGTGTACCTCTGCTCAAGCAGTCAGCGAGAGTCAGTAGTGTTGTTACTACAGACATAGAGAACACACTTGGGGCTGCCTAGAGGGAGAGGTGTTGGGGAGGGATGAATTGGGAGTTTGGACTTAGCAGATGCAAATTATTATATGTAGAATAGGGCTTCCTAGGTGGTTCAGGGGGTAAAGAATCTGTCTGCGATACAGGAGAGGTGGGTTCCATCCCTGGATCAGGAAGATCCCCTTGAAGAGGGAATGGCAACCCACTCCAGTATTCTTGCCTGGAGAATCCCGTGGACAGAGGAGCCTGGCAGGCTACAGTGCATAGGGTCACAAAGTGTCAGCCACAACTGAAGCAAATAAGCATGCAAGCACCACATATGTAGAATGGATGAACACCAAGGTCCTACTGTGTGGCAAGAGAACCATATTCAATATCTGTGGTAAACCATAATGCAAAAGAATATGAAAAAGAATGTATATGTAGGTATAACTGAATCACTTGGTTATACAGCACCAATTAACACAACATTGAAAACAAGCTATACTTCAGTAAAACAAATTAAAAAAAAAATTTCCCAATAGAATTGTTTCTAAACCTAATATAATCATCATTATTGTAATTCTACGAGCTAAATAACTATAACAAAAATGGTCTTGGCTACATATCAAAAGATTAACAAATGGATGCATATTTTCATATTCTAAATTAAAATAAAATAGTTAAGTTATGTATGTAGTTTTCTATGAGGCCTGTCTTAACAGACTTTATGAGAAATGCTAGTGCTTCACACATTCAATAAATAATTTTTACTGTATTGCCTGTAAAACAAATATATTATTTTCTTTATTATTTCCATATTTAAAGTTTTACATAATATAAGAGGTGAAATCATTTAAAATTTTGTCCTTCTGAATCTTAAAATTCATTTGAATTTCAGATTTGTAGAAAAATGCATAAAACTATTAGAGATAATCTGTATTTCTATTAAATAACTGTAAGTATACAAATTAAACCTACCTCAGGTATATCCTTAAGATAATGAAAAGATCTAATAGATCTTGATTTTAGATATTCTTCTACTGGCTCTAAAGAAACAAATCCAAACATAAATGATATTTCTATATTATTAGATTACTTCTAATTTAACTCAACAAACCATTTTCTCTACTTGTAAATATTTTTGGAAATGCAGCTTGTTAGAACTAAATATATTCTAGAATAATTTTCTTTTAAAACAAATTTCTATTAACAGAATATAACTTTCAGTTACTTACTGTTACATAATAATAAAGCTCTATTTTCTTAGGAAAAAACTGATTTCTAAATAGAATCATACTTGATAGTCAAATCAATCTCTTCATTAATTTCTTTGAAAAGAGAATTATTGCCTTCAACATGAATCCCCCAACTCCAATTAGGAATTTTCCTAATTTGGATTATCATTTAACAGATTTTTTAAAAAGTAGGTATAATGTAGGGTCAAGCATACAGACTTTGGAGGAAGATAGCCTGGGACTTCTTGGGTTTGCAGGAGACACAGAATCAATCCCTGAGTCAGGAAGATATTCTGGAGGAGAGCATGGCAACACACTACAGTATTCTTGCCTGGAGAATCCCATGGACAGAGGAGCCTGGTGAGCTGTGGTCCATGGGATTGCAAGGAGTTGGACATGATGAAGAGATCAAGCAGCAGAGAGTCCCAGACCTGAAGCTTGCTTCTGTCAGCAGCAACAGCAGCAGAGCCTGGGATCAGAAACTACTTTCCTGTTTGTGAGTTAATTAGTTTCAGAAAAATCATTTCCCTCTCTGAGTCTTAGTTTCCCCTTCTGTTAAGTGGAAGCAATAGTACTTATGTAACAGGGATGCTGTGAGGATTAAATAAGATAACAGATGTAACAAACTTACATCTGCTATTCCTTCGATCAACAATTATTTGTAGATGACCTCAATGTGCCAGAAACTGGTGTTGGACTCTGAAATTGTGATTTCTGCCTAATGATGCACACATTTTAGTGGATAATGCCGAAAAGAATTAAATAAAGAAAAGAGTGAACAATTGAGATGCATGCTGTGACATAGATTTTGGTGAGAAATAGCATTAGGGGGAGGTATAATTTATCAATAGATAGAGTAGTTGCCATGGATTGAATGTTTGCGTTCCTCCCAAAATTCATATGTTGAAGTTATAGTTCTCAATGTGTTGGTTTGGGGAAGTGGGCCTTTGGGAGGTAATTAAGGTTTAGATGAGGAGATAAGTTAAATAAGCAGGGTGACAATATACAGCCTTGATGTACTCCTTTTCCTATTAGGAACCAGTCTATTGTTCCATGTCCAGTTCTAACTGTTGCTTCCTGACCTGCATATAGGTTTCTCAAGAGGCAGGTCAGGTGGTCTGGTATTCCCATCTCTTTTAGAATTTTCCACAGTTTATTGTGATCCACACAGTCAAAGGCTTTGGCATAGTCAATAAGCAAAAATAGATGTTCTTCTGGAACTCTCTTGCTTTTTCCATGATCCAGCAGATGTTGGCAATTTGATCTCTGGCTTCTCTGCCTTTTCTAAAACCAGCTTGAACATCTGGAAGTTCACGGTTCCCGTATTGCTGAAGCCTGGCTTGGAGAATTTTGAGCATTACTTTACTAGCATGTGAGATGAGTGCAATTGTGCGGTAGTTTGAGCATTCTTTGGCATTGCCTTTCTTTGGGATTGGAATGAAAACTGACCTTTTCCAGTCCTGTGGCCACTGCTGAGTTTTCCAAATTTGTTGGCGTATTGAGTGCAGCACTTTCACAGCATTATCTTTCAGGATTTGAAATAGCTCCACTGGAATTCCATCACCTCCACTAGCTTTGTTCATAGTGATGCTTTCTAAGGCCCACTTGACTTCACATTCCAGGATGTCTGGCTCCAGGTGAGTGATCACACCATTGTGATTATCTGGGTCGTGAAGATCTTTTTTGTACAGTTCTTCTGTGTATTCTTGCCATCTTTTCTTAATATCTTCTGCTTCTGTTAGGTCCCTACCACTTCTGTCCTTTATTGAGCCCATCTTTGCATGAAATGTTCCCTTTGTATCTCTAGTTTTCTTGAAGAGATCTCTAGTCTTTCCCATTCTTTTATTTTCCTTTATTTCTTTGCGTTGATCGCTGGAGAAGGCTTTCTTATCTCTCCTTGCTATTCTTTGAACTCTGCATTCAATTGAGTACATCTTTCCTTTCTCCTTTGCTTTTTGCTTCCTGTCTTTTCACAGCTATTTGTAAGGCCTCCCCAGACAGCCATTTTGCTTTTTTGCATTTCTTTTCCATGGGGATGGACTTGATTCCTGTCTCCTGTACAATGTCGTGAACCTCTGTCCATCGTTCATCAGGTACTCTGTCCATCAGGTCTAGTCCCTTAAATCTATGTGTCACTTCCACTGTATAATCATAAGGGATTTGATTTAGGTCATACCTGAAAGTCTAATGGTTTTCCCTGCTTTCTTCAATTTCAGTCTGAACTTGGCAATAAGGAGTTCATGATCTGAGCCACAGTCAGCTCCCGGTCTTATTTTTGCTAACTGTATAGAACTTCTCCATCTTTGGCTGCAAAGAATGTAATCAACCTGATTTCAGTGTTGACCATCTGGTGATGTCCATCTGTAGAGTCTTCTCTTGTGTTGTTGGAAGAGGGTGTTTGCTATGACCAGTGCATTCTCTTGGCAAAATTCTATTAGCCTTTGCCCTGCTTCATTCTGTATTCCAAGGCCAAATTTGCCCATTACTCCAGGTGTTTCTTGACTTCCTACTTTTGCCTTCCAGTCCCCTATAATGAAAAGGACATCTTTGGGGGGTATTAGTTCTAGAAGGTCTTGTAGGTCTTCATATAACTGTTCAGCTTCTTCAGCTTTACTGGTTGGGGCATAGGCTTGGATCACCGTGATTTTGAATGAATGGTTTGCCTTGGAAACAAACAGAGATCATTCTGTCGTTTTTGAGATTGCATCCAAGTACTGCATTTCGGACTCTTTTGTTGACCATGATGGCTACTCCATTTCTTCTGAGGGATTCCTGCCCGCAGTAGTAGATGTAATGGTCATCTGAGTTAAATTTACCCATTCCAGTCCATTTGAGTTCACTGATTCCTAGAATGTCGATGTTCACTCTTGCCATCTCCTGTTGACCACTTCCAATTTGCCTGATTCATGGACCTAACATTTCAGGTTCCTATGCAATATTGTTCTTTACAGCATTGGACCTTGCTTCTATCACCAGTCACATCCACAACTGGGTATTCTTTTTGCTTTTGCTCCATCTCTTCATTCTTTCTGGAGTTATTTCTCCACTGATCTCCTGTAGCATATTGGGCACCTACCGACCTGGGGAGTTTCTCTTTCAGGATCCTATCATTTTGCCTTTTCATACTGTTCATGGGGTTCTCAAGGCAAGAATACTGAAGTGGTTTGCCATTCCCTTCTCCAGTGGACCACATTCTGTCAGACCTCTCCACCATGATTTGGCCGTCTTGGGTGGCCCCACATGGCATGGCTTATTTAACTTATATGCAGAGTACATCATGAGAAATGCTGGGCTGGAGGAAGCACAAGCTGGAATCAAGATTGCAGGGAGAAATATCAATAACCTCAGATATGCAAATGACCCCACCCTTATGGCAGAAAGTGAAGAGGAACTAAAAAGCCTCTTGATGAAAATGAAAGAGGAGAGTGAAAAAGTTGGCTTAAAGCTCAACATTCAGAAAATGAAAATCATGGCATCTGGTCCCATCACTTCATGGGAAATAGATGGGGAAACAGTGTCAGACTTTATTTTGGGGGTCTCCAAAATCACTGCAGATGGTGATTGCAGCCATGAAATTAAAAGACGCTTACTCCTTGGAAGGAAAGTTATGACCAACCTAGATAGCATATTCAAAAGCAGAGACATTACTTTGCCAACAAATGTCCATCTAGTCAAGGCTATGGTTTTTCCAATGGTCATAAATGGATATGAGAGTTGGACTGTGAAGAAAGCTGAGCATCAAAGAATTGACGCTTTTGAACTGTGGTGTTGGAGAAGACTCTTGAGAGTCCCTTGGACTGCAAGGAGATCCAACCAGTTCATCCTAAAGGAGATCAGTCCTGCGTGTTCATTGGAAGGACTGATGCTGAGGTTGAAACTCCAGTACTTTGGCCACCTCATGCAAAGAGTTGACTCATTGGAAAAGGCCCTGAGGCTGGGAGAGATTGAGGGAAGGAGGAGAAGGGGACGACAGAGGATGAGATGGCTGGATGGCATCACCGACTTGATGCACATGAGTTTGAGTGAACTCTGGGAGTTGGTGATGGACAGGGAGGCCTGGCATGCTGCAATTCATGGGGTTGCAAAGAGTCGGACATGACTGAGTGACTGAACTGAACTGAACTGAGGAGATAAGGGTAGAATGCCCGTGGTGAGATTAATGTTCTCTCTCCACCATGTGAGAATAAAGCAAGAAGGTGATTATCTGCAAACCAAAAAGGCTCTTACCAGAACCGGACTCTACTGGCACCCTGATCTGAAACTTCCATCCTCCAGAACTGTGAGAAATAAACATTTGTTGTTTTAAGTCTCTCACTTTACAGTAGTCTGCTATAGTAGCCTAATTAAAGAGAGAACTGGGGACTGAGAGATACTGTAACAAATACCAAAAAATATAAAAGCACCTTTGGAATTGGCTAGCGGAGTAGAGGTTGAAACAGCTCTGAGGTGCATCCTAGAAGAAGCCAATACAGCCATGAAGAGATTTTAGAGGCAATTCTGTTAAGAAATCAGAAAGAGAGAAGAGAGCTGTAGAGAAGACTTCCATTTTTAATAGAAAATACATGAATTACCAAACGCAGAAATATGGACGGTAAAGGCCATCCTGACGGGGTCTTAGACAGAAATGAGGAGCACTGGAGAAAAGGTAATCTTTGTTAAAAAGTGGCAAAGAACTTGGTTGAATTGTGTTTATATTGTAGTTTTTTGTGGAAAGTAGAGCTTGTGAGTGATGAAATTTGATAGCTGAGATATCTAAGCAAAGTGTTAAATAAGAGTCTTGGTTTCTCCTGGCTGCCTGAAGTAAAATGCAAGACAAGAGAAATGAACTGAAGGCAAAATCGTTAAGCAAAAGGAATCAGAACTTACAAATTTAGAAAATTCTCATATTACAAAAATGAGAAAACATGCTCAAAAGAGAACTTTAAGGATGTGGTGCACATCTGATAGTTAAGGAGATTAGCATGGGGGTGAAACATGGACCTAATCAGACATCCCAGCAAAGACACTGCCAGTTTGAAATGAAAGGGATAAAGACAGGACAAAATGAAGAAAGGCTGTCAGACTTCTTGGCTTTTACAGGATAGGACCACAGAGCAATCCACTGCAAATATATGTTATTCCTTAAAACAAGGGAAGAAAGATTATGAAGGTGACTCAGAGATCGTCAGGCCAGCCTCAGTTTCTGCCTGCCAAACCCTTGGGAGGAGGCCAACACTACACTCCCACTAGATAAAGTCCTGGGGATGGAATTCTGGCCTACCAGGGTCCCAGGGGGGTGGTGGGAGAGATGTGACCCTCCTCTACCCAGCAGTTTTGAGAGCAAGACCTTTGCCCTGGTTGCTCAGGAAAGCAGAGCATGAAGCCAAACAGGATTATTCTTGAGCCTTAGTATCTCAAAGTTTGTCTTGCTGCTGCTAAGTCACTTCAGTTGTGTCCGACTCTGTGAGACCCCGTAGACGGCAGCCCACCAGGCTCTCCCATCCCTGGGATTCTCCAGGCAAGAACACTGGAGTGGGTTGCCAACGTTTTTCGGATCTAACACTCCTTTCTTCTTTCCTATTTCTCCCTTTAGGAATGAGAATGTCTGTCCCATTCCTGTCCCGTCTTGTATTTTGGAAGCACATAATTTGTTTGATTCCACAGGTTCAAGCTGGAGACGAATTTTACCTTAGGAGCAATCATACTGAGTCTCCTCACAGCTGATTTAGAAGATATTTAGGTGAGACTTTGGACTTCAGTAATAACACAAAACTCAGTATGGCAGTAAAATAATTAACATGTTCTAAGATTCTTTTATTGTTCAGAAGGAGGGTAACACTATAGCTTGAAAGGATGAACACTGTAATTTCTAGGATAATCATTTACAGTATAGAAAAAGAGTACCTAACTTCCAAATTAGTAAAGGAGAAAAGTTTAAATTTAAAAAACTCAGTCCTAAATAAGACATAAGAGGACTGAAAAAGAATCAACAAGAGAGACAGAAAGAACAAAATAAGATGGCAGATTTAAATCCAAAGATATGAGTAGTTACATTAAGTTCAAATAGACTAAGTGCTCCATTTCAAAAACAAAGATTACAGAGTAGATTTTAAAATCTAACAATTTGATGTTTACAAGAGATGTCTCTTATATCAGAGATAGAACATAACATTACAGAAATCATGGTAACAAGATGATGGAAAAGGTATATCATGTAAATGTTAGCCAAAAAAAAGCAGGGGTAACTATAGCAATTTTTGATAATAAGATAATCACTTCATAATTTAAAAAGATTCAATACACTAGAAATATGTAATAATTCTAAAATTTTAGACAATTAATAAGACAGCCAAAATAATATTAAAGATCTTTAAGGCAAAATTTGATAAAATAATATTAAAGATCTTTAAAGCAAAATTCGATACAAGGAAAAGTCAATAAGTCTGAAATTTCTTGGCAATTGACAGAACAAGCAAGCAGAAAAATCATTAAGGATATAGAAGAGTTGAAAAACACAATGAAGAAATTTGACCTAAAAGATATATATAGAAAACTGCACCCAATAGCTGCAGAATATACATTATTTTCAAGCACATACTGAGCATTTCCAACAATTGACCACGTACTGGGTGAAAATGCAAGTGTTAACTAATTAAACAGGACTGAAATTCTATGGAGTATATCCTCAAACTGCAGTGTAATTGTGCTAAAAACTTATAACCAAATGATAATTAGAAAAGCCTCTTATTTTTGAATTAAGATATAACTTCTAAATAACTAATGGGCCAGAAGAAGAAATCATAATGGAAAACAGAAAAAAATCATGATACTATTGAAGAACAAGGTGGGAAGACTTGCTTTACCAGATATCAAGGGTTATTTTAAGCTATAGAAATTAATGTTGTATGGTATTTATATTGAAATGGATAAATAATTTAATGAAACAGAATAAGAGCTCCAGAACAGAGTCCAGAGCATTAGGGAAAGAAAATCCTTTTTAATATCATTCTGGAATAGCTGGGTATTCACAAGAACAAAAACTAAATTTGACCCTTGGGATGTGTGTGTATGCTCAGTTGTATCTGACTCTTTGCAATCCCCTGGACTGTAGCCCGCCAGGCTCCTTGGTCTATGGGATTTCCCAGGCAAGAATACTGGAGTGGGTTGCCATTTCCTCTTCCAGGGTATCTTCTTGACCCAGTGACTGGGCCCAGTGATTAAACCTGTGTCTCCTGCATCTCCTGCATTGGCAGACATATTCTTTACCACTGCACCACCTGGGAATCCAGATTTGACCTTTACTTCACTCAAAATGTAATTCCAGGTAGACTTTAGACTTAAAGGTAAAAAGAAGAACTAAAATCTTTTGCAAGATCATATCAGTTGCTCAGTCGTGTCTGAATCTTTGCGACCCCATGAATCGCAGCACGCCAGGCCTCCCTGTCCATCACCAACTCCCGGAGTTCACTCAGACTCACGTCCATCGAGTCAGTGATGCCATCCAGCCATCTCATCCTTTGTCGTCCCCTTCTCCTCCTGCCCCCAATCCCTCCCAGCATCAGAGTCTTTTCCAATGAGTCAACTCTTCGCATGAGGTGGCCAAAGTACTGGAGTTTCAGCTTTAGCATCTTTCCTTCTAAAGAAATCCCAGGGCTGATCTCCTTCAGAATGGACTGGTTGGATCTCCTTGCAGTCCAAGGGACTCTCAAGAGTCTTCTCCAACACCACAGTTCAAAAGCATCAATTCTTCGGCGCTCAGCCTTCTTCACAGTCCAACTCTCACATCCATACATGACCACAGGAAAAACCATAGCCTTGACTAGACGAACCTTTGTTGGCAAACTAATGTCTCAGCTTTTGAATATGCTATCTAGGTTGGTCATAACTTTCCTTCCAAGGAGTAAGCGTCTTTTAATTTTATGACTGCAGTCACCATCTGTAGTGATTTTGGAGCCCAGAAAAATAAAGTCTGACACTGTTTCCACTGTTTCCCCATCTATTTCCCATGAAGTGGTGGGACTGGATGCCATGATCTTCGTTTTCTGAATGTTGAGCTTTAAGCCAACTTTTTCACTCTCCACTTTCACTTTCATCAAGAGGCTTTTGAGTTCCTCTTCACTTTCTGCCATAAGGGTGGTGTCATCTGCATATCTGAGGTTATTGATAGGTAAGTAGCAAAAGATATTCAGGACCACAAAGTAGGAAAAGATTTATTTGATATGGAACAAAAAGTACTTATCAAACAGGGAAAGATTTTGTATTTTTGACCTTATTAAAGTAGAAGAATTCCCATTCATGAAAAAGACAACATAAAGAGAAAGAAAAGAAAACTCACAGAAAAGATGAATATATTCACAATACACAAAACCAACATATTTTCTATACTCTCAAATCTTCTATAAAGAAATTTTATTATGTTCAAAAAAAAAAAAAAACAAAGAATGAGTAAAAAGAATACATTTAAAAATCAAGGAGAAAAGAGCAAAAAACTAAATTTAAAATAAGGTAAAACTTGGATGGTTTCCAAAAGTATAAATCCAATTTGTCAATAGTTTATGAAAAAATTTTCAAACTTACTAGTCGTCACAGAAATACAAATAAACCATAATGGTATACTATTAAATACCTAGTAGATTGCTAAAATGAAAAATTGGCAATTTCAAGTGTTAGAAGGCAGAACAAAAAGAACCCTCACAAATCTGATGAGAGCATAAGTTGGTTAAAACACTTTTACCATCATCCAATATATGATGAAAGTAGTCATCATCTATTGTTGAAGATAAGCATTCCCGGTAATGTAAATTCTGGATATACGCTCTCAAGACACTTTTACACAAATGCAGCAGGCTGCATAAAAAAACATTCATTTCAGCATAGCAATGGCAAAGTAAATCCCCAAATTTCAAGAGTGGCATGGATAAACAGTGATATAGTCGTGCAATGGAATACTTAACAACAATGAAAATGAAAGAACTATACCTCCACACAACAATGTGAGTGAATGCTACAAGCAAGGCTAAGAAGAAAGAAAGAGAAAATACAAATGAATGCATATGGCATGATTACATTCATGTACAGTAAAAACAAAGCAAACTATATTTTGTAGAGATTCAAAAAATAGATGGTAAAAATGTAAAGAAAAGGAAGTGATGACTACAGAAATCAAGACAGTAGTAACCCCCAAGGACAAGGAAGGGAAAAGTGATTTGGAAAAGGTCAAATGGTTTTATGGGATGTTGGCAATGGTCTATTTCTTGACTTGCAATATGGTTATATAGGTGTTTATTTTTATAATTGATTGTTACACTGCATATTTTGTGCTATATTCAGTTTTTATAATGTATGCTATTTCATAACTTAAAATGGTTTAACAAAAAAAAGAAGGAAATTGATTAGAAAGAAGGCAAGAATGAAAGAAGAAATACCTGTCAGCAATCCACTATAGTTGACACACAAAAATGATGATTTGGATTACAGTGGTGATAGCAGAAACAGTGAAAATAGATTAATTCAAGATGAGTTAGAATGAAAATAACTTGTTGATGTATTGAACTTTGGAGAGGAAGGAAAGGGGAGATGAAGGATGGCTTCTAGGGGGCTTTATTATTTTATTATTTTTAAAAGATTTTTTATGTGGATCATTTTTTAAAAGCATTTATTGAATGTGTCACAATATTGTTTTTGTTCTATGTTTTGGTTTTTTGGCTGTGAGGCATGTGTCTTAGCTCCCCGACCAGGTATCAGACTTTCACCCCCTGCACTGGAAGGCGAAGTCTTAACCACTGAACCTCCACAGAGGGCCTGGCTTCTAGGTTTTAGACTGGAGTAACCTGCTGCACTTTGATCAAAGTACTGAGAATGGAATGCTGTTGAGGGGCAGGGGGAATGGGAGAAAGTTTTCAAGGGCAGTTAGGATAAGGAGTCATGAGACCAGTTCTGGATATTAGATTTAAGATGTAGTGAGAAGTTTAAGTGGAGATATCAAATATGCAGTTCAGTATGGGCATCTGTTCTTCAGAGGATTAGTCTGGACTGAGATACAAATGAAGGATTTAATGGTATTTCTACGGTATTTTAAACTATAAGACTGGATTAGATTACCTAAGAGGAGACAGTGTAGAAACAGAGGCAGGCTCAAGATTGCGCTCTCAGCAAATACAGTACCTTAAGGATGGAGAAGAGAAATTTAGAAGAGAGACTGAGAAGAGGTGAGATAGCAGAAAAACAGAGTTTTAAGAAGGAGGGAGTGACGAACTAACTACACTGGTATTGAGAAGTGGAAGAGAACGAAAACAAAAATGCTTTGGATTTAGCAACATGGAGATCATTGGTACCCTAATTCAGGGTAGCTTCAGTAGGATGGTAGAGGCAAAAAACAAATTGCAGCAGGTTGAAGTTTGAACAAAAGTTGAAGGAGTAGAGGCAGCATATGTAAACAAATCTTCTGAGGAATCAGATTATGAAGAGTAACAGAAATGAGGCAAATGGACAACATGGAAGCAAGGCGTCTCAGTCAAGGTTGTTGATGAGAATGACACAATTAGACGTTTTTCTGACAATGTTAGAGAAAGAACAACAAAGATGACATGAAACACCCAAATTCTCTGAGGAGCTAAAATGCTGGTTCCTAGCTTACAGATTCCTTAAGTTTTTAGGAAAGTGAATTCTTTTACAGTCCCTATAAAGTAAGTTTCTACTAAACAAGATGTCCAGACTTGAGTGGTTTTTTAAAAAATAATAAGAAAATTCAGGATTGAGTTGAAAGGAAATCCAAAGATTTTCTTTCTAGCAAAATAAACATAAAAATATGAATTTTTTGTGAATTGTACAAATTGCCTATTCTGATATTTATTATCTCTTTCTCCTAGGGAATCCTTCTGGATAGCTCACTGAAATCTTTCACAAGCCTTTTCAAGCAAATGCTTTCAACAGAAGCATCAAATTGTAAGAACTTATAAGACAAATTTTAAGAACTATAAGACAAACTAATAAATAATAAAGTAGTAAATAAAAGCATTCAATACATCAAAAGAGAGCCAAATATGTTACACAAAACATTACCTATTGACTTGATTTCCTGAGTTTTTATATTTGTTGGCAAAAAGGGTGGTCTTAAATTTGAGTTTTGAAAATCACTTTTTTTATGTTCAGGCATATTTTTGAAGGAGACATATCTGAAAGAAAGAAAATTAATCTAAATTAAAATAATCAGAAAACTTATAAAATAACTTAAAAAATACATCTGAAGAAATGTAGTCAAGTCCCAGTTATATAAATTTGAATGTTATTGTTTTAATATATTATAGTACAGTGTAAAAGATAGGGACTGATTAAGCAGAAACTGAAAATATTAGTAAGAAAGAAATAGAGAAAACTGCTGGTGTTACAGGATTGAGGGCACTCAGGAAACTACTGTTCAAAAGCTATATTGACCCTTTTAGAAAAATACCTTAGAAATGTGTTAAATTAAATATTAGGAACACTGCCAACTCTAGTCAAGCAGTGGGATATGGATTTAGGGTCAGTTCAGGTTCCAGAACAGTATACCAGATAGGATCATGACACCTGTTTATTGTGAACAAAAACTTTATCCTCTAAATTCTTTGACTATTGATGGTATGTAAGGAAGTTAATACTACCATATAATTCATGGTAATTCTGACCTTTAAATACTATGACTTAGACCTCAGACACTCATCTCTAATTAATATCATCTAGTCCTCCACCTTTAAATATTATCTATAGATTGCTATTTTACAGATTTTAGTACAGACCCCAAACTCTTCCCTGAATTCCAGATTTATGACTTCTTCAGTTAGATGTATCATGGGAATTTCAAACCTATATTCAAAACCAAATGTTTGCTTTCACTTCCTTCCCAATCTCTTTCTCACCCAGGTTTTCTCAATTCCATTCAACCAGAAGGTTAGGCCCAAATTCTGCACTCAAGTCCATTTCTGTCTGTTTTAAAGTTTTTATTGGAGTATCCTGCTGCCAAGTCACTCAGTCATGTTTGACTCTGTGCGACCCCATGGACTGCAGCCTACCAGGCTTCTCCGTCCCTGGGATTCTCCAGGCAAGAACACTGGAGTGGTTTGCCATTTCCTTCTCCAATGCATGAAAGTGGAAAGTGAAAGTGAAGTCACTCAGTCGTGTCTGACTCTTTGCAACCCCATGGACTGCAGCCCACCAGGCTCCTCCATCCACGGGATTTTCCGGGCAACAGTACTGGAGTGGGGTGCCAGGGCCTTCTCCCTTTATTGGAATATAGTTGCTTTACAGTTTTGTGTTAGTTTCTATTGTACAGCAAAGTGGATCAGCCACACAATACTTGTGTGTGCATACTCAATTGCTTCAGTCATGTCTGATTCTTTGCAACCCCATGGACCACAGCCCGCCAGGCTCCTCTGTCCATGGGATTTTTCCTGACAAGAATACTAGAGTGGGTTGCCATGCCCTCCTCCAGGGGATCTTCCTGACTGAGTGACTGAACCCTCGTCTCCTGTGTCTCCTGCCTTTCAGGCGGATTCTTTACCACTGAACCACTGGGGAAGCCTGCATATACATATATCCACTCTTTTTTTGGATTTACTTCCCATTTAGGTCACCAAAGACCACTGAATAGAGTTCCATATGCTAAACAGTATGTTCTCACTAGTTATCCACATCACACACAGGATCAATAGTGTATATAATCCCAACCTCTCAATTCTTCCCACCACCCCTCCTTCCCCCTTGGTATCCGTATATTTGTTTTCTACATCTGTGACTCTGTTTCTGCTTCATAAATAAGATGGTCTATACCAATTCTTTCAGATTTCAAGTGTATTCTGCAGTCATCTTTGACTTCTGTTTCTCTCATTTCCCATTCCTGGTATCTCAACAAATCTCACTGGATCTTTCTTTGAAACACATTCCAAATCGAACAGCTTCTTTCCTCATCACGTCTGTCCTAGTTCCAAGGCCCCTTCATGTCTCATCTGAACTACTCCACATCTCTAGCCTTCTTCTGTCTGCTCTGTCTGCTATCTCTCTTGCACCCAATGGTCCCAATACAACCCATGATGACACTCATAAAATGTAAATGAGATTGTCATTTCCCTCCTACCATTTCCCGTCACACTGAATAAAATTCAAAATTCTCATTGAAAGACAGAAACTTTCCTCAATTCTTATATTTCTAAGTAGATGAGTTTCCATTGAATGCCCCTTCCAGGCCTCTCTGTGCATCCCTTCACCCCTCCCCTCAACATGGAAGCAGAGTGAGTTTTCTGGCTGTTTGGTTTAAGAAAAGGAACTTGAGCTCCTACTTCAGGACCTTGGCCCTTGCTCTGTCCTCTGCTTGTAGTATTCTCCCCCTATATATTGAGAGGCTTACTCACCCAAATCATAAGTGATATATTTCATAAGTCTCTACTCAAATTTCCACCTTTCCAGAAAGGTCTTTTTTCATCCTCTCCCATCTAAAGTAATCCCTATCAATCCTAATTCCATTAATTTACTGTATTTTTCTTCATAGCATTTGTCACTAGTAAATTTACATTATATGTTGATTTATTATTTAGTTTGGGAACCTTATCCTAGAATGTAAATTGAGGATAGGGTCTTTGTTTAGGTCACTGTTGTATTCCTAGCACCCAAGAGAGTGACTGGCACATAGTACCTGTGTAATAAGTATTTGTTGAATGTATAAATTGTTTTGGTAAATTTTCATTGAACTTTCTTAAAATCTTATAACCTGCAGTGAGTTTTCAGTTTATTCTCTTTAGGATTTTCAGTAAACAATCATTTAATCTTTGTAAAATAATTAATCTGTTCTTTTCAAAACATTTAAATTTGTATCTCATGTTCTTACATAAAAATATCATTGACAAATACTTCCACAATAGTTAGGTATACTAGTATGGACAAATAACATGTATTTACATAAGAACATGTATCTCATGTTAGGTATAATAATTTATTATATTATTAGGTAAATATTTATTTATATTTACCTAATAAATATTTATTGGAGAAGGCAATGGCACCCCACTCCGGTACTCTTGCCTAGAAAATCCCATGGACGGAGGAGCCTGGTAGGCTGCAGTCCATGGGTTCGCTAAGAATCGGGCACGACTGTGTGACTTCATTTTGACTTTTCACTTTCATGCATTGGAGAAGGAAATGGCAACCCACTCCAGTGTTCTTGCCTGGAGAATCCCAGGGACAGAGGAGCCTAGTGGGCTGCTGTCTATGGGGTCCCACAGAGTCGGACACAACTGAAGCGACTTAGCAGCAGCAATAAATATTTATAATAGGTAAATATTTATTATATCATTTTAATATTATATTATTACCTAATATTACATTATTAGGTAAAATTTTATTTACCTAATAATATAATAAATTTATTATATTTATTATAAATAATATAATAAATATATTTATATAAAATAAATATTAAAATATTTATTAATTAAACATTATTGTTTAATTAATGTAATTACTAAGAATTATTTATTAAA
>NW_011494862.1:2335243-2352598 GCF_000754665.1 Bison bison bison
AAATAATATAATAAATATAAATGTTTATATTATTTTAATATTATATTATTACCTAATATTATGTTATTAGGTAAATATTTATACCTAACATGTATCTCATGTTAGGTATAATAAACATGCATTTACATAAGAACATGTATCTCATGTTCTTATGTAAAAATATCATTGACAAATAATTCCACAATAGTTAGGTATACTAGAATGGGCATCCTATTTCTAATTTAAATGGAATGTGTCAAGTATTCCACCCTAATGGTGTTGACTATCTTGTTAAGGAGATGATTTTTTTAATCCTTATCTAAAAAAGGTATTTTTTCAAATACATTTGCAGAATATGTTGTTTAGTTGCTAAGTCGTGTCCAATTCTTTGTGATCCATGAACTGTAGTACAACAGACCTCCCTGTCAGGAAGGGAGGAAGGGAGGAAAGAGAAGGTGATGAATTCCAGACTCTCTCATTCACCCCCACGCAGTAGTACTGGGAAGACCCATCTGTGATAGTGGATGTGGCTATTTTTTCCCTTTTCCTGCTCTCTCCCAGGTTTAATTCCCAGTGTCTGATCCCTTGCATAAATAGAACCTTCTGTTGGATGAAATAAAAGCAAACTAAGGGACTTAAAAAAAATAGATAATAATAAAATATAAGAAAATAATGAGGAAATGATGCGTTTTCAGTATTTGTTTTAATATGTCATTACATTTTTAGTTTACATATTTAATTTAAATAATGACTGTATTTAACAATGATCTCACAAAATCCCTGCAAATTCAACACTCAGTTCTAAGGAATTGGTGGGAGCTGGCTCTATCACAACAGTGTTCCCCTAACAGAAGGAGAAAAAAAGATTAAAAGAGGGAAGAGGAGGAGATGTGCTGGAAGAAGACCACACCCACCCCCACTTACAGGTTAGGACAGAAAGAATCAAATTGCTGGCCATACCCTTTTCATTTCAGGTCCTCCAATGTCACTAGACTTACATATGGGGAAGGGAAAGCCTTGACTAATATGTAGGATCAAAATACTAAACTGCACAAGCTTTTAATAACCAAAAATGGGCAGAATGAAATGGAGACATATAAAACTGCTTTATATGGTCCTGAGTTGAGAACAGACAATGAAACAGGTAATATTTTATTTTAGGTTTTTAAAAAATCTATAAGTGAAATACTGTAATGGTTTTATATTCTTATGGTCAGACGTGAGGATCAAAGTTATCTTTATGAGAAAAATTGGAAGTATTTCATCTTTGTCTATGCTCAGAAATCATTTAAATAGTTCTTTGAAGAAACTCAACCTTGACACAACTTCAGGGTGGTGCTTTGGTAAAAGATAGTTTTCTGACAGCTTTCTCAAATTTTTCTAGCTATTGATTTATTTATGTTTTCTTCGTTGTTAATTTTATTTTCACCATTTATAGTTTCCCAGATCATCCATTACCAGACTCATGCTTCAAAGCAGCATAGTTATACGTGTGCTCAATTGCTTCAGTCATGTCCGACTCTTTGCATCCAACATGGATTGTAGCCCGTCAGGCTCCTCTGTCCATGGGATTCTCCAGGCAAGAATACTGGAGTGGGTTGCCATGCCCTCCTCCAGGGGATCTTCTGGACCCACGAATCAAACCTGTGTCTCCTGCATCTCCTGCATTGCAGGCAGATTCTTTACCCACTGAGCCACTGGGAAGCAATGTACTCATAATTATCTTAATTTCTTCTACATCCATGTTTATAGCTCTTCCTTTCCCATTACTAGTACTGTGCCTTTCAATTTCTCAAATTATGGTCATTTTAACATTCTTTGGGGAGGTCTTAAACATGCTAATTTTGCAAAATACTCTTAAAGATTCAAAGTGCTTGTGAGAGGAAAGCAAAGTTTGGTGGAATTCCTGGGAGATGACAGCTTTATTTACTTATTTATTTATTGGTCCTTTAGTAAATGCACACTTAATTTATAAAAAAAAAAAACACTGAACTAAGTGCTAGGTACGTATAAAATAAACTTTACATAAACTCTGTCCTCAATTAATCACTTCATTTTTAGCTTACATAGTCCCTTATCATGTTGTTCTCCTTCTTACTTAAAATTTTATTATATGGATTAATTTTGCGGACTTAGTTTAGGTATAACTAAATTATAAATCCTGCTACCTAGAAGCAGGTAGACTTATAGGATAAATATAATAGCTGTGATATAGGTTCCTTCTAAGCTCAGAGGCACCTGGACAAGAATACTCTATTAGTCACTGAGGAATGAGCCACAATTTTGTGTACCACTCAGTTTAAGAGAAGCAACAAGGTTTCTGTCATTCTACCCCTAGCTCCTTCCCTCCAACTAGGTGTGGAGAGCTGTGAAAAGTCAGAGATTTGACCCTACTTACAAAGTAACAAGTTGGCCTGATACAATTTCATCTCTTTTGGAAGACACAAGACTGATGGTTCAGAGACAACGGACTATTTATCACACACAGCAATAGGAGTGGGATCTTCTGCATGAATTCTCTGAGCCCCAGTTCCACAGGGCAATAAGCAGAAGGCCAGATGACATCAGCACCCACACTGGGTTATGTTACAGGACTGGAACCTTGGGTTTAGGGAACCCAGATCTTTTTAATGGGCAGTAATATTCTTGCTCCGGAGAAGGCAATGGCACCCCACTGCAGTACTCTTGCCCGGAAAATCCCATGGACAGAGGAGCCTGGTAGGCTGCAGTCCATGGGGTTGCTAGGAGTCGAACACGACTGAGCGACTTCACTTTCACTTTCACTTTCATGCATTGGAGAAGGAAATGGCAACCCACTCCAGTGTCCTTGCCTGGAGAATCCCAGGGACGGGGGAGCCTGGTGGGCTGCCGTCTCTGGGGTCGCACAGAGTCGGACACGACTTAAGCGACTTAGCAGCAGCAGCAGCAATATTCCTGCTCTTGCTCAGAAGAGGGCACTTTCTTTGTCTTCCAAGGCTGTCTGCTATACAGTAGTCCTAGAAAAGATAGGAACAAAGGCAGCCAGTGCTTTTGCTCACAAATGTACAGAAATACAAGACACCTGTGGAGAGTTTTCCCAACAGTAGAAAGAAGGAATGGAGGGGATAAGAGTCTAGGAATAAAACTTGTGTTCCTAGTACTGTGTTCTCAAAAAAAATATGAGGAATTGGACTTGGACTTATAAATTTGGTAGGTGACTTCACTAGCATTAAATTATAAACCTGTTTTTTGTAAGTTGTATTGGTTTGGGGCTATGTGGATTTGTAAAAAATTTAACTCTTCCCCTCCCCCTTTTTGTCTTATAGTTAGAAAAATCCCCTGTGAAATTATATCCTGTTGCAGTTGAGTTAAAGGGGACACAGGGAAAGGCCTTGATTTGTGCTGCATGGGCTGGAATTAAAGGAAGGCTGTTGCAGGGGCCTGGAATGGACCATGCCAGTGGCACTGGCACACAAAAGAAAACCAGAGAAAGTACCGTTCAGGTGGAAGCATGGCAGCTGAGCTAAGGCTGCCTCTTCTCAACTGGAAATCTCTTAGGGAACACTTGCCTGGTAATTCTTTGGAATGCTTTATGTTTTTATAGAGTAGCCATTTTGAGATGGAAATCCAGAGTTTCATTCAGGCACCATGGGAAAATTTCAAATACATTTTTGTGTAGTAAAGATACTCAGTTTGGATCTTTATTTTATTCATATTTAATTTAAATTTGGATAAAAATATTTCTCCAAGTAGGTTCCTCAGGGAGAATAAATAAGCAGATTACATTCTAAAGTCTTTCAAGTCCAAAAACTTGTCTCTGTTTTGTTCTCAAATATAAATGATGATTCACCCAAATAGCAGATTTCTGGATTGCCATTCTGTTTAAAAGTTGGAAAGGTTTTACCGTTTTCTAGCCTCAGAGATACAGATGAGACAGGAATCTTATTTGCTATCTTTTCCTTTGTAATTAACTGCTGTTTTCTCCCCTGTCTGAAATTGAGTAATTTTACCATAAGTCTAGTACTTGCTAAAGCTTTAGATCTGAAAATTCAAGTTTGTCTTAAATGACACTTTTTTCTTATAATTCTTTTATTTCCTCATCATTTGTTTCTTGCTCTCCTGATTTAGTTATTAAATGTATATTTTCATATTGAGTATCCTAAAACTGTACCTACATGTTTCTTTTTAACCTTATTTTCATTTTGTGGCAGGGGGTGGGGGGGGGTGGTATTTTTATAAGATTGTGTCTTTATTTGATCGTCTAGATTATTGATGCAGTCTTCATCTGTATTCTATTTTTAATTTCTCTACTCAGTTTTTGATTTAAAAAGTCTTTTTTTCTAAATCCCCTTTCCCCCTGTTTGAGAGAGATTTTGTAAAGTTTCCTCTGTTTCCTCCCTTAAATGTGTTTCATTAGGAGTCACCTGTTAATGAGAGTTTAGTTTTATCTCCCTCCTTCATATGAGTCCCCTTAAATGGCCTG
This sequence comes from Bison bison bison, assembly GCF_000754665.1. Taxonomy (NCBI): domain Eukaryota; kingdom Metazoa; phylum Chordata; class Mammalia; order Artiodactyla; family Bovidae; genus Bison; species Bison bison. The sequence continues at coordinate 2,339,685 of NW_011494862.1, forward strand.
TGGTTCTTTACTCATTTCAGTGAGTGTGGGTTCCCGCAGCAACTATGAAGGTCAAGCTATTTGGGACTCAGGTAGCACCAGGCAGTGAGAGAGAAGATTCTTTTGCAGTGAACCAGTGGCAAACAATCCCCATCTTCTTAATCTCTATGCCAGGCTAATGTCACACAGAGTAGAAGACATGCATATTGAATTAAGGAAGACAGAATTTGACTGATTAAATTTCATTATAGGCTGTAATCATATTCTCTGTTCATATTTCATTATCTTTCCTGTATGCAAGTTTATCCTTCTATCATGAAAATACTTCTAAAAGGAATATTCCTTTGGATTTATTTTTAGGAAAGTGATTTTTCTAATGAGAAGCCCCTATTAATCTAAAGAAAAAGTATTCTTAATATGTCTACTTACCCCTAACTTGTTTCCTAGATCTTACCACTTAATAAGTGGTAAATTTGCCATTTTCACTTGAGAATCCAGTATGGAAGAGATCACTTTTTTCTCTTTTAAAACTTGTGTTCAAGGTAATTTTTTAAAAAGACTTTTGTTAAAATGAGTATGGCTCTTTTGTAAAAGGTCCAATTATGAAAAGTTGCAAAGAAGAGTAGCTTTGGTGTTTGCTGACAAGTTTTAAAGACCATAGACAAATGAAAGGCAAAAGACTGAGAGAGATTTTCAAATGATTATAAAACTCTCTGCCTATCAGTAAAATAATCCCAGGAATGTCCTTCCAGCAAATTTTGGGTGTTTGTGGCCATCACCTTTATCAGTTCCCACCTATACAAGAAAAATGCAGAAATCTTGAGCTAATAGTAACATGGAAAAGATCTTTCTGGGAGTAAGAGTAACTGAGAAAGCAGCCCTATGAATTTTAATGATTCTCAATCCTAGCTTTTCTCAGAATCATCTGAGAAACCTTAAAAATAGTAATGCCTGGGCCCTACTCCAAACTAATTAAAGTTGAATCCAATTATTTTAAAGCTCTCTGGCTAACATGCAGATGGGTTAAAAACCACTGTTCTGAAAACAAAACTCAACTACAGTTCAACCCTAGGTATGTTTCATCTAGGTGATCATAACACCAAGTTGAGTGTTGCTATGATATCCATATATTCAAGAAGAAGCATGGAGCTTCTTGACCAGCATGATTACAGTGGGGGCACAGCTAGAGCAGGGTGGTCCCTGTGCCAACAGCATCAGTGTCTCCTGGAGACTTAACCAGACATGCAAATTATCAGGCCCCAGCCCAGACCTACAGAATCAAAAACTCTGCCAGTGGGGCCCCACAATCTGTATTTAATGATTCCTCCATGTTTGAAAGGCTAGAGTAGTACTTCTCAATTGATAGTGTCCACAGAAATTACCTGGGGGATCTTGTTAACTACAGCTTTGGTTTGGGATGAGGTCAGAAAATTCTATATTTCAAACAAGCTGCCAAGTGATACCAATGCTGCCAGATGGAAGATAACACTTTGAATAGCAGTAGACTAGAGATCAAAAATGAAAAAGGCATCCAGTTGGTAGGAGTTACTCTGGTACTGGTGGGTCATGATTATGATGTAAGTTTTAGGCTGAGCTGAAATCTGTGTGAATCAGATCTGACATGTTGGCTCATGTAGGAGTGGGGCCCAACTTCTATTTTATGCAACTTTTTCTATGTATTATTAAAATATTCAATTTTAACATGGATAGATCTATAAATGATTTTGAAGTAAAAGTATTGGCCATATCTACAGAAAAACAAAGTAGTAGTGAAAGAAGTTTGTGATAAAGCTAAAGTATGTAAACCATTAATATTTATTTGTGCTAGAAACAAACTCCTTTTCTGCACAATGGAAACATGTTCTGACATGTTTCCTGGTAAATCATAAATAACAAAAATACAGTTGAGTAAGCTGTATTTTGAGTCTAAATGGTCTTGTTTTACTTTATATTCAGACATGTTTGTTCAACTGTCTTTTAGATACCACCACCTGGATGTCCCAAAGCTCAGCATTTCTTGTTCTAATCTCTTACCCACCCCAGTCTGCTTTTCAACCTATGATCCCTACCTAAGTACAAAACACCAAAATACATCTAGTCACCAAGACCAAAAGCTGGAAATCAGTCTGTAGAAAGTGGTAATGATAAGAATGTAGGCTCTGAAATTTAAATCTAGCTAGTATTTAAATCTAGCGTCTGCCCCTTGCTAGCTGTGTGACTCTGGGCAGATCATTTTAGCTCACCAAGACTTGGGTTTGTCATCTGTGAAACTGCCCTTAATACATTGAGTTGTTTTTGCTGTTTATTTGCTAAGTCATGTCTTACTATTTTGTGACCCCATGGACTATAGCCCCCCAGGTTACTCTTTCAGTGCGATTTCCCAGGCAAGAATACTGGAGTGGGTTGCCATTTCCTTCACCAGGGGATCTTCCCGACCCATGGATCACACCCAGGTCTCCTGCATGGCAGGCAGGTTCTTTACCACTGAGCCACTGGGGAAGCCCACCAGAAAGTTGAGTTACTACAGAATAAAAATAAATAAGGTAACAGCAGTATTGATACTACCACAAATGCCCAATTGATTTGAAGTCTTATTGATTCTACATTTTACTATTTCTTTTGTCTTGGATCTCCTCCACATTTCTAGTGCCTAAAAAAATATACCTCATTACATACATGCATAGTGCCAGTGAGAGACCAATTATTACATATTCAGGCTACCCCTTGTAAGTACACAGAGAAACTGCCTTACTTAGTTTTCTAGGAATATTTTTTTTTTTTTTGCAATATATTGGTTGAAGCTTGAAATAAATCCTGATATTAACTTGGATTGATATAATAAAGCTCAAGAAGTCTTTCTTTAAACATTTAGAATTATAACTACTATGTACAATTATCATCTACAATGGTGAAATATTATAATAAATATTTTATAAACCAGTATTCAGAATACTAATCTAGCATACTGTAACTCATAACCATTATGAAATATACCTATGTTGACAAAGCTTACATTTAATATAGATTGCACAATCTAAGTCAATAAAAATAATGCTTTAAAACTTCAGACTGAAAGTTGCAGGTAGTTATAATGATAACCTTTTTGGTTTTTTAGTGCCATATGATCTGTCTTTTGTGATCTTTGAGTTTGTCTTAGATATGGAGGTAGCAATATCCTTTTCAAGTTCCAACTGGAAATCAAACGTCAGGGGTATCACTGAAATCTTTCTCTTTACTTGACTCTGAAGGCAGTTTTTCTGCAACAAATCCAAAATATAACACAGTGAAAAAAATGAGTACATTTCGTATGAGGAAAACCCTGTATGGAAAAGGCAAAATTAATCTCACTTTATACATGCACCCTCATGCACAGAATTTATGTGACAGGCAACAATGGAAAAATAATGCAGACTGAAAATTGGAGGCCTTGTGTACAGACTCTTTTCCCATTTATTAAGTGAGGGTGTTGGACTAGATGCTCATGAAGGTTTCCTCTGAAGTTTAGAATTCTAAAGTTCTGAATTTAAGAATGACCTATATATTCAGCAAAGACAATTATTAATTTGTAGAGTTATTGGAGCCATAGCAGGCAGGTCCCTCCAACCCACTTCTCTTCCTGGAGCCGCATACATGGTGGATCCAGAGCCAGAAATTGAGTTAAGAAAGCAATCAGAAGAGAATTCTGTTCAAGTATTTATACAGATGGACTGAAGAGCAAAAAGGGTAAAGCTAAAGAGTGAGTTAAGGAGCTGAAAATCTTCTCTAAAAAGCTCTCTCAGAGAACTGCACAGAGGAATAAAGAAATAATAACTTGAAAAGGAAACCATAGGATATGAGCACTTCTGTTTCTGCCAGTGAGGGATTAAGTGCTATAGGAATCGCCCTTCTGCTATAAACAACTAGAAAACCAGACAAAGTATATGAAAACTACAATCAGGCATTAGGAAACAGGCAGAGCAGGACCGTGATCCCTGAGGAAAGAGAAACAAATGAAGTCAACCCTACAATAGCCTAGCTTATTCTTGAAGGGCATTTCCAGACTGAGGCACAGGGAGGGGGAACTCAAACCAAACCCTGTGGCTCTAACCTGGTTGATTCTGAGAGACAGACACTGCACTGGCACACACTCTTGGGCATTCACCCCAAAGAAATAAAACTTTCATTCATACAAAATCCTGTACATAAATATTCATAGCAGCTTTACTTCAGCTTATTTTTTTTAGCAGCCTTATTTTTAAAAGCAAAATACTGAAAACAATGAAATATCCTTCAGTGGGTAAGCAATTGAAACTCTGTACATTCATATAATGGAATACTACTCAGCAGTAAATTTTACATATTATTTACCATAAAAAAACCCCACTATTACTTCATGCAAAAACTTAATGGACCTCAAGAGCATAGTGAAATAGTCAATCTCAAAATTTTACACACTGAATAATTTCATTTATATAACATTCTCAAGATTATAAAACTATAGATATGAAGAATAGATTAGTCATTGCTGGGGATAGAGACAGAATTGGGATGGGGGAATGGGCTTTCCTGGTGGCTCAGTGGTAAAGAATCTGCCTACAATGCAGGAGATGCAAAAGATGTGGGTTCAGTCCCTAGGTTGGGAAGATTCCCTAGAGGAGGAAATCGCAACCCGTTCCAGTACTCTTGCCTGGAAGATTCCATGGACAGAGGAGCCTGGCAGGCTACAGTCCATGGGGTCACAAAGAGTCGGACACAACTTAGTGATTAAACAATAACAACAAGTGGATCCAAATGCAAAGAAGTAACATGAGGGAGTACTTTTATAGGATGGAGGTGTAATATGCTTTGATTATGGTAGTTTCCACAATCTGTAATGTGATAAAATTGCATAAAACTACAGATACAAATGAATAAAGGTCAAAAAATGGAGATGACTGGGTAAAGTCTGTAGTCTGGTTAACAGTAATACACCAGTATCAGTGCTGGATGTGACTCATGCTGGTTTGGGCTAGTGAACTACAACTATGTAAGATGTCACTTTGGGGGTCAACTGAGGAAAGGTACATGGAACTATTTGTACTATTTCTGTAACATCTTGTCTGTGTGTGTGTTAGTTGCTTAGTCATGTCCGATTCTTTGCAACCCCATAGGCTGCAGCCCACCAGGCCCCTCCGTCCATGTGATTCTCCAGGCAAGAACACTGGAGTGCGTTGCCATTTTCTTCTCCAAAAGGAACAATAGAAAGAAAGAAAGTGAAGTCGCTCAGTCGTGTCCGATTCTTGGCAACCCCATGGACTGCAGCCCACCAGGCTCCTCCATCCATGGAATTGAGTCTACGATTATGAATGTATGATTGTATACATACATTTGTCTTTACTTAACCTCAACTGCTAAAAGGAGTCTGCCTCAGAGGAAAGGATTAGAGGGAAGAGGCACAAAACTACTAATATTTCTTTATATAATTTTCCTTATGTACAATTTTCTTTATATATATCTATATATATTGCTTAACTTGTTTCCAAAAATATAACTTGAAAACTAAGAAAATATTTTTTAAATGACTTTATATACTTTTAAAAGAACTTCAAGAGAATTTTCTGTCAGTCACATGAATTAAGCATAGTTACACAAAATGAGAAAATACATGGAAATGCTTTGTGCAAAGGAGGCTCCTGGAAAAGTAAGAATTATTATTACCAATTATAACTTAACCTTTTATGTATAAAGAAATTTTGTGACAAATTTAATAGATTTATCTCTGATTATACTTTTAAAGTAAATTACAATTCATTTAAAATAAAAAAATTAAAAAGCAATAAACTTTGGGGTGTCAAAGTCTAACAGGTTTGCTTTAGTTAAGTTATGCTTAGTTTGGTATTTCAAAATTTTGATAGCTATAACAGAACAAATGTATTCCATTTTTCCATATTCCTCTACTTTATTTTCTGAATGAAAGGAGATAATTATGAAATATTAAAAAACCAAATTACTATTCAAACATTAATGCTTTCATTTTCAGGTTTGCAAATATGTTCATTCACTTAAGAGTTTCTCTCTGTGGTGTCCTCCTTGATTTCTCAAACTCCATTGCTCTTTATATATACTTCATTTATCCACATTATTATATTATCTTACAAGTCTTTTTGTAATCAAATTAAATTGCTCACATGTAAAAAATCTGGTGTTTCAGAACTGTATTATTTATTAATATCTTATATTTAATTTTATAATAGTCTCATTCTTTTGAGTCTTCCCTGTTGGCTCAGTGGTAAAGAATCCACCTGCAATGCAGGAGACATTGAATCCCTGGATAGGGAAGATCCCCTGGAGAAGGAAATGGCCACTTACTCCAGTATTCTTGCCTGGGAAATCCTATAGACAGAGGAGCCTGGCAGGCTACAGTCCATAGGGTTCCAAAAGAGTCGGACATGACTTAGCAGTTAAACAACAAACGCTTTTCAGTTATTTTCTAAGAACTTTATTTCTAACTTGGTAGCTATATCAAATATTTTCTTCCTTTTAATGAACCAAATAAACAAGTTTTTACATTTAACATATAAGTAAAAACTATAGTAGTCACATTAAAAAAAATTTATTTGTCTGCACTGGGTCTTAGTCGTGGCATGTGGGGTCTTTAGTTGTGACACGTGAACACTTAGTTGTAGCGTGTGGGATCTAGTTCCCTGATCAGGGATTGAACCCATGGTCCCTGCATTGGGAGCATAGAGTCTTAGTCACTAAACCACCTGGGAAGTCCCAGGAGTAGTCACATTTACTATTTGACTGCTTAGGATTAAAAAAAAAAACAAAAACAGGTTAGATGCATCATAACCAAACATTACAGCTGGCTGGAAGTTACCTCGTATATTTAATCAATTCTTTATAGTATTTCATAAATGACTCTTTTAACTAATACAATTATTACCTTTTTAAAAATTAGCCTGTAGCCCACTCACATTTGAAATGATAACCTTTTAATGATAAAAGTTAGTGAATTTTAGCTCATATTTTACAAACCTTTGCTCTTGTGGCCAAGAGGGTCTTTGCTTGCTCATCAAGAATATCCAACTTATCTAAGACTCTTTCTGCCATTGTCAGTCAGTAAATTCCTATTTAAAAGGAAGAGGGGGAGGAATAAATCTCCAAAACAAAATTAAACATATAATTAATTATTTAGGCATAAATTAAGAGACACACATTTCCAACACTGTTTTAGGTAAAGAAAAGAATACAGTTCTTTTCTAGATCGTGGAACAAATCACAGAAATGTAGAAGTACTCAAATGTTTTAGACAGAAGCTCATATGATCAGAATTCCCAGAAGCATGTGGGCCCCAGGAATTCTTAAAAGCATGATTAAAGGTGAGTTGAAGAAAGTTCAAGATTACTGTATGGAAACCAGATGTGACTCATACCTGAAGCAAGGGCATGCAGTTTGATATATATCTTCTTTTTGTCATGATTTAATTTTAATGAAAGTAAATAAAGAGAGCTCACATTTATAGAATTAATTACATTCAAATTAAATTGGTCGATGATCCAAGACTGTTAATACAGCACTTAGCAGGCAATCAGTCACAAGGAGCAGCAGCCAAGCTGGGAAGGATCTGTTGCCATAATAGTTCATATTTCCAGTTAATTAATTTGCTACAAATCTCATCTGAGCTCAGATGGTCCACATTAGTTTTAGGGACTTGAATATTAGCAACTAGAACCTGGTATAATTTATTTCCATTTTCAGATGAGAAAATTAAAAGCCACAAAGTACCTTACAATGCAATATACATATCTAGGGGCAGAGTGGAGGCAAGGATCAGGAATGCCAATCCCAAACTCCCTCGACTTTATTTATTTAATTTTAAAAATTTGAGTAGACATTCATGCATTCAACATATTTTTGTTCACTGAATTAAATGGGCTCCAGTGACATTTATTTAAAGGTCTGTAAAACTTCACAGAAAGTATTGAATTCATCAATATTTCTAGTGAACATCAATGTCTACACTAAGATTCTTTTTAGCTCAAAAACTTTTTATGCATTGTCTCTTATATTGTATATTATTCAGTCAACATCACACAGAGGCAATAAAGCATGAAAAGACAAGAATTAAGAACCCTATGCCAAAAGCTCAAATTATTTTGTATTTGGTTTCTTTTAGCTATCGTTTCTATTTTCTTTCCTTTACTATCATTTCTATTTTCTTTCCTTTACCATCTATTGTGCTGAATTCCTGATGCTCTGCTGGTGTCTTACCATCCCAGCAAGCCCTCTGACATTTTGCTATATCTAAATACTCCACCTCCATCCCATGATGTATGTAGTCCTATGTGACAAAGGACTTTTGTGAGCTATGCAGATAGCCTGCCTTGGTATGAACCACGTAACCTTGTGTTGCAGCTTGGGAAAGAGAGACATAGGGTAATGGTGTAGCACACTGTGAATGCCTCAGATTCTCTGGGTCTCCTACAGGAGAGTAGGGGAGAAATTAGAGATTATCTGGACACTGTATACTGTCTTCTCAGATTTAGAAACCACCCCTCTCATATATCCTAAAAACAACTACAGGAATTTTAGCTTCTGCGTTACTCTTAAACATAATATGACTTCAAATATGGGGAAGGATACTCTAATTCTCACCAAAATTTATTTTAGTGGGGACAAGGATTTCTATTTCTAAATAAAACACACAGAGGTAAATAACTAGAAGAACCAAAGGAGTGCATTTCCCAGTTTGAGGAAGATGTGAATTATATGAGGGCATGGAGACTTGCTGCTTACAGTGGGAGGGACAGAAAGCAGGGCTTTTAAAAGGTAAAATGTCTTATGCCTTTTACAATCCCTTGTCTTCAACATCACATCAGATATTTTAAGCTATGCCACATCATTCTAATTTTTATAAACACACACATAGAAAGCTAATTTGAAGGAAATTTTTATGTTTTTGGTTTAAAATTATTTTGCTATGAGCAAATTATTCAGCTATGATATGATTTCTGGCAAATCACTGTGCTTATGAGTTTTTCTGAAGTGAAGAATATGAAGTTTGACAATGAAACTGACAGAATGTTATTAGTTTCAGTTTTGCAGTCTTATTTTCATATTTTGGAGGCAAAATTCCCTTTTTTAGCTTGCAAATGTTTTCATAGCCCTTTGGCAACGTGCCAGTGGTTACCAGTGGATGAAGGGCGCTGGGGGAGAGTGCAGGGCAGGTAACACCACAGACTAACCTGCTTGCTTTCATCATCACCCTGGGGGTATCAAGAACCTAGTTGTGTCTCCTCAAGTAAATGCTGAGAGCAAAGGACCACCAGGTCTAATATGATGATGCATCCCAGCTGCTTTTGCATGAAGTAAAAACTAACCTTTTAATCAAGAGCATCCAGATTATATTAAATGTCCCTCAATTTGACCATCTGTCCTTTCTTGATTTAATCTTTAATTTTAATGTCTATTTTAAACCAGCATACTGGCTTCATACTTCAGTTTCATATTCATACTTCTATGGGCATAAATTCTACTTCATTATTCTATTTCTATCAGCATACAATTTCATTTAAAGATAGACATTTCATTTGGCTTCTAGCCACTAATTCCATTACATGAAACATACTGTGCTAGGTATTCTATCACAGTAAGTTGTCTCTTGGCAGACGTTTTTCTTGTGACACCCATCTTCCTAGGCAAGGCAAATAGTCTCTCATATGTCACCAAAAAGAATAGAGACCATCAGGTAAGAACTTCTTTAACTTCCACTTCTCATACCAAAGTCTCATTGGCATCCATCCGTTGCCATCTCGCTTGTATTTTAATTTTAATAGAAGTGTTGCCTCTCCCATCCAAAGCTAATTCCTCCCATATATCCTAGACTCTACTATCTTTAGCGTCCTAAAAGAATTATTTCCATTTTTTAATTTCCTCGTCCCTTTATCTTTTATTGTTTTTCTTCACCAATTCCTTTTCCTTAGCATGCTCAGGGCTCTTCTATTTGAAAAAAAGGAAAAAATTCCTCCATTCTCCCTACTAGCCATCACTTTCTCTCTCATCTTCCCTTGATTGCCAAATTCTTAAGATAATTGTTTATACTGAGGTTTTCTAATTTTTTACATCCCTTTTCCTTCTCAGTCGGTCATCATTTGACTTCTTAACCTATTCCTCTAAATCTGCCCCCATAAGTTACCAGGGTCACCATTTTATAAATAGGTGGATACTTTTCTGCTCGTATTTATCTTATTTGAGTTTTTTAAACTTTTGCTAATGTTAACCACTGCTTTCTACTGGTCTCCCTTCTCTTGGTTTCTATGACAACAGTCCTGTCATCTTATCTTCTCTAAACATTCCTTGCCAATATCTTCAATTTGCTGTTCTTTCTCACACTACTTCCTAAATACTAGTGTTCTTAAATGTTCAGCCATTTTCCCACTACTCCATATATTCTTTCAGGATGACGTCCCAAACTCAGGGCTTCATCTGCTGCTGCTAAGTCGCTTCAGTCGTGTCCGACTCTATGTGACCCCATAGATGGCAGCCCACCAGGCTCTCCCGTCCCTGGGATTCTCCAGGCAAGTACAGTGGAGTCGGTTGCCATTTTCTTCTCTGATGCGTGACAGTGAAAAGTGAAAGTGAAGTTGTTCAGTCATGTCCGACCCTCAGTGACCTCATGGACTGCAGCCTACCAGGCTCCTGCGTCCATGCGATTTTCCAGGGAAGAGTACTGGAGGGGGGTTCCATTGCCTTCTCCCAGGGCTTCATCTCCCACCATCTATTTCCAAACAAAATCTCTCTTCTCAATTCCAAACTATATACCTCACTCAGTCCAGATTTCCCACAGGTGGCCCAAATGTAGGACTAAAAGTAAATCCATTCTTCTGCTCCCTTAGCCAAAAACCTCTTCCAACTTTTATTATCACATAGATTATATCTTAGGCATCCAGCCCATAAACTTAGGACTTGTAATGGTTTTCAACAAAGGTCCATCTTTGTTGAAAGATGGTTTGCCAACAAAGGTCCATCTAGTCAATCCTAGTTATACTGCAGAATGAACTCAAAAGTTTTCAAGAAGTACAAATTCCCAGTTACCTCCACAGACCCACTAAGTTAGGATTTACAGAGGTAAAGACCAGGAATATATTTTTTAAAGCCCTTCTAATGCAACAGTTCCCCAAACCAGAATTTGGTCACCACTCTCTAGGAATAGCCATAGTAAAATAGCTGTACCCAGCTAAAAAGGCAGCTGGGACTCGCAGTCCCTTTATCTCTGTGATACAGTCAGGTGAAAATCAGGATTTTCTCACTAAGAGACAAATGGAAAATAAATATCAGAAGTTCTGTCATATTCATTTTGTCTTCTCTCCTGATTGCTTCTCAAATTCTCTGCTAGGTAAATGGCTCCCATTACTTTAAAATGTTTTCCTATTTTGAGTACAACAGAGTAGAAGATAGGTATCTCTCACAAGAAATTAAAATTTAAAAAAAGGATAATGGCAAATTTTCTGTTTTGGTTTATAGATAAAGTAAAAGCTTACATCACTAGAATTTTGGCTAAGAGATGGGAACCAAACTAGGGAATAATTTGGGCTTAAAAATAGAGGTATTTACAATTAATCAGGGCTTCCCTGTGCTTCAGACGGTAAAGAATATGGCAGAAATAAGAATTTCTGCCAGTGCAGAAAACTCGGGGTCAATCCCTGGGATGGGGAGATCCTGTGAAGAAGGGAATGGCAACCCACTCCAGTATTCTTGCCTGGAGAATTTCATGGACAGAGAAGCCTGGTGGGCTACAGTCCATGGGATCACAAAGAGTCAGACATGACTGAGTGACTAACACTAACACACTCCAGGAAAACTCCTTCCTACCCTTTCTCTAAATATACAATAATCACTTTCTCTTGTATATTCTACATCCTACATATCTTTTCAGTTTTTTCCCTCTTATCCATTCACATTGCTATTTGTCTCAGTGTAAGATTCCATAACTTGTCCGGGTTAATGCAACAGTTTCAAAATATCTTTGTACATTTGTTCCATCCCATCTGTTTTATTCTTACTTTTGCCTGAATTATTTTTTCAAGAAAAATACAATCACATGCCTCCCTGATTACACTCCAACCCCTCCCTATAGATTTCAAGACAAACGTCAAACTCCTTGATTTATCCTAAGAGGCTCAAGGTTTGGCCTCTGACTAAGTCTTGAACCTCACCTGCCTCCTCCTCATGTATCCTTGATATCCCAGTCCTGATGAACAACTTGCAGTCCTTGAATGCATTGTACTTTCCTTCACTAGTTGCTTTGTCTTTGCTATTTCCTCTGCCTACAATGCTGTTATCCATTCTCTGTATTTCTAAGTCCAATGCATCCCTCAAGATCCAATAGAAATAACACCTCTGCTGGGAGGAATTCCTGATAAACTGTGATTTAGATGTCCAATGTCTACATTCACATGATAGTCTATGTATACTGCTGTCCTAGTTCTTTAATCACACTCTCTTAAAGCATTTTATATACTTTGTCCCTGCTCTATACTGTTTATTGAAGGCCAGAGGCAGATCTAACTCATCCTTGCATCCCAAATACCTAACAACCTGAATAAATGAATTAACTACCAGCCATTGAGGAAATGGAAAATGGTAAATGAAAGGCAGAAGAACCAGAGATCAAATTGTCAACATCCAATGGATCATCAAAAAAGCAAGAAAGTTCCAGAAAAACATCTGTTTCTGCTTTATTGACTATGCCAACACCTTTGACTGTGTGGATCACAATAAACTGTGGAAATTTCTTAAAGAGATGGGAATAGCAGACCACCTGACCTGCCTCCTGAGAAATCTGTATGCAGGTCAAGAAGCAACAGTTAGAAGTGGACATGGAACAACAGACTGGTTCCAAATAGGAAAAGGAGTATATCAAGGCTGTATATTGTCACCCTGCTTATTTAACTTATATGCAGAGTACATCATGA
>NW_011494862.1:2352698-2360683 GCF_000754665.1 Bison bison bison
TCAATAACCTCAGATATGCAGATGACACCATCCTTATGGCAGAAAGTGAAGAAGAACTAAAGAGCCTCTTGATGAAAGTGAAAGGAAAGTGAAAACGTTGGCTTAAAGCTCAACATTCAGAAAACTAAGATCATGGCATCCAGTCCCAACACTTCATGGCAAATAGATGGGGAAACTGTCAGATTTTATTTTTCTGGGCTCCAAAATCACTGCAGATGGTGACTGCCACCATGAAATTAAAAGACGCTTACTCCTTGGAAGAAAAGTTATGACCAACCTAAATAGTATATTAAAAAGCAGAGACATTACTTTGCCAACAAAGGTCCATCTAGTCATGGCTATGGTTTTTCCAGTGGTCATGTATGGATGTGAGAGTTGGACTATAAAGAAAGCTGAGCACCAAAGAATTGATGCTTTCGAACTGTGGTGTTGGAGAAGACTCTTGAGAGTCCCTTGGACTGCAAGGAGATCCAACCAGTCCACCCTAAAGGAGATCAGTCCTGGGTGTTCATTGGAAGGACTGATGTTGAAGCTGAAACTCCAATACTTTGGCCACCTGATGTAAAGAGCTGACTCATTGGAGAAGACCCTGAAGCCGGGAAAGATTGAGGGCAGGAGAAGAAGGGGACAACAGAGGATTTGATGGTTGGATGGCATCATTGACTCAATGGACATGAGTTTGGGTGACTCCGGGAGTTGGTGCTAGACAGGGAGGCCTGATGTTCTGTGGTCCAAGGGGTCACAAAGAGTCGGACACAACTGAGTAACTGAACTGAGCTGATGCTTGCCTTTAGTCTGCCTTTACATTTATGAGTATGTATAAATCTTTCACAGAGTCCTATTGAAGTTCTCCTAGATAAAGCCATAACATTAAAAAACACTGCTTTCTCTCCCACCTTCAAACTTAGAAAGGCAACATAGTATACTGGTTAAGAACATGAAATCTAAAATTGGGCTGCTTGGGTTTGAATCCTTGGCTCTGCTACTTACCAGCTGTGTGACTGTGGGCTAGTTGCCTACCCTCTTTGTATTGTCCCATTCATAAAAACGGAATAATAGAAGAACCCACTTCATTTGGGCTGTTATGAGGTTTAACTGAGTGAATGCAAGTGACACATAAAGTGTTTGATAAATGAAAGAAGTAAATATAAGTAATGATACACTTACTGGTTAGGGATAAAATGTATGAGGTTATCTGTAAATTCTGGAAAATGCAAGTTCCACATATGCATATCATTTTGTTTTTTTCTGCATACCTGTCACCGTGCAACCACCAATGGTCTCCATATGTCTGATGGCCTACTTCAGAAGATATTTCTTCAATTATAACCAAACTAAATGCTTGGAACTTGGGAAACAAAGAGAATTTATTCAGCAAGTCAGTGTCTTCTATTTAATCCAGTAATTCAGTATATTCTATTTTAATTCAGAAATTTAATATCTTCTGTACCATGTCATCTATTATCTTTTTTCCTTTTCTTCTCTAATTTTCTCATAGTTTTACTTCTCAATTTTTCATTCAATTCTTTTTTCTGCGTTCAGTCAACAAAAACTAAAACTCGTTGTCTCATAAGGCGTTAGTGTAGGTCTTGAATATATAGTAAGTGTTTAGGGAGACAGTTTGATGCTACTTGGATAAGCATTATGATGTTGCCACACTAGAAAGTGAAAGTGAAGTTGCTCAGCCATGTCCAGCTCTTTGCAACCCCATGGACTGTAGCCTACCAGGCTAATCTGTCCATGGGATTTCCCCCCAGCAAGAGTACTGGAGTGGGTTGTCATTCGGACAGTCATCAAAAAACAAAATTAGTTTGTGTTCAAGTAAATAGATCTAATCATCTGCCTTTCAATAATATATTAACTAGGGGTGAAAGAGATGATCTTATTTCTTAAATATGCATAGATATACCTGAAGCAATCTTATATACACTTACAGTTGCTGGGAAATGCTCCTTTCTGGAATGGAGAGTTCTTATGTGGTCACAGAAACCTAACCCATAGAATCTTGGGGTTAAAATGGACCAATAGTCTTTCACATAATTCCATGTACAGTGAGGCTACATTGACCCTAACTGGACAAGCCCTTTCTGTTCAGTTCAGTTCAGTTACTCAGTCGTGTCCGACTCTTTGTGACCCCATGAACCGCAGCATGCCAGGCCTCCTTGTCCATCACCAACTCCCAGAGTCCACCCAAACCCATGTCCACCGAGTTGGTGATGCCATCCAACCATCTCATCCTCTGTCGTCCCCTTTTCCTCCTTCCCCCAATCTTTTCCAACATCAGGGTCTTTTCAAATGAGTCAGCTCTTCCCATTAGGTGGCCAAAGCATTGGAGTTTCAGCTTCAACATCAGTCCTTCCAATGAACACCCTAGACTGATCTCCTTTAGGGTGGACTAGTTGGATCTTCTTGCAATCCAATGGACTCTCAAGAGTCTTCTCCAACACCACAGTTCAAAGGCATCAATTCTTTGGCACTCAGCTTTCTTCTTAGTCCAACTCTCACATCCATACGTGGCTACTGGAAAAACAACAGCCTTGACTAGATGGACCTTTGTTGACAAAGTAATGTCTCTGCTTTTTAATATGCTGTCTAGGTTGGTCATAATTTTCTTCAGAGGAGTAAGTGTCTTTTAATTTCATGGTGGCAATCACCATCTGCAGTGATTTTGGAGCCCCCCAAAATAAAGTCTGCCACTGTTTCCACTGTTTCCCCATCTATTTGCCATGAAGTGATGGGACCAGATGCCATGATCTTCGTTTTCTGAATGTTGAGCTTTAAGCCAACTTTTTCACTCTCCTCTTTCACTTTCATCAAGAGGCTGTTTAGTTCCTCTTCACTTTCTGCCATAAGGATGGTGTCATCTGCATATCTGAGGTTATTGATACTTCTCCTGACAATCTTGATTCCAGCTTGTGCTTCCTCCAGCCCAGCATTTCTCATGATGTACTCTGCATATAAGTTAAATAAGCAGGGTGACAATATACAGCCTTGACGGACTCCTTTTCCTATTTGGAACCAGTCTGTTCTTTCATGTCCAGTTCTAACTGTTGCTTCCTGACCTGCATACAGGTTTCTCAAGAGGCAGATCAGGTGGTCTGGTATTCCCATCTCTTGAAGAATTTTCCACAGTTTATTGTGATCCACATAGTCAATAAGCAGAAATAGATGTTTTTCTGGAACTCTCTTGCTTTTTCGATGATCCAGTGGATGTTGGCAATTTGATCTCTGGTTACTCTGCCTTTTCTAAAACCAGCTTGAACATCTGGAAGTTCATGGTTCACGTATTGCTGAAGCCTGGCTTGGAGAATTTTAAGCATTACTTTACTAGCTTGTGAGATGAATGCAATTGTGCAGTAGTTTGAGCATTCTTTGGCATTGCCTTTCTTTGGGATTGGAATGAAAACTGACCTTTTCCAGTCCTGTGGCCACTGCTGAGTTTTCCAAATTTGCTGGCATATTGAGTGCAGCACTTTCACAGCATCATCTTTCAGGATTTGAAATAGCTCAACTGGAATTCTATCACCTCCACTAGCTTTGTTCATAGTGATACTTCCTAAGGCCCACTTGACTTCACATTCCAGGATGTCTAGCTCTAGGTGAGTCATGATCCTGGCTTTTACATTCAATGCTATTGTCTTCCTTAAGACCTTAAGATGTTCATTTTCTCTTCTCTCAGTTACTGCACTCTAATCTCCCTAATTTGCCAGACCCTAACTTTCCTCCTCATTCCTCAAATATTGGTCCTTCAAAATGCCATCAGAGCTGGCTTAATTAAACAGGACACTGATCGGGTCCAGTTCCAGCCCTCAAACCTTAGTTTGCTCCCCAATATCTGCAGAGTAACACACAAGCTCTGCAGATGACATACAGGACAGTTCAAGAAAACAGTCCAGGATCTGGCTCACTCCACCTTCCAGTTAACCTCCCCCATAACCCATCTTCTTCCATGCTTTACCATTTCTTTTCCCAGGACACATCCTGCACCTTTCCAAGCATGTCCTTCACTCCTGCTTTTTTTTCTTTCTTTTTAAAACATTTATTTGTTTGCATGTGCTGGGTCTTAGTGGCAGCATACAGGATCTTCAGTCTTCATTGCAACATGAAAACTAGACATGTGGGATCATAGTTCCTTGACTAGGGATTGAACCCAGGCCCCCTGCACTGGGAGCTCAAAGTCCTAGCCTCTGAACCACTAGAGAAGTCCCATTCCTGCTTTTCATTTCATTGGGATGTTCTTTCCTACTGTCTTCTAGTCAAAAGCCTATCCTTTCTCAACTCCTAATATAAAGGTGGGCTTGCCAGGTGGCGCAGTGGTAAAGAATCCACTTGCCAAGGCAGAAGACACAAGAGACATGGATTCAATGCCTGGGTCGGGAATATCCCTTGGAGTAGGAAATGGCAACCTGCTCCAGTATTCTTGCCTGGAAAATTCCATGGGCAGAGGAGCCTGGCAGGCTACAGTCCATGAAGTCATAAAGAATCAGACACAAATGAGCACACAGCACAGCAATGTAAAGGCAAGCTCTTTTGCAAGACTCTCCTTGACAGTCTCTCATTCTTTGTCCCACTGACAGTTACATTTTATCATGTGCTATTGTATTTTGTCCTTCATGATGGAACTTGGCACATTGTACTACAGAGACTTATCATTTGACAAATCTCTTCCTAACTGTGTTAAATCTCATTTAAAGCAAGAATTGATTTACCTGCTTTGAATCTCAGCACCAGAAAAGGATTTTACACCTAATTGGGATCTGAAAATTATCATTTAGTTTGAATGAATAAAGCATTTTATTCATTTATTTATTCTCTGAATAAAGCATTTTATGGGGAGCAATCCCAGTTTATCTGTGATGGATGATATTAATTCAAGATGATTTACTGGGGATGAAATATGAAGTTGAGTGAATTATAAGATTTGGTTCTTGCCAAATCTAAACTTGGTAAAATTATTTTCAAAGGCAACTGAGATTTATGTTCTTAATTACTGGCTCAGTAATGACAGGTTTTTGAAAAAGAACCTAATGAAATAGAGAACTTGCCAACTAGGGCAGAATAAAATTCCCAGTCACTCTCAAAGTAAATCACCCCCTGGCTTCACTGCAAAGACTTGGCTACATCAACAAACAATTTCAAGGCTGTAAGGCCAACATTATAAGCAGTCAGAGACTGAGTCATCACTAAAAATAACAATATCAAACTAAAAAGTTACTTTTAAAAAAGCATTAATTCATTTTAACAGTACTTTTGAACTGGAAAAAAGTCAAAAATCAAACAAAAAGCCCAATGCTGCCAATATTATAGGCTCTGCTAAGAAGTCTTCTTCAGCAAGTTGCAAACATCTCCTATCAAAGGAAAATCTAAAGAAAACTGAAAGTGGCTTAAACTCATAAACTAAAGAGCTGGACTGAGCAACTATCCAGAAAATGGAGGCTCACATTAACGTTTACTCCTTTATCTGGCTTCATCAGGTCATATGTTCACTCCTTGCAGGAAAAGACCTCTTATACTTGTACCTGACACAGACCACTAAACACTGCATGCATGCTAAGTTGCTTCAGTCGTGTCTGGCTCTTTGTTACCCCATGGTCTGTAGCCCGCCAGGCTCCTCTGACCATGGGACTCTCCAGGCAATAATACTGGAGTGGGTTGCCATGCCCTCCTCCAGGGGCTATTCCTGACCTGAGGATCGAACCCACGCCTCTTAAGTTTTTTGCATTGGCAGACAGGTTCTTTACCACTAGCGATACCTGGGAAGCCCCACCAAATACTGTACTGAGCACTAGAAAGCACTTGTTTTAAGTGATTATGTTTTGCTCCATTTGAGATAACTGGCTAAATTTCTTTACCTCACATTCCAAGTACAGACACAAGAGAATTCTTTTTTTTTTTTTTAGTCTAAAATGTTGACATATTACAGGCTGAATTATGTCACCTTCAAATCTGCGTGTTGAAATCCTAATCCCAAGTATCTCAGAGTGTGGCTGTTTTTGGAGGGAGGGCCTTTATTTTTAAAAATGTAACTAAGTTAAAATAGCTGAAATGAGGTCATTAGAGTGGGCCTTGACCCACTGTGCCTGGTGGCATACAGGAAGAGGAGATTAGGACACAGACAATATGCACAAAGGGAAGATCAGGTGAGACACAGGGAAAAGGGCTCCATCTGCAAGCCAAGGACAGAAGCTTAAGAAGAAACCAATCCTGCACACACCTTGATCTTGAACTTTTAGTCTCCAGAATTGTGAGGAATAAATTACTGTTGTTCAAGTCATACTGTCTGTGGTGTGGTGACCCAAGGACAAAGGAGCAGATAACCAAGGAGGGTCTTGGAATGCAGGAATGGAAAAACCAGACCCTTATCGTCCTTCCCTCCCTCTTGTTGTAACTATTAATGGAACAGTATAACCTGTCTCCCCACCTACCCCATAGGGAGGAGGTATTTGCCTTACTCTTCCCCCCACCCAGTATACTTTCCTCATCCAATAAGCAAATAACCTGCAAGATCCCTATCCCACTTCTTGTGCCCTGGGTAGAAAGTGGACTAAGGACCCCTATTCAACACTGGTTCTCCCTTGAGCTGCCCCACTGTTCTAACAGCATCTCCCACTCTAATAAACTTTATTTCCCTCTCATTCTGCTTCATGTCTGGAAATTCTTTTCCAACCTGTGCATGGATCATGACATGTGCTATTGCAGTTGTGGCAGCTTTAGCAAACCAACACAGCCCACAAATCATGAGAACTAGCTTCAGTTCTGTTCAGTCGCTCAGTCGTGTCCGACTCTTTGTGACCCCATGAATTGCAGCACGCCAGGCCTCCCTGTCCATCATCAACTCCCAGAGCTCACCCAAACTCGTCCATCGAGTCGGTGATGCCATCCAGCCATCTCATCCTCTGTCATCCCCTTCTCCTCTTGCCCCCAATCCCTCCCAGCATCAGTCTTTTCCAATGAGTCAACTCTTCGCATGAGGTGGCCAAAGTATTGGAGTTTCAGCTTTAGCATCAGTCCTTCCAAAGAACACCCAGGACTGATCTCCTTTAGAATGGACTGGTTGGATCTCCTTGCAGTCCAAGGGACTCTCAAGAGTCTTCTCCAACACCACAGTTCAAAAGCATCAATTCTTCAGCGCTCAGCTTTCTTCATAGTCCAACTCTCACATCCATACATTACCACTGGAAAAACCATAGCCTTGACTAGACGGACCTTGAGAACTAACTTAAAAAATCATTATTAGAAGATTTAAAGATCAATCCTGGCCTCTGTGCATAGATCCATACTATTTAATTTCTTGTCCCCTTTGTGTTATGAGAGCAGGGGAGAAAATTGACTCGATTTTCAAACATTACTAAAATTTGCCTGTCACCAATTTGAGGTTGGATGGTAAGCTTCTAACGAAAAATATCAAAGATGTTTTAAAAGTATGTGTACAAACTCTGGGGAGTGTCATTGTGAGCAACCAATGAGATTACGATAGGAAGACTTATTGGCAAATTTGAAATCGCATCACAATTATTGCTGAAGTGATCAACTCCAACCAGCCCCGTCCACAACCGTTCTGTTTGTTTCGGAAGTTTGAAAGGCACTGATTATGATGCCTGGAGCCGCCCACACTTCATGCCGGTCCTCCAGTTCACCTTCCCCGGGAGCCTCCATCTCAGGAGGGCCGCGCGAAGAGGCTCAGGGGTACCTGGAAATCAGGGAGCCCTTCGCAAACACCCTCTGCCTGTGGTCCTTTAATAGCAAACCAAAATATCAAGGATGTTGTGATTGAGGAAACTCCTTAAAATTAAGTATAGAAGAGGCAAAAGTCCTTTCAAGGAAGCTGGGAGAAGCCCCTTAGGCCTGCCTCCCACCTGTGTCCCACACTCACCTGGGAACTCCGCCACCCAGCGTGACAGGGACGCCTCGCGCCCAGTCCCTCCCCAGCCAGCTCCCGGGGGGAGAAAGTTCTGTTATCGGCTGGGGAGGAAACGGGCCTAAGA